>NW_015150501.1:161702-231716 GCF_000732505.1 Cyprinodon variegatus
ATGTCCTGAATTCCTCTTTTTCCAGCCACTTTGTTGAAATTTGCATTTTGCTATTCTCTAGCTTTTTCTCCGCCTTGAGCTTCTTTTCCAAACATACAACTTTACGGTCAACCGGAAGCAGTTCCACGCAAACATGCTGAACCACTTATATCTGATATATCTGACGGAATTGTTTTTATAAATGTTTTTTTTTTTTGAATAAAGCATTTTTAATGCCACGATAATCACATTTAATGATTTTTAATGCCAATTAAGGCCTTAATTAAAAAAATCATAATCTAATGACTTTTAATGACCTGCGGAAATGCTGCAGTGCTTTGTGTTACCTTGTTACAAAAGAGATTTGGTTGGAATTTGATAAAAAAAGTAGAGACATTTTCAAGTGGTTCAAATAATGTTCCTTTACTATTTGCCAAACGAGTGAAAACTTTTATATTGAACATAATAATCACAGCTTTTATCCTGCTGATGGTTTAATGAGACAAAATTAATGATATCTGCAGCATAATGGCCCATCACACACCAACTCCTGAACATTGTTTATACAATATTGCTTTCAAGAAAAGCTGAACAATTGGTGCTGACCAGATGCATCCTTGCATTGGCACTATCTGCAGATTCTCATCAAACAGGGAGAGAAAGAACAGTGGGAAAACTACAATAAACGAAAAGACCTTCTTAAGTCTCTCTTTTAGTCTTAATTTTCCTTGCAATATATTCTGAATATCTTCAGGAATGTTTTTAGGAGCGCTGTGTAAGGATAAAACAAATAGTGTCTTCAGCTGCTCCCTCTACTCTCTTCAATCTAGTAATTTAATGAACATCGTCTTATAATTATGCAGGCAAGCATTGCCAGGTAACCAAAGTACAAAGCTGTTCTTTCTCTTCCTTCATATTCCAGGAAAACCTTGTTATTTTGCTGCACTCTGACACAAATGAACCAAAACACACATGAAGACTAAGCTCTACAAAATCTCACTAACCGATAGCAAGAGGATGTTTAGACTTACTACTTTCTCAAAAAAACCTTCATATTATCTGTAGTTAAATAGGTTTGTAAGTTTGGCTTTTAGAGTAAGAAATATCCTATCAGATACATGGTTTAGGCTCAAATTCTGCTTGCTGCATACAAAGAAGGAAATCAAATAAATCAAAATTTAAGAGCACCCTACATAACTAGGGTTACATTGCTGTAAAATCAGTTTAGAGACTCTTGAAGCTCTATAACAAAGTTAATGTACGCATTTTAATCCATGATAAGAGACATAACATGTCCTTTGTGTCCCAGTCAGACGTCAGCACTGTCCCGGACACCTTCAGTAACTATCAGATTACATCAACTACACTTAAGCACTGAGCTCTCAACCAGAGCATACACACCCCTTTATTTCACATCTACTAACTCTATTCAGACAGGAAATTACAACATAAATGAATGGGGTTTCAATAGAGATACAGGTAAATACAAGAATAAAAAACAGCCATGCTCTCCCTCAATATGCTGCATTAACAGCAGACCCTTTAAATCAATTTTTTTCTTTTTGTGTAAATTAAAGTCTTAACTCCAAAAGAAATGGAGCTCAAAATAAAAAAAAGGTCAAATTTGGTTGATTTATAAGGTGGTACATTACTTATACAGATGTTCAGTGAGCAACATAAACAGGCTTGTTTCCAATAAGTGCTTTAAAGTCTCAAAGGATGGAGTCTAGTTTCTAATCTCGTCAAAATCAGTTCTGAAACCAGGTCATCAGAACCTTACAAATGCATGACGGAGCCCTTTGAATAGTAGCCTGCTGTGTTATTGTTAGGTTATCTATAGGTCCTTAACTGATCCACAGAGGACTCAACTAAGGTACACATTTGAAAGTATGACCTTTGCCTAATTCTTTATAAAAACAATCCATAGTAAGAGGAAACCAACTCATTTTTCTGACTGGATTTATAGTGAGAACTGGTTTCTGCATCTGGTTTATCTAGTCTAAGTTACATCTGTATTTTCAATCATTCAAAACGCTGTTCTTTGTTTTGTTTGCCTTCAAAGGTAAATATTACTATAGCTAATATTTCTATAGCCTGGAGATGCTCTAAGGAAAGTGAAAGCAGTCCCTTCCACTTCTGGTAAAAAACGGTTCTTGATTCTGGTGGTATTAAAGAGAAGCAGTATCCTGGTCAGTTGATATTGAGGTTTTGTTGACAGAAAAATATTTACAATATTTTACAGAAAACTCTCAACACAAATTGCATGTCAAAACATCATGCCAGCAAGGTCCCTGCACATTTCCAAATTCAAAGCTACAGATTTTTTTAAGACTCCGCTAATAATTCCTACAGTACTTCCACTCCATAGTCATTACTTTGCAAAAGACTTTTCATTGTTTTAATACAGTTGAAAATAAACTAATGTTAAGCACATAATTTGATTTAAAATAGAAAATGGAGAACCAAAAAACAGGAAATTAACCACTCTCACCACATATACTAAATGATCACAGCCTCTGTGTTTATTTTAGTCTCCTAAAATAGGAAAAAGAAAAAACAAAACAAAACATTTACTCTCTTATGAACAAGTAAGCTATCATTTATCTGTGTTTTCAAATTAAAAAATCCAGATAGTTATACTAAAATTAGTTAAATAAATCACAAGTGAATATCATGGTGACTATGTGCATTTTATCAATTTTAATCAAAGTAAAATCCTTCCTCTGTGCAGCTGTTGATATTTGGTACAGTAGATACTCAGATTTTATAATAAGTTATTTGCTGCCAGGAAGGGTTTTAGATACATTGTGTACAATGTGCGCCATTTACTAAAAATATTAGAAATTGTACACCCTCTTTTTGGGATTTACGGCTTTTGGTATGCCCCAATTTTCCCAGGGAAACTTCACTCAAATGTTCAAAATTTGCCAATCTGGTCTTCACCGGGCCGCCATCTTGAATTCCACTTCTAGTTTCTCGTAGGTAAAATACAGCATGAGGAAAATAATGTGGAAAGACTTAGAAGAAATAAAATTAACAATAGAAAATAATTAATCTGTTGTTTTATTCTTTCCTTTTAAACATCTGGTACTGGCCATTAAAAACTAATATTAACAGATCTTTACTCTATAGAATGCTGTATATAGTTGGTACAATGTTAAAAAGGCTGCATGATATATAGGAAGCATAAGATATGGGGTAATATTACTTAATGTTGCTATGACAACATAATTTGCAATAAAAATCAAGTGTAAATGTTGACTTAAGGTTCACTGCAAACATAGATGTCAAATTTATTAGTGGCCCATGCAAATAGATGGTAATAACTCAAATACAGGATTTCCATCTTAACAAAGTGTAACAGTTGCATTATCTACTGACAAAACACCTCAGTTCTGATCCAAAGCATCATCCGATACATTCCTTCCACAGTGACCTTAAATGCAAGGGAAATACTTAAACCAGTGATGTGCCAATGTGGTTTTTACTGATCTTCAACAATAAACAAATGTCACTAAGATACTTTTCAACCACAGGTAAAAAAATAAAAAAATAATTGATAAATAAATAAACAAAAACAAAAAAACAACAACATATTAAATATTGCCTTGTCTACAGCCCAGGTATTTTATTTTTTTGGAAGGCTGCAAAGCAAAGTCGCTCTTGTTGTATGGTCTCTAATCTTCTCTTTTTATATTTCTGTCTGTGTATAATTCTGCAAGCTTTTCTTTGCATGCAACTATGCTACTAGCATAGCTCAATGTTCCCACTGTAGGTTAATAAAGAATATTCCCCCCCTCATCACTCCTCATAAGTTTTGATTTCAACCTTATCTGACACTACATTGATGCTCAATCTTGTGCATGTTGTACTGCCCTAATTGTTAATTTTGAGGACATCCATCCATATTACAGAAATATTTCCTTTGAATAATACTGCAAAGTTGAGGTTAGGTATGATTATGTAATACTGCCTAGAAAAACCGATATTTCTGGAAACATCTCGTTTATAATATTTAAAAAGCCACGCATTAAAGTTAAGCCTACACAGTTTTCTTGCCTCAACACCAATATATCACCTATCATAGCACCCCCCCACCCATTAAACTTACTCGGAGATAAGGGAAGCAACCGTTGGTCGCCCAGTCATTCAACTGCACTTGCTCCTGTCACACCTATCAAGTTGGGAGGCTAACGAAATGTTAGCTATCAGTAAAACAGCTGATCATTTTAGCAAGACCTGGCAACAAGCATGTAATCCACGGTCATAAACTCGCATTAAACGACCATCACTGCACCTAAAGAGTCTTCAACTGATAGGAGAAAGTTAAAGAAACCACCCTAACGATAGCCGAAGCAAGCAACTCTTTCCCCAAAGCTAACCGAAACTGTACACTAGCAGTTTCTTACCATACACTAGCTTTTTAAGTGAAACACAATTTACAAGACGGAACAGGAAATGTCCTAATAAGTAGGCAACGTAGCATAGAACAACAATAGGAATTTCATTCATGAGACTGAATTATTCCCCTCTATTTACAAGGGTTAAGGTTACCTGTCAGTTTGACTGATAAAGAAATCAGTGGCTGCTAGCTATCTAGCTAGCCTCGAATGCTAGTATACATTTGGCAGCTTAACTGCTTCTCTGAACGGGTTTTAGATGGCAGAAACACGTCCGGGTTCAAGATAGTGATGACTATTTTTACCCAAAACACAACACCACGCGGACTGTTCGCAACACAGCACAATAAATCCATAAATAAAGTATGTACTGACCCTGTTGAAGCCAGAGTGTACGAGGAGATGGCCGAATTTCCGCTTCCGTTCTCGCCTACAGGAAAGACCGCGCCTCCTGTCGCTGGGTTCGCCTGCGACGGTAGTGGAGCTCATGAATAATTTAGTGTCATTTAAAAAAAACAGACAAAGCAAAGGAAAATAAATGAAACGTTCAAATTAAACGACTGAAACGTAACATTATAACCGTGAAACACGCGACTGTTAAACTCTTTAAAATGATTGAACGTATTTCAACTAGGTTTGCATTAATATTAATCTTTGAAGGACGAAAAAAAAACATTTGTAGTTTTTTTCATTTAGTTTTTGTTCTCTTTTAAAAGCAGTTTTGTTAGAAAAGAATGAATGAGCTTAAATAAATAAATTTGGTTAGAAATATCTTTATTTATACCAAGGATTTTAAATATAATAAACATGTATATTTCTGATGTAATTATAGATAGATTTTTTTTTCTACCTATAATACAATATATTGATTCTAACATATACCTCAAAAGTCAGATTAATTAAAGCAGTCTGCAGAGGCATAGCCAGAAACATTTTATAAGGGTGTCCAGGAAATAACCAATGTATACTGAGGGGGCGGGGCAAAAGTGGATAGGCACCAGAACCTCAGGATCAGTCTACACTGTTTTTTTAATTTTTTTATTTTATATACTCTAATAATCTCAAGTTCCAACAGGAACAAGCACAACGTCCATATTTCTAAATAAAGACAAACTATAGTTTCCTACAGCCTTTGCTAACAAATAGATGCATATATTTAAACATCTGTCTAGATAAAAGGTATATTGGATAAAATTCTTTCAGGTTTGAGTTCTGGAGCAGACATCTTTTCCATCGTCATTACTTACCTACTTTTATCAATATCCTTCTGCATTAAATTGATATTTACAAGTACTAATATCTACATAAATTGATAATGTAATAGTTTTTTATTAAAATAGTTATTTAAAGTATCTATGATTTCACTGAAGACTCTTCGATGACTTGCAGAGACACATCACTGTGGCCGAAAGAACCTGTAGGCACACTTTTAACATAAGGACTATACACCAAATAATGACATACCGTATCAGATAGACACCAACCAGTCAGCCTTTGCAGATGACCGCTCACACTGAGCCTGGTTCTGCTGGAGGTTTCTTCCTGTTAAAAGGGAGTTTTTCTTCTCCACTTTCGCTACACGCATGCTAGGTGTAAGGATTGCCTTCGAGTTGATGCGGTCAACTGGTTTTCCTCAGGTAGAAAACTTCAAATTAATTTGATTGGTTGATCTGGTTGAATTGTAAAGTGCATTGCGATGACAAGTTGTAAATTAACGCTATATAAATAAACTGAATTGAATTTAACTTAGCATGACACATGTTTTACTAATATCACTGAGGGATGAGAGCCCGCTGGAAATGTCAATTGTGGCTCATTTTATCCCTTTGACACCAGCGATGATGCAAGCCCAGCCCTGTAACTTCTCTATTATTATTATTCGAAATCAGGTTAAAGTTTAAGACCTGAAATAATATTTCCTGTAAATATTTTGGTTATTACGGATCTCAGAATGCAATTTCCTAAATGTATTGAGTCAACTCTTAGACTTAGAGAACTTTTATTGTCATTTTGTATACAGAGTGTATACAAAACGAAATTTCATTTTGTGCAGCTTTCAGACAGTGAATGATCAAAGCAAACTCATGTTATCTTTGTCTTATATTAAAATTTGCTAGATGATGTAACACATTTTACATGTGATAAAAAAATAAAACAAAGTCAGAAGAAGAAAGAAGAAAATATGAAGTGGACAAATGCTTTGTACAGGTACTTTATATGCTCTGCCCTTGTCCTACATTAGGCCGCAAGATTTCTGGTTCTATGCCGTACTGCATATGTTCCTAGAGTTTGCTTTTTTGTCTGGATAAGGATTTTAAAGGCTATTCCTGAAACCTGCTGAACCCACTTTCTCAGTTTCAGGGTTGCTGTCCATAGTGCTCTGATGATCACTGGCACCACCGAGGTCCAGGCATTTAACAACTTCTGTTTTTCTTCTCTGAGGCGCTTTTCAAGTTTTGTCTTGATATTTCTGCCTTGGTTTTTCATCTGCTTTCTCTATCCAGCTTCGTGAGGTATGACTGATAAGAAATCTTAAGTCTGGATACCCTATCCTCACTGCTAAACTGTGGCACCTCCACCTCATAATGTGATGTAGTTGAATGTGGATGTGCACAAGAAACAATAAAGCCTGCGCTTTTGGTAGGCTTTGCATTAATCATGCAATAAAATTGCAAAATAGAGGAAAACCCATTATGTTAAAAATAAAAACTAAAGTTTAGATTGCAACGAAGGAGTCGTAAATGTGATTGCTGCGATAACCTGTTTTATTTTTATTTTTTTCAATAATGTTTGATGCTGTAACTGAGACAAATGTTTTTTTGTTTTTTTGTTTTTTCTCATTTAAAGCTACAGTGTGTAACTTTTAGCGACATCTAGCGGTCAGACTGCAGACTGCAGCAACATGAACATCTCCCCCCCACCGCTTCTCCCCCCCAACAGTACGGCGAGCGTTACGGGACAAAATGTCTTCCACGACGTCCGCATCACCTACCTTCTCAAGTGATGAGGTTTGTTTACATAGATAATTTTACAGATAGTATTTTATTAGTCTAAGTAGGGTATAGATTTCATGTAGACTTAAGATAATAAATATACCCGTTATTTTTTCTACATCGTTGTGACATTTTGGCGATCTCGCAATCGCTAGTTTGTTGGCTCTGCGCTGCCGTAGCGCAAAGATGTCTGCCTCCATGGCTGCGAGACCCGCTCCTATGTAATTATAAATAACAAATTCTAAGGCAACGCAAATATTAAGGTTAAGAGGCTGAGCTCGTAGATGATGATAAAATAACATAGTTATGTATAATATGTTACATTTCTGACTGTATATCCCTGTAATTATTACACACTGTAGCTTTAAGGCAATCTGTGATTCATTTGTTAACCTTTAAACAGCTGTTATGAAAATTGGTTGCTCTATCTTGACTGATTATAACTGAAAAGTCAAATACTTCACCATGGTAACCTTAATTGGGTTTTGCAGAACTTAATTTTCTAGAAAATATTTTGTGTGGTAAATGATATCGTTGCCATAAAATATAACATGACTGTTTGAAAAAACAAACATATTAAAATAAAGCTTCTTTGAAATTATTTAAGTGTATTACAGTTATATTAGAGCCATTTTAATGTCTGCAGAATTTTAGTCAATATAAGAATGTAAGAAGTACTTTATTCATATTTAGTAATATAGGAATGTATTTAGTTATAAAGATGTTTATTTAGATACTGTGGTGCATTTTGATGGGCTTCTGGTTTGGGGTAGAACTGTCAGGACACATGAAGAAGTACAGAGCAGAAGCTGCGAGCCTTAGGAGCATCACAGCCGTATGATGAAGATAAGAATTTATCTTTTGTTTTTAAGTTTCTTAAGTTCACTAAAGAAATACATCAAACTTAAGTTTCTGATACAAGACTTTTTATTTATGTTATGTTTCAGGTCTGAAAGAACTTTGTGGTTCAAAGCTATTGAGTCGCCTGTACTTACAAGTTATACATTATTTAATTTGAGCTATTGTTTAAACAAACTCTTGTCATAAATGCAGAAAGAAAGCCCCTTAAAAAACAGAACGTCCTCAGTGTTTTCTTCCGCAAACTAAATATGTGTATGTAGAACCAAATCACAAAGATCTGTTGTGTTGTTGAAAATATAATTAAAATCCAACCAAAATATCCTGGATAACTCATCTCAGGGTTGTGATGAGAAACGCAATAGCTAAATCCATCCAGAAAGAGGCAGTGTTCAGTTACTTAGATTTTTAGATGAAACCAGAAGAGCCTGATTCCTCAGAATAGTCATTCACTGTAAGCCCTGCAACAAAAACAACATGGACAGCTGGTCTACATCTGGACTACAGACTCTATTTTTATCCAGCAATTCTGTTTGTTAAAGTTGTTAATGCTGAATGCTTATTCTTGCAAAGAAATGCAGTGTGCCTTGACAGGCAAATAACTGTAAATCAGATTCAATTCTGTTTCAGACACAGACAATGCAATCATTTTGACAAGTCCTCTTCAGCTTTGTCACAGAGGCACTGTAAGGTATTCCCTTCTTACTCTCTGCCTCTCCTGTATGAAAGGAGTCGCTTCAGAGACAGAATTCCATCTAATCTGAGAAATTAGTACTGAAACAGTCAAAAGTGCTGAAACTTGAAATTAATAATATTCACAACCAGACTTTGGTTCAATCCACCTTCTATGTGTGATCAGTACTTTTCCCTTTGTCATTTCATACTATTACAGATTACGTAACTTGTTCTGATTTTAGTGTTTGCATTATTTGAGTTGCCATCACCTGGTATATGTCATGCCAGTAGAAACTTTAGAAATATGTTTACTATGAAAAATGGTGACAAGTTCAATAGTAATTTTACCAGCAATATATACAATTTTCTTTATTCTAACTAATCTATAGGGAAAAGTTTATTCTAATTTTCTTTCTAAGATTAAGAAACTGTATGCATATCTTTTTTTTTCTCTGGTTTTCATTTCTTGTATTTATGTATGTCATGATTTAATTAAAGATCAGACCCAAATGCAGAAGACCAAACAGAGAGACCAGGGAAAAGTTTTACGGGTTTATTTAGTATGATGAGATTAGTTCAGTGCTGCTCTGAACACTGCTCAACCGGAACTGAAAGGTGAGGGGAAGACACTGCAGTTAGTTCAGGCTCAGTGGAAAATCAGATTCTTTGACTTGAAGAGGAGGAATAGGTTGCAGACTCACGTTTCCAGAAAAAGGTGTATTTTATTGAATCCAGTCTGTGTGTGATGTTCCAGTGACTGTCTTGTTTGATGGTGGGCGGACAGGGTTTACTCAGGCTGCGGTTGTTCCCTGGTGAACGGAGAAGCTGACTGCCACTCAGATTTCCTGCGGAACTTGAACGGACTGTGGTGCAGATAAATCCCTTGCTCGATGTGAAACTCAAACGACCTCTTGGGCAAAAGTGGATCCAAACCTCCAGTTTAAATCCCCAGCTCAGTTTGAGGCTCAGTTGATCCTTCCAGGGGAGTGAAGGTCCCAATTACCCAAGCTGGCAAACTGTTTGGGGAAGGTAGCGGCAGTCAGCAGCTTTACCCCTTGCTCACACTGGCTCCGGTGCGGTTACCGAGCCGACGGAGACCGCAACTCCCGCACACCCCCTCTCACACTGCCCTTTTGACTACGGTGCGGTGCGGCTCTGCGGCTCCGGCAACAGGTCCGGAGATTTAACAGAAGTTCACTTGAGTTCACGTAACTTCACGCGATAACACAGCCTAAATAAGGATATATAGCTTTCTTGCTGAATTTTCTGCAGCGCCGGAGTGTCTCGTTAATCGCAGCCGGACAGCTCAGCAGCCGGTGAGAGAGGTTTACGTCTTTTTAATGACTTGGAATCACTGCGGCGCCGCACCCACCGCACTGCACCGGTAAGACCGGAGTCGGTGTGAGCCGGGGGTAAGAGTCCTCATGTAATGAGGCAACGAGCTGCAGGTGTGCAGGGAGGCCCAAAGAGGACGGGGCACCACCTGGTGGAGGAGAAAAGGAAACACAGAAACAACCCACAAAAACTGGATTCCTGACAATGTACAAATTGTACAAATGTGGTACTGGTTTTAGACTTAAACTTTTATTGTCATTTATATAATACAAAACAAAATTTCGTTTTTTACAGCTTTCATGACATTTCCATTTCCTAAAGTGCAGCTGTGATCATATGGAAACAGTGTGGGAGAAAAACATGATGCAAAAAAACACATTGATATGGAAGTTCAGAGCGTTAAATACATGGGCTGTAAACCAGTGTTTTGGTTTGTTGTTATATCATTGTGATGCAGAGTCTGTGATATGATGTAAAGTTTCTTTCAACAGTTCAGGTGGCTGATGGTGGTGGGGAAGAAGCTGTTTGGGAATCTGATGGAACCTGCATCGAATGCTGCAAAGCCTCTTCCCAGAGGGCAGCTAGGAGAAGCTAAGTGTATGGGAGGATTTTCTGTCTGTTTGATCCTTATTTTGATCAACTGCATGCCACATTTTGAGCCAGTTTCTGTTGGATAATAACCTTGATAGTTCTAAACTCTTTATGACAGTTGAACTCTACTTTTTGTTTTTTTTATTGTATTTCAGGCAATTACATATGTTGGAACACACAAGTGAATGCCAAAAAATGTAAGGCCTGAAAGGGGGTGGGATGAAGAAAACGTATTATAATCCCATGTTGATGCTCATTCATGGTAAACATATCTATTTCCAGCTACTTGTTTTTTTTCCTTAATTTAACAGCAGCTTATAACTACTGTCACGCCGATGCCATTTTTTGCCCTGATACCGATACCCAATACCTGGCTGTGCAGGATCAGCCGATACCGATACCATCTGTTTGAAAGTAACGTGTTTGTGTATATATGAAGAACTGCATACCACTTGGATGTAAAATAATTGCCATCATGGATTTGTCAAGCTGCTGCCTACCTTTGTGAAACAGGAAAAAGACTAATACAAAGTAAATCCAGTAGAACTTTTTAATCCCTACCTGGAATGGGTGACAATAGTTGAATAAACTTTTGGCTCTCAAAATGGTATCAGTGTCCTATTTGTTGGTACTCTCCAATACCGATATCACCATTTTAGTCCTGCTTTAGGCCCCGGCCAGTTGTGGTATCAGTGCAACCCTATTTATAACACAAAATTGTATGAGGAATGCAGTTAAAAACAATAATAATGTTTTCGGTACTGAGAACAAATAAGCAAAATCACAATTGTGTTACCCGAGTAGATAAGTGATCACATAGTAACTCTTGTTTTCTATAATTCCAGTAGTGATTTATACCAACAATGGTAAAATTTTACACCATATCAACAATAGTAAAGAAAGCATACCTACAATGGTAATGGTAAGACCTTCTCTGAACATACTGTGACCAAGTTCTATGGCTTTGATTTGCTTAATAATGGAAATTGGGATGGTGTCTTTAAACGTTATTACATTATGGGAAGCACTCACAACCATTGCGTGCATTACATTCTGCAACACTTGTGTTACAAAAGTATAACAAGCTGCAGATTATGTAACCTTCTATTAAAGACAACAAAGACTATTCTTCAGGGCAATGTGGAAATCCCTCTGTGCCTCATTACCCATCTGCGCACAGTCTATATACTGATATAATTAGTACAAGTGTCAGAATTCATGAATGAAAGCATCTGTGTTCGGGTCAGCTTGTATTATTTGGGAAAGATAGGGTTTAGTTTTGGAGCAGTAAAAGCTGGTTGTCACAACAGGGGCCAAAAGGCCCTACAGTGCAAGCAAGAACATGCACACACACAGACATGCTGTTAGAAACCAGAGCAGAGACAGCCTCTTGTGATAACAGCCTGTATTTGGGTTACATAATATACAGACGTCAAGCTGGAGGCAATAATAGTGCTGTAGCATGTATGTATAACTGACCTATACTGGGGTAGATGGAAAGAAGAGGAGGGTGTTAAAGCAATAGGAGCTGCAGCTAGTACTAACAAGTGGGAATGCAGTGGCAGCGGAGTTTCAAGCTGGGTTTTACAGCTTCAGCTGTTAGAAATGTCAGTCTGTGATGACAAGCAATAAAATGCAGAGAAAATGTAATAAAAGCAAACAAAATTTATGGCAAAATGTACAAAGGTGAAGAAAAGATTAGAGAAAGAGATCATAAAAATGTACACATGTATAATTTACATCAATTTACAATTTGTCATCTCAAATAACTTTACAGGGAAAATACAGTCAGGTTGGTTAAAAGTTTCCATCAATGAAATCCAGTTGATAGCATCCAGTTATTGACTTACAACAGATGCTCCTGCTGGATGAATTATTGGGAAATATTTGTGCTTGCATTTTGTCGTTTATAATTCAAAACTATCCTGAGTTGATCTGATTTGCTTGGATTTGATTTTCAAGAAGCACAGTGACAGAGAAAAAAATGGATATAATCATATAAATGTTTATTGTTGTTTCCTTTGACTTTGTGTTCTGATCTATTTTATATTATTGATTTAAAAAGGTACTTTTTAATTCTAAAGCAAAACATGCCTCATGTTCTAAGAGCTCTACACGCCATTAAAAAAATACACAAAATACTCAAAACCCTTCAATTGTTTGACAAATCAAACTTCACTTTCAAAACTATATGAAATCCTCCCAGAATCCCATTTTGTTTGAAATGACACACAGCAGAAATCAAATGAATAAACAGTTATCAGAAAAATGTAATCCCTAATGAGCTCAGTGCGACACAATGGTGAACAGAAAACACTACATTAGGCCTGTTTCTCTAAAGTGTTACAGTTTTTATAAATAGTACATAAATATATTGCAACATTTTTTACATTATATTTTTATACCTGCAAACTCAGACTATGCCAAACAGTTTACCCTAGTTTACCTCTTATTTTCCCCACAAAAAAACTACATAAAACCAACAAAAAGTTGTACAAAGTGCTGTGCATAGTAAAAATGAAGTTTACAGAACATGTGGTAACAGCAAAACAAAAAAGACAACAACTATGCACTATTCATCCATACACTCCAATGTTGGCCTCCATTGACATTTCCAACATCTCTGTTGGATAATGTCTACCACCTTATGCATGAAGCTGTTGCTGAACTGGAAAGTGACAGACGAATGCACCAGGGAGCATCCTCACAGATCCTTCCTCCCAGCAGCTGTAAGACTTTATAACCATTGCTGTTCCCAACAACCTCAATACGTTGTTAAATTCATGCTGATTTTTGCACAGTTTTTGTCTTAGTCAGTAAGATAACATGCTGCTGTCATTTGACCATCTCTGTTGCTGCTATTTTTCATATACCCATTACTGTAAACATGTCCACAGCTGTTATTGATTTTTATTCTCCAGATACAGAGTATTATATTGTAGAACACTCTACAGTACAATGCTCTGTTTTATTTTCCTATCTGTTATTTTTCCTTCACTTTTCTTCGGTGCACATTGTGTGAGCACTTCTACTTTAACCATTGCTGCTGTAACGCTATAATTTACCGATTTGGGACAATAAAGGGATTTTCTATTCTATTCTATTCTATTCTATTCTATTCTATTCTATTCTATTCTATTCTATTCTATTCTAGCCATGCCCATGAATTTGATGAGTCGTGTTCAAAGTTGCTTTTGGAATTTTGAGACACTCATGAAACTTTGATCAATGCATGAGGATTTTGAGACTTTTTTTGAAAAAAGTGTATTTAAGTTCTACTTGTAGAAAGGAGAGCAGAGACTTCATTAAAAAAAGGGTTAGTGCATGAGTTCTATGTCGTTCCTCAAGAACCCGTTTCTATGTGCAGCAATTGTTGAAAAGGTTGTCATTTTATATTGTAATCCCTGTAATTATTAGGGGATCAAATAAAAAGTTTGATGGCCTATTCCAACCATTCCAGCATACCTGTTGATTAAAAGAGGAATTCTAGGCAGCAGGGGTAGTTTAACTTTAACACACTGAGAAGTTGGTAAAGAGACATGGAAGCTAAGTAGGAGAGCAGAGGTTCAAAATGTGTGACAGCTGAACAGGAGGAAAATAAAGGAGAGGGTGCTTAAGACCACGGACACACTGATGCACATTTTCGGGTGGGGGGGTGAAATTGGTGAGGTGGGGGTGGTTCGAATGGACTGTGAGGGAAAGGTTTGAAATACCTTGCAGCTGATTCGCGCGTCTTTGCCAGAATAACAGACGCGGGGTGAGTCTTGGCACTGGGATGGGAAAAGAGAGAGAGAGAGAGAGAGAGGAGGAGAAAGTGGAAGAAAGAGGGAGAGAGGGAGGGAGAGTTTAGTGTGTTTGTGTCCCCAGGGAGGATGCACATAGCCAATGTCTGGGTTTCCATAAACATCTAAGAGCGTTTCTGCAAAGCAGCTGTCTGGATCAACGGAGCAAAGCCTGAAATATAACCTTAAATTCCAGTTTAAATGTCAGTTTAGCAGCAGATGTTCTTCTCGTAAACAGCACTGAACAGAGAAGATAGAAACGTTTCGAATCGATGATGAAAACAGTCAAGACAAACTGAACAGAGACCCTCCAGCAAAACCAAAAATGACAGTGAGTATTTAAGATTGCCTATTCAGTTAAATAGCAACCAACACGAACAGTCTTTAATTAATACTAATGCAAAATATTTAACATTTTTCATAATGTATGCATATCCATAATGTTTTGATATTTTGTCTAATGTGCATATTTTTAAATGCGAATAGAGCTGAAGCTGCATATGTTTACAAAGTGCTATTAACTGCAAAAAAAAAGGGTTTGAAGCAGATGTGCTTTATTCATCCAGGTATTCCAATGGCTCAGGTGTTTTATGCTTACTTTTTATTTAAAACATTTATTTCAAATATGCAAAAGAACATAAATAATGAATACGATAATCCCCTAATGATAATAGATAACCATGGAACATGATCAGAATGAGAAAAAGGAAAAAAAGCTGTGAATTAATACTACTGTAATTTAAACATTTGGAAGAGTGTGAGAAGAAGTGTCTGTTTCTTTAAAGCATTTAACATTTCTTTAAATGTTAAATGTATAAGCTCTATCAAGAATAGTATTAGAACCATTCAGCACCTGTTAATTGGAGACAAAGGTTACAGAAAAATAAGCATCTGATAAATTATCATAGCTAAAGTTCTCCTGGGAAATCTTCATACTGATTCTGCACTGATTCAAATAACAAAGCCATAAGTCATCCAACTAGACAGTAAAGGAAAGAAAAACGAAAAAACTAAGTATAGTATTTTTTTTTTGTCATATGGGAGATATCAAATGTATGACAAATTTGATTAGTAGACAGCTGCAGTTCTTTTTAACAGTTTGATAAGGTCTAAAATCGATTCACTCGAGAATGTGTTTCAGTTTGATTATGATTTCATTTACATACATGCATAAAATTTTGACATACTTATTTGCATAAATGCGCTTTTCTTTTTACCTCGAGATAAAAGTTCTGTTTTTCTGACCTAGTGACTCCTTTGATCACACAAAATTTCTGTTGAGCATCTCTCTCTAACTGGATGAAAATGTATGTCTGATGAACAAACCTAATTACAGGAAGGGAAATATTGAGATAAGGCCATAAGTTCTCCCTCCAACAGGTCAATAACCACAAACAAACCAGTAGATCTATTATTAGATGATTTAGATCGTAGCAGTTTTTGTGTCAGAATGGTCCAGTCAAAGTCCACACATAAATGCATGGTTCTTACATGACAAAATATGGAAATCTTAGACATTTTATTTTCCTTTACAGAGAACAAGTTATTCTTTGAGATGTTTCTTAGAAATCAGATGTGTTTACACCTTTGAGGTTCTTTGTATTATCATCTGATCTTCTAATCCATCTGCCTTTATTGCTCTGATTAATCTAAAGGAGGATTTACTGAATGATACCTGGACAATAATCATTTCAGTAGCTATATTCGCAGCAGTTTATTTCAGATTTGTCGCTTAGTTACACAACATGTAAAAGGTCACAAGTTAAAATATGCTGTTCATCTTTGATCGCCTCATCGTTTGTGTTAAGCTGGATGTCTAAGCTGTTGACACCCATCATAGTTTGCCGGTTTATGTCATGGGTGCTCTACTTCAAAGGAAATCATTGGGGACAGGACATCATAGACAAAGACTGATGAATGACGGTGCCAAATGGTCTAATTGTCCCGATCAGACATGTCAGGAATTAGTTCTATTTACTGTAAACATCAGATAGGATCAAGCCAGATTATCAGAAAGCCATAAAAAAGCAACATGTTCCAGTAATCTTTGCCAAATGCTAAAGTGGGATCCTTTTTCCAGCTATCAGTATAAGACTGCAACCAGAGAAATTAATGCAATTCTAATTTGCAATAAATTAGATACATTAGACTTATATTTTTCAGATCCTGTCATGTTGTAGGTTCAGGTGACACCCCTGAAAGTGCAGCCTTACAGTCACACTTAATATTTCTTAAGTTATCTATCATCATATGCTAGTCAGAGTGCAGATCTGCTTTCTCTTGATGCTACAGAATGAAAGCCTGATGCCCAAAGCACTGACACAAAATCTGAATTTGTGTGTCTGTTTGCACGAAACCACGTAGGCTGAGGCAGCCAAGGAACTCGACGAGCTATGCTTCCTGTCAGCGCAGTCCCTGCCCACCCTGAAGGTGTCGAACCATTTCAAGGTGCTGAAGCTCCTTGGAGAGGGATCGTATGGAAAGGTCATGTTGGCATTGCACAGGAAGAGAGGTCAGTGCACAACTTAAATATGTGGGTCACAACTTATAAAAAGTGTAAACTATAGGGTGCATCTCAAGTTCTTCTTCTCTAATCAAGACACTAAATGTGTGTGTTCGGCTTTTGCAGGAGCTCATTTAACCTTTACTGCTTCTGTCACTGTAATGAAGAGCTTTGATAAATTCTCCAGGATAGAGTTTCAGCAGCTGGAGCAAAGCTGTGAAGCAAAAGTCGGTCCAAGAGGGGATTAAAGTTGTTAACTGTGTCAGTCACGGGCAGCACTTGCAGCCCATGAAAGATGATAGGTTTTAAATAGTTCACTTCAACCCAAAACCTTTAATGTTCCTCTAATTCCCATTAGGAACTCCAATGGCTCTGAAGTTCTTTCCTCGAAAGTCCACCTTACTCACCTCTTTCCTGCGGGAATACAACCTCTCCCTCGCTTACTGCACCCATCCTTCTCTGACGAGGGCCCTCGGCATCTTCTTCTCCACACCGTCCTACTATGTCTTCGCCCAGCAACCCTGT
Organism: Cyprinodon variegatus; assembly: GCF_000732505.1. Taxonomy (NCBI): domain Eukaryota; kingdom Metazoa; phylum Chordata; class Actinopteri; order Cyprinodontiformes; family Cyprinodontidae; genus Cyprinodon; species Cyprinodon variegatus. Next base: position 179,344 of record NW_015150501.1, read on the forward strand.
CTGTACGGTGATCTTTACAGCGTTGTTGTGTCAGAGGTAAGTCTGAAACCTTGAATCTCTGGTTTTCATTGCTGTTGCTTTAAATGTCTCCATGAAAATACACAGAGGCAGAGTAATTGATCTCTACCGGACAATAAAACTGCTTAATGACATCTACATGGCAAAAGATGTGAAGCAGCAGCTGCCTGTAGGGGTCATAGCGATTTCTCAGCTGATCCACTTGCTCTGAGCTCTTTATTCTGCAAGTTTAAACTTGAGACAAAGTTGATAACAGCCCCCAGTACACCTATTTCTGTGTTTGTGCCTCTGCCAGTAACACAGCAGACAGCTGATAAGACCTTGTGCAGCCTGCATAAGGTGAGTTTGAAGCTCAGCAGCGATTTCCAAGAGCGTCACGGACTTTTTTAGTGACGCAGTTTGATAATCAGAAAAACCGCGCTGAAGAGCTCCAACAAAACTTGTTGTGAGAAATCAAGATTTTTTTTGTAATGTTTATTGTACTGTAATGAATTCAAGCCTAAGACCCAAAACATTTTCTATTAAAACAAAAATCCTCTTTCTGTTAAATATTTTTGATATATCTGTGTAAAGTTATAGAGTACTTCTCCTTTGTCGAGATAATCATTTCCCCTCATACATGTGTAATATTAAGATGTTGATTTAACAGCACGAATAAACAGGTACTCCTTAGGTTGACCACAGGGAAAATACGTGGTTGCATCACAAAGCACTTCGCATTTTTGGATACTATTGATTGGAGTACACAACAGTGTGTTTTCGCTTGTACCAATAGCTATACAAATTCTACCACTGAACAGGTATGGACCAAGACTCCAAAGGCCATAATCACCAATCTGATCATCTCTACTCAAAGAAAATAGGTGTGAAGCAAATGATGGTCACTCTTGATCCCAACAAAGTAAAAATGCAAATTTGATTTATACATTCTTTAAGGACAGCTATAAGTGCCATATTATATGACATTTAAAATGTATATAGTTGTCCTTATCAAATAAATCAAAATAGAAAGGAGAAGTGCTCATTAGCACTGATTTAGACAGTTTTGTAAAGAACTTTTTTGTTAAATATACACAAAAACTTGTCTATATGGAAATTCCTAGATCTTTGGTTTCTGATAATAAATATTGGGAGTACAAACAAAGCTTATATTTTATTTTTTTTTTGTACAGGGAAATTTTTCATCTTCTATAAATAAATCATATAGTTATCTATAAACCATATAGTTATATAAAATGTGAGGATTGTGGCCCCAGGCTTATTAAAGGACTGTTTCTATATGCACTGATCAGGACACTCTGTCTGGTTTAGGTCGGGGTGAATGAGAACTGCGTCCAGAGGGTGATGTCCCAGCTGAGTGGAGCTGTCACACACCTCCACTCCCTAGGTTTCGTCCATCGTGATATCAAGCCCGAGAACATCTTCCTCTGTGACAGCTCCTGTCGATGGGTCAAACTGGGTGACTTCGGCCTCACACGGGCTGTTGGCACCACGGTCCGAGGGGTATGGTACGAGTCTCCTTTCTGCACCCCCGAGGTGGAGGCTGCCAAGAAGGTAGAGAAGGAGATGGAGAGGAGGCTGCAGGAGGGGATCGAGGAGGAGATGGAGATTGAGGACATCTGGATAACAGTGCAGCCCAGTATTGACAGCTGGGCCCTTGGCGTGCTCATCTACTGCCTGCTGACTGGTTGCTTCCCCTGGGAAGAGAGCACGCACGATGACCCTGGCTACCGTAAATACAAGGAGTGGTTTGACAATGAGGCTGAAAAAGAGGACAAAGCACAATATGTTGAAGAGGAGGCTGATAGTTATCAAATCATGGAGCAAAAGCAAAGAAGCAACCCTCCTCCCTCACAATTTGAGGGCCTCAGCCCGCTAGTGATGACTCTATTAAAGGAGCTCCTACACCCCAATCCCAAACACAGAGCAAGCCCAGAGGAGATCTTGAGCTACCTGGGAGGGCCTTGGCTCATGGAGACAGCAAGAGAAGAACAGAGGAGGGAAATGGAGGCTGAGAAGGAGGCCAGGAAAGTAAGAGAAAGAGGAGGTGTGGAGGAGGAGCTGCTCAGAGAGGGAAGAGGAGAGAGATAAGCTTTATTTTCTATTTTGTAGATATTGCTGCAACTCAAATGTATAAGGTGCTGCTTTTTACATGTCTGTAAATATCCTTCAAGGTTTCACTTTCATTGTTTTATATACATATATATGTTGGTGAGTTTTAGTGTGCCATGGCGAATAAATTATGAAAAATTTGAGGTCTGAACAGTTCATTTGTCCTGCTTACTAACATTCCATGAGGTGAGCCAAAATGAATCTCTGTAATCATTCATAGTCTACTCATCATGAACAACCACATTTTGTCAGGCTCAGAACAAACGGGCCAAGTTTTTAAGGCAGTTTGACAGTTAGGTTTCACAAAATGTTTTATTTAAGACAGAATTGTAGAGAACAGCATCGGCGTCTAAAGCGGGGAATACACTGTACGGTTTTACGACGCAGCTACAGCTCACACTGTACGACAAAACCTCAGTGTCTAAAAGTTCACAGCTCACGATGTATGTTCTCACACTGTGCGACCCGACAGTCTGATGCGATCCACCTGCTCACAAAGTGCGTCTAAAAACCAAGTCAGACTCAGCTCAGCAGTGAGATTGCACTACTCAGACTCATCTATCCGGAAGCTAAACGAGTAGAAGAGAAATATAAAGCTTACTAGAGTGAAACGCGCTGCCTTGGCAATTTGTGAAATTTTGTGTGCCCAAAGAAAGCCCAAAAGAAAAGGCAACAACGTATTTGGACAAAGACATGGCTAAGCAGACGTGGCCACTACGGTCTGTCAATTTTACAGAAGGAACTCCATTTCATTCGCACCCCCACCATGCTTCTGTTTTTTCCATCTGAAAGGAAGAAGAAAAATCCGTGTTTGCGCATGCGCACTGAGCAATTTGTCCATGACGACCGACTGAATTTCAAACACGTTTGATTTCTTCCGACTTCATGATTCCTGATCAGGAGGTGGTCGTGAGTGGCTGATCGCCCATCGTTACCCCCTGTATACTACATGACACACGACGCACAATCAGGCTGAAAGTCTGTCCGATTGAAAAATTCTCTCATGACTGGAGAATTGGTCCGAAAAGGGCAAAAAATTGTACAGTGTATGCCAGCTTAAGGCAGGAACCTCTGCAAGAGGAGAACACAGGGTAGTGACGGAAGATGATAATGAATGTGTGATACATTAACCTGGTCTTAGTGTTCAGTCCATTCCCTGAGAACAAGGTTGATTCAGCCAGTCAGCTGTCAATAGGACAATGCGGGTGCCGTTCAGAGAGTCCCGGACACTGAAGTCCCAGAGGTCAGAGAACAGGCAGGAGATCAGAACCAAGCAGATGGCTGAAGGCATGATAATTCAGAGGGCGAAGCCAAAGCCGATGTCGAGAACGTGTTTAGGATTCAGAGCCAGGAGATCCGAAATTTGAAGAGGTACTGGAGGGAAATCCAGGACGGTGTTAGGAATCAGTTCAAAGTTCGGTACACAGAATCCAGTAGGAGTCTGAGGATAGGTCAGGAATATAGATAAGAACGGGGACATGTAGGCTCAGAAGTCCAGAGGCAGAATAGGCCGGGATCAGGCATCAGAAACACTCAGGTACACTAGAGAACTCTCACCAAAGGCTTGAGTAATCTGGCACACATGACTGGCCGACGTCTGGTTAAATAGAGGCTGAAGCAGGTGGATCAGATGAAGGGTATGAGAACTGGATGGAGCTAGGCAGGTGAATTAAATGAGTAATCAGGCCAGTCATCTTCGACAAGATCATGACACATTTTAGATATTTTGTTTAACTTTGCACCATAACATTATTTAAAAAAAAGAAGCCAGAAGGGAGAGATTGGCTTTTGAAGAGCTTCGAAGATCCATTGCTCAGGTAATACAATCTTTAAAGTGAACAACCTTCTCCACCAAAACTCTAAAATTTTAGGGCATCCATGCATAAGAAATATGAAAACATTAAGAATATGTTTAAAGGTTCCCTTTTCATTCATATTTCAATCTGTTTTCTCATCAGTGTGCGAGAGGGGAGGTAATTCTCGGCAGCCAGACATTTCTCGGCATAGGGTTAGGTGAAAATGGGTACGAGCAAATAGGACGGCCTTACGTGAACGCATAACCAGAATGATTGACAAAGAGGAGGACCACTTATTTTGATGATCCACCCAGAAAAAGAACATCCTCTCTATACTTTTATGTATTCACCAAACCTTCTGTTTTCTGAATGCTTTTTAAGACTTGAAACCTTTGTTTTAGTTTTTTTTACACTGGATCTTGGACTAAAACAAGCTAACAGCGAATATACTTAAAAGATGTCACATAACATGGCTATGCCCCTTTAAAAACTAAATTTAAAAATAATTTAAAACCAAATTTAAATGGGCTACTGGAGCATATGGTTCTGAATTTAAATGCATCTTAAACCTTTTTTATGCACATAGCATATTTTGTAAACATTTTAAAAATCCTGTGAATTTGACTTTTCAGCATTACTTTCTGTTCAGTTTTGAACATAAAATCCCAATAAAGTGTATGAAACTAGTTGGTTTTAGTCTGACAAAATCAGAGAGTCTGATGGTTTAGATATTTCACAAGACAAATCAGGAGCATATTTTGTAAGTAAAACTGTATGATAATTTAGACTCCTTGGATGCAAGGAAGGGCATAGGTCAAGCTGCGAAGCCTTAATTGGGATTTGAACTTGGGACCCTCTTGTCACAGGCAAATGCTTCTATGAGCCCACATAAAATTAATAAAATTGCTGTTTTTAGATATGGATTAAACATAAATAGCTAAAATCTACCAACCCCAGAGGAGCACCTCAGCAGACATTGATGCAATATTGGATTTGATAAAGCAACAGGTGCAGCTCAACAGGGGAGGCACATCTAAAATTGGAGTCAACAATATAATGTGATAGTATTACCATCCTGCTCTCCATCCAAATCTGCATGTTGCAAACATGTTTCACACTACCTGTACAAAAGAGGTGAAACACATTTCAGTTTATTCAACCTCTTGTCCTCTTGTCCTGCCTTTATTAATGACATTTTGTCATATTTAATCAAAATATGAATAAAACAAACAGGCTATTTGAAACCCAAACTTTTGACTCAGTAAAGGAATGACCTGTACTATTGCTAATCCTACATTTGTCATGCTTCAATATTGGCTTTCACTGAACATGCACATGATTTGGGCACCAAATGGAATAAGGGCTTAAACCTGCTTTAGAAGGAACAGAATGAAATTTGGCCTAATTTCCACTTTGTAATGTGAACAATATCTCCATTTCAATTTGGAGTGGATCCCTGTTGGTAGCAACTGTTAATATGCAATGTGTATGCCAGTGGTCCCTGCTAACCCCTGGTAAGGGCCACTCCAGATGGATTTATAAATAGATCTCCGGACCGTTCATTCACACTGTGTGCACATCATCACTTCTCTGACTATCTGCACATTGGAGGCCTCCAAATCCTTGAAGCTGGCTTTCTTGGCGCCAAGTGCCAAGTGCCTGCAGCAGCAGAATCCTCTAATCGCTGTTAAATCATTTAACTTCTTTTTAGTTTTAATCTCAAGTTTTCTGTATATATTCCTTTTTTTTTTGTTCCTTCTTGCTTTTCCAAGTAGATTTCTTTGGTTTCTTTCACTTTTCCCTCTGACCTACTTTATGCTCATAACCATCATCTCATTCCTTCAAGCTGTGCACCATTGTTCTTGGCACAGAATAAATATTTTGTCCAGTGAGATAACATCCTGTGATCATTTTACAACCTTGGCTTTTAAGGTATAAAAATTAACATGATAAACATCAAGTACAGCATAATACAGCATCGTTTTTTTTTTTAATATGTTTTATTCTACAGCAATCAAAATGTTGTAAGATGCATTTATAAATCACCATCTAAGTTAATATTGTAAATCAACCTTCCGCTGCATGTATGTTGCATCACGTAAACCAACACTAGGTAATTTTTAACACTCATTAAATATTTTCATAACTTCAATCATTATATGTTGACTTACAACTAGTTGAATGACACCTCTGTTATGGCCTGAGGGGGCCTTTATCATTTTGACCGGCACTAAGCAACATTGAGGAGGGTGGCAGTAACTCTGCCACATAAGACCACCATAAATGTGAAGACTGCTGTACGGCATACATCACTTCCCACTTTCCCCATTCAGACAGAAGTTAATGCAACTGAGACTGTGTCCGAAAGTCTTCGTCCACCCCTCATTCACTATAAAGCGGGGTCTATATAGTGAAATCAGTTACCTAGCCTTTTGGACAGATAATAACTACTTTCCGCTCCTAGTTGGTCACATGACTCCAGCTGCCTACATGGTGCCTGCACCATCTTTTTTATTTTTTCACCGCCACAACAAATCTCATGATGCTTTGCGAGGAGAGCTCTGGCAAAGCATACTGAGATATATCTAGCTCACTATCTAGACACTGTATATTTGTGCAAATCGTGCAGGGTTGACATTCATGCAATGCGGCAGCTTCCTGCTGAGATCTTTAAACGTCTTTACTGTGAAAGTATCTAATATAATATTATATTTATCTGTTTAAAGGCTCTAAACTCGCCAGCACATCAGTCGCTGAAGAGTCGGGTGAGATAGGAGGGGGAAGGTGGCAGCGGTGCAGGAATATGGTACAAAACCAAAGTTAAACGTTTTTTATTTTCAACAACATCATATTACATTGTTTTCACCACAATTCGATTCATTACCTCATCGATATCCATCTTTCAAACAGCCACTGGAGACTGTAATGGAGTTCAAATCCTGGTCCTCATGGGACTTTGCTGCCTTTTTAAGATGTTTTTTTGTTGATGTTTATTTCTCTTTGGTTTTCTTAGTCTATTTAGTTGATTTTGTCCTAACTTTTTCAGGTCATTATTTTTATATTGCTGGATTTGGCTTCTTCTGTTTTCCTGGTTTATCCCAGTTTAATAATTTCTCCCCCAAACAGAGCCTTCTGCTAATTCATTCTATGCATCCGTGGTTCCTCATATGTTCTGCAGCAGGCACCTGTTTTCCTTATTACTTAAGCCTGCAGGTTGTTGTCAATCCTCATCTGATCTTCAGTTTATCCTCATATTTCCCCATCCGTTGTTATATTTTACCAGCCTCAGACTTTTAACAAATATTCAATGTGCTGATCATGAGCTTTTATCTGCAGTTTTAACTGAAACACCAGAATGTGACAAGTTTGCAATGATGTTCTATAACAGCCCTGATTTAAACCTCTCAACAAGATTCCTCCTAACCTTTTTGGTTTGATTTTTTTTTTTTTTGCTGGTTTCATGATCATGTTTATTCACACTTGTTCTGTCAAATCTCATCAACGGACAACTAACTTTGTACAAAGGTAAAATTGTGCATAGATCAAATGTGTTTAATAATAACTGAAGGCAAGTAAATAAACTGTTTTATTTATTTTTTTTAAAGATAATCAATTTATTAATGGGGGTTGAATACAAACGATTCATAACTTTTTAAAGTTTCCTTGGTAAAAGATTCTGAAAATTGTGTGTCATTGTTGTTTGTGTTCAAACCCCCACACTCCTGTTGGTCTATCTCATAACTTAATAAAACAAATTTACATTTAAGTATGTAACATGACAAAGTTGAGGGATACACCTTCCTTATTAATGGCCTCTGTAATGGACGCCTTGTTTTGTGGGAAAACAGAGACAGAAAGTGGCTCGTGTGACGCTCAGCCGTGGAGTAAAAGGAGGAGCATGGCCTGACAAGTGGAAACACATGCTGCAGACATCAGAGACTGCAGAGAGCCAGCGCTAAGATGCTGATCGAGGTGCAAATCTGCTGGACTCCAGAAAGGACAGCGAGTCGCAGGAATGATGAGAAACAAGGACAGCTCGGCACGTGGACTTCTGGAGCTCACATTGAAATCCCATGTTGGGGAAACGTGGCTCGGTTTACATTCAGATGTGCTTTCAAGTCTGTAAATATGTTGGACACACTATCCTAACTGGACATCCAAGACACTTGCATTTACATTTGTAATGTCAGCAAGACTCTTGCCACTAGTGTTAGGAACACTTTAGAAAAAAAAAGTTCACATATCTTAGAGTCAACTCTTGAGCTTTAAATGCAACATGTAATTCATAATAGTTTGGATGATATAAATGACAGTCCTATGTGAAATTTAGAAGTTCAACACAGTAGTAGGCTATGGAAGATACAAATAAAACTAGATTGAAAATGATGCTGAAGGGAACAGATGTTTCGGCAGAAATCTAATAACATAATCCTTCTTGAGAATGACACTGCAACACAGATACTGATACTGGAGTCAGATTGATGGCTCATCAACGCAGCAAAACAAGATTTTAGCAGATGTATGAAACTAAACTCTGAAAGCAGGCAACACCAGAGCCATCAAGAGTTATTTGTTCCATACTTTATAGGTCCCCAATCTGTCACAACACAAAACTAGAGAAACAGACAGCTGAAAAATGCTAATTACTGGTTAAAAGTAGAGGTGATTAGTTCTCAGGTTAATTTATAGTTCTGTGTAACTCAGCACTACGTTAAACTGAACTGGATGTAAGGACTGTGGAAGAGAAGAGGAGGAAGTGAGGAGTGTCAGGGCGAATATGAGGCAGGCTAAGATGTATGCAGAGCTGGCATGCAACCTGAAATACCATCCAACTAATAAACAAGTGGGGGAAATTATCACCTTTTTACAGTCTGGCATGTTTGTTTTATCTATCGTAGCTATACTACCTGCCTCATTTGCTGTTTTATTTCTTTAGCTCATCTCAGTTCCTTTTATTTCTCACGCAGAAGCACCGTGAGCAGACCGGCATGTTTAAGCCATCTACTCCTCCTGGCACCTCTCTTTTGCTTAGTTTGCCCTGATCCGTCAAGCTGTCATCGGCCTCACCCATTCGACCTTGTTAGAGCCCCCCAACAGGCGCTCTCCCCACAGTCAGCGTGGCCCCAATATGTCAAGGGGGAATGATGAGTGTGTCCCTCTTAAGCCAACCAGCTAGAGAACAGGAGCCAGTGACAGCGATTTTGTCCCAGGCTTTAGGGGTATGTGTGGCAATATTTATATTGGTGGAGTCCTCTGAAGCCAGTCAGATCAGGTTTCCCTCCATTGCACCTGTAATTGTCCCAGTGAAAAGCAGTGTTTCCAAATGAGAGGACCCTGAGACAAAAGGTCATAAACTGTGGTCTTTAACTTTCATCACTTCATGAATCGTCACCTGAAAAGCTTGTTTCAACATATAATTGATAGAACATAGTCATTTATTCACAATGTTTGAAAAGAGGCCTTTCTCAGATGAGTTTTACAACTCTTCATAGAATTGCAGCAATAAGTTTCATTTGCAGTTTGCTTTGAAAAGAAAACCTCAAACACATACCGGTATATGTTCTAGTCAATAGGAAGAAAATTAACACGCAAAACCTCATGAGTGGTTAAAAAAGTAACATGGCACATCTCTCCACACCATTCCATGTGGAGATTTATGGAGGCGGATAGAACGTGCTGTGTAGATGCCTTTTTTCAGCATGGATGGGGGAAGCTAAGATGATGCCCTATCCTGGAAAAAACCTTCAAGAAAATATGGGGAACATGGAGGTTGTAAAAAAATGTGAGACCGAGGTGAAGGTTTACTTTCCTGGAGGAGAATGAAACATTCTTCCTGAGCTACATGACATGGTTTAGATCAAAACATATTTGTGTGTTAAAATTATTATCTTTGGACTTGATAGTTGACCTTTAAAGATGCAATTTATACAGTCTTACTGAGCCTGATCCTTTTTGAAAAGAAAAATCTACAAAAAATTGTTGATTCAGTGAAACAGGAGACTTTTTTAGTATAATCTCCTTTCATTTTACAATTCTGAACTATTTTGTTCATGAACATCTGATAAAATCCTCATGAAATACAATGCTATGTGACAATATGTGAACATTTTTAAGTGGTAGTAAAAATTTCTCTAAGCGCTGAGATTAAAATTGAAATGTCTGTACCACTATCAGTGCTCTGAGGTTTCCTTTTATTTGTACACTCACGATGAGGACATTCCAGAAGGCATGAGCTGGTGACAGAGAAACTTATCGCGGCTTATGATGGATCAGAAACAGTCTTGAAATGAACTATATCACAGTATCATTTCCGCCGGAGTGTTTTAGTAAGCAACATGCCGATCCTTCAACAGAAATGAATGAGGGTGTTTAAAATTATTCCACTGAGACTAAAATAATAGTAATAAAAAAGGTCTTTGCTGCTTAAAGTTCTTGAGCAAACTCCTGTATAAACACAAAAATGCACCCCACAGAGAAGAAGGGAAAATATTGTTTCTCTAACAATTGCATGTGTTCTTGAACTATGGTGCACTCAACAAGGTTTCCCAATCATTTCAATAAGCTGATTGAAAGCTTGGTGGCACAGTTGGAAACAAAAGGTTTTAGTTATAAGTTAAATGTTTGCAGGATTTTAATGAAATGTTTCTTTCAAATTTTTTCCTTTTATCTTTTACATGTTTATAACTCAGGCAAACTTGATTTATTTTAATTTTTTTTCCATTTTGTACAGAGATGCATGGATTTAAGTGAAAAACGTGACCTCGCCATTTGATCTTCACACGAGCTTCACAAATTGTTTTAGATGTTAAAAAAATCTAAATTGTAATTAAATTTATTCAAGTGACACTAATAGATTGAAGCCAATAAATAATAATATTAATGTCTTACTCGGATACATATTATGCAGATGCTCAGTTTGCACTGATAAAGAGTCCTCCTGCCTGATGCTTAGAGGGGCTTACGCTGACGGCAGGCTGACCCATTTTTTGATTAATTCAGCTTGTGTTCTAACCACATTGTGGCCCTGATATGCTGTGGATAAAGAGTTATATCCACAGAGGTTCAGATGATCATTGGAAATATCGAAATAAATTACAGATTGTGACAAGATTCAGATATTTTTACCAGTACAAACAAGATTGAAAATAGAGTCACAGAAACTTCTGAATATGTAAACTTTCCAAACACACCTTAAATTAGCTTAATGTGTTAACTAGCACATTGGTGTTTTAGTAGTTAAAAATAAAAAAAGAATTTATGGAAAAACTTTGGTGATGCAAAAAACAGATCTTTCTGTCTTAAAGAGCTGCTAATTTTTGCGAAAGCCTGTTTTATCTTTCCTTTTCCTTTACAGCTTAGCAAAATGAAACAGACAAGTGCTGAAAGTAAAAATCTGATATCTGTGTGCATTGCTCCACCTGCTGTTCGTGCAAAGTACCACAAACTTAGACCAGATGCTCTGCCAAGTATTTGGGATTTATCTTTCTCTGAATATTTTTTCTTTCATTCATTTTTAAACAAAGCATTGTTCATTATCTGACACATATTTCTTTTACCGCATACCTTTAAAAACAAATTCAGCCCCTGGTGTACTGTAACTGAAGAGGTGCACACAATATGTAATTTACAAAAGAATCAATTGGGTTTACAGAATGGTGAGTAGTTAATGAAAAAGATCCACATATGGCTGGATATACAATACTGGATGGTGCCAAGGATAAGGTTTAAGCTTTTGGTGACAGAACCTTTCAACTTTTATTCTGCAGCAGAATAATGAGCTCAAGAATCATAATAATAAAAAAAAAAAAAAAAAAAAAAAAAAAAAATCTCCAGCTAAGAATCATAGGAAAATATGTCTGTTGTAGATCTGAGCATTTATTTCTCCTCAAACAGTTTCAGTCCTTTTACAGTGAGCAAGAACTAAGACATTTCTCAAAGTTTGCAAACACAAAGTAATATAGACCTTTACTTCCAGAGATGTCTTGTGTTGTGATGAAGCTAGATTTCAGGTTTTGCCATAATATATATATTGTTACAGCCTGAGATCAACAAAACCAGCTAAAAACATGCATGTGGTAGCATTGAGTTATCAGAAGGAATGAATGGTCTTTGTCTTTATTCTTTTTGTACCTTTTCTGATGTATTTCTTTTAGATCTCTGTTGATCTTTTCTTATGTTTAGAGGTAATTCCTCTGTTAATTAATCTCAGATTCCATGCCTTCATTCCACCTCAGCTGTTCCACACGCTGTAAAATACTAAAAGCACATCCACAGCATCTAAAACAATTTCTAGTTAAACCTTGTTCTCCCAAAAACTGAGAAATTGAATGCTTCATTTAGATTGGACTCTTTAAATCTGAAAAGTCCATGTTTAATTTACCTTAAAAAAAATCTGCATTTCGAGTTTTTGCAGTTTTGCTAATTATAATTGGCCTAAAGCAGAAGGCATAAAAAAAAAGGCTCAATATGTCATATAATATATTTTTGAGGGATGTGAGAAAGTTGCTGGAACCATATAAAGATTAAAAAACTCAAAGCTTTAAGTTATAATGAGACTGTGGTGCAAAAAATATGAAAACTTGATTCTTTTGATGTGAAGGAGTAGGAGGAGAAAGTGAAGAGGAGGAGGGTGAAGGAGATGGAAGGAGGGGAGAGTGGAGAAGACAAAAGATCCATAAAAACAGAAAGCAGTTGTGGAGGACAGCAAAAGTTGTGAGTATGAGTTAACTATTTTTCCACAAAAATATCTTTCACATTATGCAGGAAAAACACACTCAGCAGCATCATCAGATTACCGAAAACATTGACTGGAAGAGTTATCCATCTGTTTTTTTTAGGAGCAAAACAGTATTAGGAGAAGGCTTGTCTTGTACCCTTTTTCGCAGACATTTAAGCTGTGCTATGTATGATCAATTGCAATGCTCAAAAATGCAAAGATGAAAAATAGGGTTCTACAACAGCCAAAATGCTGCAGAGAAATGAGTTTAAAAAATGTCCTGCTGAGATTGGCGCGTAACGACAGTAAAGTTGGGAAGCAGTGACATGTTTTCTGAAAAGAAAGGAAGCTGGGAAAGAATGTGAGACTGTAGAAGAGGAGGGGTGGTGGGGCGCTCAAACAGGGCACACAAAAGAAAAAAAATATCACATTCTTCTGAGAAGACTCACAACTTGGACTCAAAAGTTCCTCTGACACATTGCACATGGAATGATGCTAGACGAGAGAGGAGGGAGGGAGGAAAGCAGATCGAGGAGTCAAGCAAAGAAGGAAAAATACATTTAAAGAGGTGAGGTGTTTTCTTTAGCTGCTCCACTGCTACTTTATCAGGCTGTTTACAAGCCTCCAATAAATACCAGATTAAATAAATGTAGGAAAATGACATCAGGCACTTTTACAGCTATGATAACTTCCAAAAACATGGCTCTCTGCAGCACATCTGTGTTTTTTGCCAAAGGAAAGCCTTCAAGGAAAACATTACCGTGGCTCAGAATGTGGGGAGCATTCACACAAGACTGGAATTGGAGGAAACATAAACATCATAGTGAGGATATTGAGTAGTTCCACCATGTGAAATCATCCTGACACTTTTCCTCTTCCTCCAGCTTGTAAAGCTCACCTCTCACAAGTTTAAGGAATGGGCAGCTTCCCAGTGGTCCTGCTCCTCTGCGTTTTCCACGGTAAATTCTGCCAAAACGAACACACTAATCATCCTGTTTAATAACGGCTGAGTCGACGCGTGTTTGTTTTCGCATCCTGTGAAACATTTCCCTCCTTTGGTTTCTGTTCCACAGCACTTACAGCTGTAGTCCAAGCCCAGCAGACCGGTAACGACCTTTTCCTCATAAGTCACACTCTTGATCCAGACAAGTAAAATCTCTCAGCTGTAGGATGTTTTCAATGTCTAAACCTGTTTTCTTTCCTTGTTTTCAGAACCACTTGAGAGTACCGCATTACCATCTAGTAAGTGATTGAAGGTTGGGCCTCTGATCTCTTCTTTAGGGAAGCTTAAACCTGATGTTTTAAAAATAAGTATTTTTGAGCCAAAATCAAACCTATTACTTATCAAAAAGACGGTTTGAAAGCCAGTTTACCATCAAATTGACACATTTGATTTAAAAAAATCTCTTCAGTGGCATCTAGTCATATTTTCATCATCACCTAGACTGTAGAGATAAAAGTTCTCAGGATCAAACCAAACCTCAGTGGTTTGAAACTAACAACATACTGATTCATAGACTGAACAAGGTGTTTAAGGCGCTCTGGTTCTGCAAATAGAACTGGATCAACAATAATCTAAGCCTGGTCACCTGATTAAAAGGCCCAGACTCTAGTGCTAACTCTCTCTTCCTTGTCACTGATAAATTTACCCATAGCTAAATGCACATGCTATGAAATAAACTATTGAAAGTGCCTTGTACAGAGGTAAATGTGATATGAAGAAATTTGGCATCTGTGTACATAAAAATGGTGTGTGAAGCTCCTCAGGGCTTTATTCTTGGGACGCTTGCATTAAATATCAACATTATAACACGTCAATATAGTTTATACTTTGAAATATTACATCTCTTCCCATATACTTAGATTTATTTTATTTATTTGTCATTTTGTATACACAAGTGTAAACAAAAAGACATTTTTTTTAAACAGCAGCCTTTATAACAGTAATAAATACATAAAAAAATAGTAATAAAAACATATGACTGTATATTTACAGTTCTTACATTAATTTACTGTATCATAATTTATGATTCTAATTTATGATACTATGTCCCCACCATGAACCAAATCTCGTACATACACCATGACCTTATATGAAAAAGCGATGGGTCAGAACTTTGTTAAGCTTTTTGTAACTGGCCACAAAAATGCATGATAAGAGGTCAACCATCACATTTAGTGAAATTAACTACTAATAGGGCTTCCAGAAACCAAATTGATCCTATGGACTCAGACATAAACATCCACAGTCTCTTATAAGGTATATTTAAAAAGTAAGCCAGCATTAAGGGTTTATTGTACAGAAAAAATTAAGGCTTATATAGAGTACAGTGCAAAAGTATTCTGCCTCCTTAAAAATTTCAACCTTCAGACATAAAGATATAAAATTGCTCATTTTTGTGAAGAATCAACAAGTGAGACACAATCGTGAAGTGGGACGAAATATAATTGGATATTTTAAACTTAAAAAAGAAAAAAGAAATCTGAAGAAGGGCAGCATGCAAAATGAATCGGCCCCTTTAGCTTTAGTGCAGAAATTTAGGTGGGATCTGATAAATAGAATCCACCTATGTGTTAATGCACCTGCTCTGTGATAGTCTCATATGTCTGTTAAAAGCACAGAGAGCATCATGAAGAACAAGGAACACAGCAGGCAGGTGTGGAGAAGTTTAAAAGTCAGATTTGGATACGAAAAGATTTTCCAAACTTTAAACATCCCAAGGAGCACTGTGCAAGCCATAATATTGAAATGGAGGGCATATCAGACTGCTGCAAATCTGCAAAGACCTGGACATCATTCCAAACTTTCAGCTCAAACCAGGATAAGAATGATCAGAGATGCAGCAAAGAGGTCCATTGCAGAGATCTACAGCTGAGGTGGGAGACTCTGTTCATAGGAAAAAAATCAGTGGTATATTGCACAAATCTGGCCTTTATGGAAGAAAAACATTTCTTATGTAGATATCCATTAAAAAGTCTTGTTTAAAGTGTGTCAAAAGCCATCTGGGAGACACAGCAAACATGTGGAAGGAGGTGCTCTGGTCAGATGAAACCCAAATCAAACTTTTTGGCAACTGTGCAAATGTTTGGTTAAAAGCAATACATCTCATCACCCTGAAAACACCATGCCTGCTGTCAAACACGGTGGTGGCAGCATCATGGTTTGGGCCTGCTTTTCTTCAGCAGGGACAGGGAAGATGGTTAAAACTGATGGGAGGATGGATGAGGCCAAATGCAGGAAAATTCTGGAAGGAAACCTGTTGGAGTCTGCAAAAGAGGGCAGAGATTTATCTTCTAACAAGACAATGATCCAAAACAAAGTAAAATCTACAATGGAATGGTTCAGAAATAAACATTTCCAGTTATTAGAATGGCCTAGTCAAAGTCCAGACCTAAATCCATTCGAGAATCTGTGGAAAGAACTGAAACTCTCCATCCAACCTCACTGAGCTCTAGCTGTTTTGCAAGGAAAAATAGGCAAAAATGTCCGTCTCTCGATGTGCAAAACAGATGCAGACACAGCCAAAGCGACTTGCAGCCGTAATCACAGCACAAGGTTGCGCAACAAAGTATTAACTCAAGGGGTCTGAATCATTTTGCAGAACACATTTCTCAGTTTTTGTCTGAAATTTCCAGTAAATGCTTTAGATAATTTTAAAAGTTAATTTTTAGAACCATAATTGAAATTTTTTTTAATCGCTTCTTCATAAAAAAAGAATTCAGCGTTGTTTTTGCTCTCAGTTAATTAATGTATGCACACGTCTGCTATTTACCAATGATCAATTAGCATTATGTGTTTTTTTTTCTTAATATAATGCTTGTTTCTATTGTTTTCATGAACTTCTCTAATCCCATGTTTCTTCATTTTCTTAGAAAATACATTGGTTATTTTAAATATAATAAAATCCTAGCCCACACTGCCTTGCCTTTAGACATGTTGTTGTCCTTTTTAGTCTGATTTTATTTATTTTCGCACAGATTGCAGGGAGGAGATGTATCCTTGCACCAGGATGTACTCAGTACACAGACCCATCAAGACATGTCTTGGCAGACTTTGTCTCTACAGGTGATCTAAAATTCCCCTTTTGGCAACAGTTTCATTTCAAGAAGTTCTCAAAGTTGCTTTAGTCCTCACTAATATCTTTATATATGGGTTCCAGGCACCCAGATGTTCATGCTATCTTATAAAGCAGTCTCAATTGATATTTCTCAGCCTTCTAAAGGTACATCAAGGTGTTATTCTCAGCCTGTAGGTGCATTTCTCTCTTTTTTTCCCTTGTTGTATATAAATCTGACATTTGAAGTGTTCATTAGATAAAATGTTTCTAGTCTGAGTCTGGATAAAGCTACAAAAGGCCTTTCACCAAAATAGATTCCTGTTTGATTCAAGAAAAAAACTAAATATAACAGTTTGACACATTCAACTTTTTTCTGTATCAATGAGCTTGGTAGACTCAGCTTCTGTGTTGGTGCTTTGTTTTTGACTGACCTTTGGAAATAAAAGTGGAAAGGCAGCCAAAACTGAAATAAAATGTTATATGCCCTTGTTTAAAGTATGGAGAGCCCTTTATTAAGACACTTAGAGATTATAAGAAGGCATAGCAGTGTGGAAGATAAACTTAAAGATATTGTGGTCTAAAAGTTTTCTATTGTACTGAAATAATGTTTTGGCTTTTTATGAATTTATAGGAACATTAGCTTGACATATTTACATTTAATTTATGGGCACACTGTTTGCAGGAAACTGAAAAAAACATATTTTTCCTGAGAGCATTTCCTTTGGTTCTGTATCAGTCTCAGGGGTGACCCAGTTTACCATTATAACTGCAACTAGATGTTTCCTCTAACTACTGCACTCTTTAACACGTCAAAAAACAACAGTTAGATGTGATTTAAGTTTTGATTCACAGTGCATTCTCCTACAGTGTAGAGCAGTTGTAATGAAAATGGAAATTGGAGTTAAACTCAGGCAGGCTGTGGTGTTTAAATGACGCCTCATTAGAGCTGAAGAGCCTTTACTGTGCCAAAAAAATATCTCCCATACCATTATACTATCACCAGCAAGCTGATTATACCTTTTCCAGTTTTACCATAAGAATGTTGAAGAGACAAACAGCATGGATCGTCCCCTCAGTTTCATATTCTTAGCTGACATGAGTCTCACATGGTCTGGTCTTCTGCTGTCAATAAGCTTCCTGCTTTGATATGTTTCACATTCAGAGACAGTTTTCTCCTCAGCTTGGTTTCAGTAAGCGGCTATTTGCACATCTGTTGTATCATAATCATCAGGAACCAGTCCATCCATTCCACTCTGACACTAGTAGGATGTATATGTCAATACAATACAACTGACACCAAGTTGATTTTTGTGAAAATCCCAGTAGATCCGCAGTTTCTAAAGTACTGCATACAGCCTCTCTGCCACCAACTACCACATTTAAAGTCACTTAAATATTTACCATTTCTAGATTCCTAAATGCATTTATCTCCTGATTTGTGTAAACAAGCGTTTGAACAGGTGTACTTAATGAAGTGGCTAGTGAGTGTTTCTTAAAATGTTAGATCACAGGGCAACGTTTAGCTTTGCTCTGACGATTTTATTCATTGTAAAACTATATTGGAAATTATGCATACAATTTCCAGATACTGTCAAAGCTGTCAGACACTTTTCAAACTAAACACTGTGTTTATGTTTCATTATGATGCTGAGATAGCCTTCCACGCATATATGTGATCAACAATGAGATCTGCATGAGGACAGTGTGCCAGGAGGAGGAATATCTGAAAGGTAAGACAATCTTCTTTTAAAGTATTTTTAATTTAACATTCTAACAAGTAAAAAGCAAGAAAAAGGAAGAATATTAGAGAAGAAACAAAAAACAGTGAATAACTTTTGACAACCTGTTAGGGAATTAAGCCTAAATTCTTAAATAGATTATTTTCCAGACCTGGAAAACACTAAAAACAAATTCTGCAACTTTTAAAGACTCTAGAAATAAAAAAAAAAATGACTTTAAGTGTATGAACCCTTAATTTGAGAAGGTAAATTAGACGATTTGCCAATGGAATTAGTTTTTTTACTCTTAAAATAGGATAATTAGGTAATATGGACTTGAAATAAGACAATGCAGCTGTTTTTTCTTATTTTAAATGTAAATTGTCTTGTTCCATTGGCAAAGTGTCTCAGTTACTTCCTCAATTTAAGAAAAAATTGCACTTATTAAAGAAAAACAAAAGACTGATTTAGATTTCCACTTCCATGTATTATTTGACATAACAGTATCCAGTATATAAAACCCTGTCTGTTTGTTTTTTAACAGCTGAACTGTGCAGAGAGTTGTCTGGGTGGCCCAGACGTATTGCAAGGTCTTCTTCTGGAAAGCGCTGCCGCAGTCGTCGAAACAACCCCAAAACCTGGGCAAACAAGGCCTGATGGAGCCCATATAGGTGACTTTCTGTCGGCGAGGATTATGCATCCAGGGAGGGTCACAAAACTATAAATGCAGTGCTCAGTGGCTGGGATCCTTTTTTTTTTTCTTCCCCGTCTCTCTTTCCTGTCTCTCGTACAGTCATGAGTGCTCAATCGTGTATGAATCATTTACTCATGTATGAACCTTTTCATTTTCTGTGAATGCTAGAGATGCTTTTAATGAGTCTTTTGGGGTTTCTGTAGTTTATATTCCTTTGAAGGTACTGTAGTAATGGGCCTGCAACTGCTTGAGTCATTTTATGTTAGATAAAACTAAGTAAAACTTGTGACTGTAAAGGTACTTACTGACAATCCAGTCATATGAACAAAAGTTTAAGCAATAAATCACACACTTAAAAAAAAAACACTTGGATTTGTTCATTTAAGAAAAGAATGCTGTGGTTATAATGGCTTTTATTTCTGTTTTTTATTTTACTCCTTTGCATATTCATTTTATACACTTTACAGTTTAAACAACAGGTAACATTTATGATAAATACATATAATTTAGACAAACACATTTATGGTGCGCTCCGGTGTACGCCCATCACCACGCCACTTGTCATTGCACATCAGACACAATACTTGTGATTTTAGAGAAACATAGTCCAGCTCAGTTTCACAACCAAACACTGCTAAAGACACATTAGCTTGGTTCTTTATGCTGTTTTTCCTGCAGCCCTGCGTAAATACCTTTACATTTAAATAGAATGAACCCTCTGTGGTAACTCCTTCCCTGTACTGACTAAACTGGTCAGAATCAGACCTGTTGACGAACTTTAGAGAGGTCATGACTTGAAAGTCACAGCTTCACCAGCTGTGCTTAATGGAAATGACATAACATTGAAAAATAATCTCTTTCCCCTCGAGGGCGAAAATAAAAGTATACATTGCCTCTGTTCCTTTTCCTAACACCCCCTCCCACCCAGCACTTCCCCTGCATCTTGATTTATAGCTAAAACAACGCATCCCCACTGGAGTTGGTGTTTAACAGCTGCACGGCCGCAAGAGCGGAGCGGGGAGCGCAGGATACAAAGACCACACCGTAAATCAGCAGCGGATTGACAGAGCTCTCTCAAGCGAATCCATTCTGTGATAAACTTTTCAATAATCTCAATCCAACCTTAGAAGATCCCTCCATTGGATGCACATTTTTATGAATCAATAACTACACATAAAGAGTCAGCTGTTATTCAGTGCATATATTCCGTCCCACAGCTGGAGACCTGGAAAAGAATCAAGCTACAATACATTAAAGCAAAACCACCAATGACAACTACAATACTGGCACTATAATGTTTAAAGAAAAATTCTCCATATACAAGGTTACTTCAGGTAATTAGATGTCGATATGCCTTCCTTGATATTCCTATTATCTTTACTAAAAAGCAAAAAAAAACTACTGGAAGTAACAGGGGGTAAAATCTATATCAACCACAAAAATCTATTAAAATGGCCTGCTTAAGACTGCAGCGAGGAATTCAGGAGCGAACCAAACAAGGGAAGATTACCCTGCTCGGCAGGGAGAGATACAGGACCCCAGGCTGGGGAAAACCAACTTGCAAAAAGTGCTGCATAATTTTACAGTAAAAAAAAAAAAAAAAAAAGCAAAGAGCAGGACTGACAACTCCTCACTTCTGGGTCACAGAGTCAAAGTCTCCCCACAGGTCATTGTTGGCTGTCGACGTCGGGTTTGATGGAGACACTGAGTTGGAGTTACTGGAGTCAAGATCTAGCAAGCAACCTGGGGATATTAAAGAAACAAAAAAATGGACATTAGCTCCAGAAATAAACACATTTTCTGCCTTATTTTATTCTTATTTACATCAATCCAACACAACAGCACACCTGTAACATTTCAGAGTTAGCCAAAGGCTAGTTTTTATCTGTTGTCCTGTAGGCCAGTGGCAAAGGAAAAAATTGGGGAAAGAAATTATATTTAAAAAGTGTTTTTTTTTTTTTTTACTAAATAATAAAAACATTTAACTTTTTCCTATTACAACCACCAGCAACATCTTATTATTTGAACTAACAGTGGAGATGAGGTTCTGTGAAGGCCTTAAAAGGCGTCTAGAAAAGTATTCACTCTGGGCTAAATAGAAATGCACACTATAGATTTCCTTTTGAGACAGAAATGTTGAAAATCAGGTTCTACAAATATCAGATACTTTTTATTGGTGTATCAGTTGGCTCTAAAATACACTGACAGGTTCTTTTAACATAAAAAGTTAAAGTTAAAGTTTAATGGATATGAATACTTTTTCTGTATCTAAACCACTTCCCTCAATGGGTTAGGGTTTTTACTTGTTAATGTGCATAGCTTTTAAGATCCTAGCCACCACCCAAACACAACAAAGATTAATCCAACTTTGGAGCTTAGAAGCTATGAGTCCCTGCACTTGGAAAGTTTTCCACTTTATACTGGAAAAAAAAAAGCAACCGCACACCATATTAGAAGCTGTTTTCTGCAGCACGGAAATCTTTGATAAGGAAAAGGTCCTCCGGGTTCTGTTGAATATTTCAAATGTCTCGAGTACCAAAACCAAAATTCCATTCACTTTAATTACATTCAGATGGCTGCAGATTTCTCTAAGGAGAGGCATCTTTAAATCTTGGCACATCAAAACCAGAGAAAAAAGCTTGGCCTCGAAACTGTGATTTTGGTACCGATGCAGCTGTGCTTCAAAAGACCCGAACACATGTGACAGACGACACTACTTATTAAATTCAGATTCCAAACATTTTGTTATTTATCCATTCACACATCAGTCTTTTTTGGTTGATCCTCCTGTGGGTCAGCCTTTACCGTTTCTATGGTACTGAAGGCTGTAGGTGCAAGTGCTCCACAGGAAATGAAGCAAAACAAGAAAAGAAAATAAAGTTTTTATATCAGGCTGTATTTTGAAGTGCTACACCCATTTATATAATCACTCCCATATACCTCTGCTTCACAATGTGGAAACAGAGCTGCAAGCTGTAAAATACTGAAGTATTAGACGATTTATGAGGCATATTTAATCACTTTTAAGTGAGGTGAACTGAACATAAATGGCAAATGTGGTGACAAGATTTGTGAAAAGCCTTAAGATCCTGACTTTGATTTAAACACATTTGTAGACTGGTGAAAATAAATCAGCATGATAAAGAAGTATTTTTGTTTCTCCTCCCTGGTCACCCAACCTTTCCCCTATTTTCTGACTATGTCATCTTGTTTTCTTTATAAGTGCTGCAGCAGTTAAAACATTTGATTAAGTAACAGAGGAAATTTGAGTTTAATTTTGTTTTTCTGGAGCAAAGCTGCTCCAACACATCCACTATAGGGTTGGAAAACCCTCCAATGTGACGACATTCAGATCTAATTGACTGTAGAGAGAGGCCCAACTTTCCTTTACAGCCATTTGAAAGGCTAAGAGTCGGTAACCTCTAAAGCCCAGTGGGCCTTTTTTGTCCCTGTCCCCTTTAAAGAAAATCTGTCAGAAGCACCAGGATCTATTAGGAAAATTTATAATTAGATAACTTCTCATACCTCAGGACATTTATTCATGTAAGGAGTTGTTTAATTTAAAATTAATGTTATAATGTCATCTTTAGAACAGTTTAAAAAAGATCTAAAGGTGTTTCTTTTTTGGGTCAAGTGAGTATTTTTTCTATCATGGTAAATTATCAAAAACTAGTTACACCCCATATCAAATGCTTAAGTTGTAGAATATTGAATTAGCTTAAGGAACCATGGTGAAATATAAATTTTATTTAGTTCTGAGGGTAAATTTTATTTTAAACAATCCTTTGTTTCTATAATTATTGGGGTCATATTTGCCAGGACCAACTGCAAAGTAGTCAAAGATCAACATGTTGGTCTGGAGCTGCAGGTTGCAGAACCCAGACCTAAGCTACAAGGTCACCAGAGTTAAACACCTATTGGCGTCCTTCCTGTCAATATTTCACATTGGATCATGTTAGAACATTCATAGAGAGGATTGTTTGACCAATCCTCTTAATATTGTGTCTAAAGATAGTCACTTTCTCTAGGATTTAGATATGGTAGCTTTAACAGCCATGTCAGAAGACTGATTTTACGTGAGACATATCTGTGTTCATTTGCATCATTACCTAAGGAAGCACCCAACAATGTTCCATTTTCTTGATCTTTAATTGAAATTAACTGGCATCACATTTCCTCCACTGTACCTGAGAGTATGGATGAGATTCTTTTTTACAGATAGTTTTTACTTCAAGGCTGGACTACTGTAATTCCTTACAATCACAAAGTCCGCAAACTGTAGTTAAAAACCTTTAGCTGATCCAAGATGTTGCAGCCAGAGTTCTAAAGAAATATAAAAGGTATCTGATCATTCCTTACATCCCTAACAGAGCACTTTGCTCTCAATCTGCAGGTTTATTAGTGGTTCCTAGTATTTCTAAAAGTAGAATGGGAGGCAGATCTTTTATTTATCAGGCTCCTCTCCTGTGGAACCAACTACCGGTTTTAGTCCGTGATGCAGACACCCTGTCTACTTTTAGGAGAGGCTTAAAACTTTTATTTTTGATAAAACCTAAAGTTAAGAGTGGCTCAGGTTATCCTGAGGTATCTCTATCACTATGCTGCTATAGGCTTAGACTGCTGGAGGACATAGGGACCCCTTTTCATCATTCCATCTCTATTCTCCCACTCTGTAGTATTTGTTAGTTCAATTCAATTCAATTCAGTTTATTTATATAGCGCCAAATTCACAACACATGTCATCTCAAGGCACTTTACAGTTCAACCAGATCATACAGTCAAATTGATACAAAGTTTTCTATCTAAGGAAAACAAGTTGATTGCATTGACTCATTGACTCAAATACAATCCCTCACACTAAGCATGCTTGTAGCGACAGTGGAGAGGAAAAACTCCCTTTTAACAGGAAGAAACCTCCAGCAGAACCAGGCTCAGTGTGAGCGGCCATCTGCCGAGGCCGACTGGGGTTAAAGGAGACAGAAGCAGAGATACAAAAAGCAGCTGTAAAAGGCGGCCCCGTCCAGGAAACACACAGCCAGGCAGACGAGCTCCGAGCCAGCTCCCATGCCAGAGGACGAAGAGAGCACATCCACTCAGTCACGGTCAGAGAAACAGGACCACACTGGAAAACAGGCCGATCTCCAACATCTATAAACAAGGGTGTTGATGGAAGTAGCACAGCTGATGTTTCTTTCCAGGATGACGTCACAGCCAAACAGGAACAGACGAGTTCAATCTGTAACGTTATGGTGTCTCTTTTTTTTATAGTAGCTTCATACGCTCTGTTTCTGTTTGGCTGTGACACCATCCTGGAGAGACATATTAGCTATGCAGCTGCCTTCAACACCTTTGTTTTTAAATGTTGGAGCTGGAGATGTGCGGTTAACGGTTGCCTTTTGTATCTCTGCTTCTGTCTTCTTGAAACCCAGTCGGCCTCGGCAGATGGCCGCTCACAAAGAGCTTGGATCTGCTGGAGGTTTCTTTCTGTCAAAAGGGAGTTTCCTCTCCAATGTCACTACAAGCATGCTTGATGTGATGGATTGCTTTCGAGTAAATGAGTCCATGCAATCAGCTGGTTTTCCTTAGATCGAAAACTTTGAACCAATTTGACTGTATGACCTGGTTGAATTGTCTCTGTAAAGTGCCTTGAGATGACATATATTGTGAATTGGGCTATATAAATAAACTAAACTGAATTAAAACATTTCCTCAGATTGTAAATATAGCCTATTTATAATCACTGTTAATATCCCCCTGAAATAAATCCCAATCACTTAAAGATGTAAATGAAAGAATAAAAAATCTTGTTTAGGTATATTGATTTTGAAGGATTGTTTGGGGATGAGAATAGGTGTCCGATGCTTTTGCTAAAGTAAGTATTAGCCAAGATTGACATTTTTACCCTACTGAAAAAAGTACTTAAAGTACAGCTTTTTTTTCAGTGTGAAATTTTACTACTGGTATAAAATCCAAATGCTTTACATAACTTTTAATATGAGGTGCCGGTAATTATGAAGAACAATGTGCAACAGCCTGTAAGGATGTTTTCCCCAAATTATTAAAAATGTTTTGAACAAAACTACAAAGAAACACAAGGAACCACTTTGAGATTGTTGTACATGGAATTTTTGTTAACTAAACGCCCTTTAGGATTGCCTCTCTGAGTTGTCATGCTTTAGGAGAATAAATACCCACCAGTGTCGGCTCCCCCTGCTGCTGGCTGCGTGTTAAGGTTGGTAGTTCTGGATGAAGGTGGCGGGGCAAGCTTGCCTCCAGGTGGAGGGGGAAGGAAACCAAGGCCACCTGAACTCTGCGGACGAGACCGGTCCTTTTTCTTCGATTGCTAGATAATGACATGATTCATGGATGGTGTTAATGTACGTTCGTAGTAGTATGGATTTCAAAAGCCTCCAAAGATAAACAAGAAACCCATTTGAGTTTTAGATGGAAACCTATTTATAAAGCATCACTTTTTTGAAAAGTAATGCAAAACAAAACATCAAAAAAACACACCACTGTAAACAAAGTTTGGACCTTTCAAACTTAATCATAACGCATAAAAAGTGAAGGTACCCCAATGTTTAAAGTAATGGTTTGTCCCTCTTTGAAGCCTAGATCTAGTTTAGGAGCAGAGTCTGGAGCCTGAGCCTGTTTGGTAAACTCCTTTTCTTGTTTTACCCACCTAAAAATAGACAAAAAAGAAAGACAGAAAAATAACATCACTAAAAAGTAATCATTCATAGCTGAAATGGTTACAGTTCCACATTGCTGAGCTGCTGCTTACTTAAAGTGATCCTGAAGCGCCACATTGAAGTCGAATGAATCACCTCGGTCCCCAAACCCGATGCCTATGAAAGCACTGCGACCTTCCAGCATATAAAGGTAGATAAAAACGTTAAGCATAGAACACCAAAACAAACAGAAATGTAGGAAGTTACATCAAATATAAAATGTGAGCACATGCTAATTTTCAGGGTTAAGTATTTTCAGCCTTTTTTCCCCCAAGTTTTACATTTATCTGATATTTACCCTCAATGATTAATATAAACCTTTAAAACGTTGGATTTGTATCATTTAGTATGATGAGATTCTATCCATGGTAACTGTAGTTCAAGTATATCATGAAAGACAGACATGGTGAGGATGGAGGGCCTCACTGAACTTGCAATGCTTTAGCGAGCAGAAACAGGAAGTCAACTAACAGGTGCTGTCCTCGACTCAGATTTCTCTTACACTTCACATCTTGTATAAATTAAATCACCAAGTTATTCTTTTTTTTTTATTTATTCACCAGTTGCTTGCTTATAAATTAAGGTAAATACTTTGCTGAAGCATCTTTTGATTATCAGTCTGTTTTGAGTATTGACGTCTAATTAAACAAGGGGAATCTGATGAGTAAAGTTCAGCTGAGTAGGTTTATTGGAAAATCCCATGTTTCTACATGCTTGCAGGAGAAGAGTTAAAAGAAATAAAAATATCTTCCACAGCATAGCATATAAAGAAAGAATTGTCACAGAAAATTTACATATTTCAAGAAAGAAAAAAACAGTAATTTGGTTTGGATGACTTCTATAAGAAGAACGACAACATTGAATGAGCTACAGAAACATATGTTCCACCTATGGGTGTAATGTTTTCATGTTTGCCCCAAAAAAGACAAACACCTACAACAGACTGTGTAGTGCCAGTGGAACATTGGATGCAGCATCATGCTGTGGGGTTACTTTCCTTCAGATGGGGATCTAGATAAAAGGATAAAAGATCTGTTTTTTGTCAGTGTTGATTCAGAACCGTTGGACCCAACTGATCCAGAACCCAGTAATTTGCTTGCTAGAAAACTAAAAGGTTTAATTTGCTAGCTTTACAATGAGACTAAGCATTCATTAGAATCAACAAAAGAAAAGCATCTGTCTAAAATAAAAATAAAAAGCTAATGTTTTGGAATAGCCTTGCAAGAGTAAAAAAAAAAAAAAAAACTGAGAAGAGCCAGATGGACAGGAGATGTCCTTAATATCTAGGTTTGCAGAAATGTTGCTTTTGTTTTCCCCTTGTTTTGCTTCCCGTGTTGTTCCAGAACACTGCACACCAACTTAGGAGAATGCAGTGTTGTACAAATCCACACCGACTGAGTTCATAGACCTTGTTTTCTAAAATTATAAGATGGTTCAAATATTTATAGACGTGCGATAAACAGTTTACTCACCGTTGTCATCCTGAATCCGAAGCACAAAGTAACGGCTTGAGTCACTGACTGTCTCTACTGCAATGCCAGGGTATTCCTCCACTGGTGCCTGAGCAAACAGCTCCCCTGCACGGTCATAATAAAAACATGTCAGGATGTCAAGCCCAACTGAAATGGGATACAAACAACAAGAGAGCAACTGAACTATTTTTGGAAGAGTATTCATACACTTTTGATCGATTTTCTACATTTTTTCCTATTATCATCACAACCTTATAGACTTTGATAAGGATGCATGGGATAAAGACAAAGTAGAGTAATATCATAGAGGAAGATGTCGATACAAAATAAGAAATGAAAAATGCGCCATGAATCAAAAAACGACGCAAATCCACTGCAACAAACTGGCTTAATCAGAAAAGAAAGTCCATCTGTTTGTAATGTAATCTCAGTATAAATCAATCTGTTCTGTGAAGGCCTCAGAGGTTTGTTAGGCAACATGGGTAAATAAACAGCAGCATGAGGACAAGGAAACACGGCAGAGAGGTCAGGGAGAAACATATGATGTTTAAAGCAGGGTTAGGTTATAAAACAAAACCCAAGCTTTGATGCACCCTTCAGTCCATCATCTGAAAATGGAAAAAGTGTGGCACCATCGCAAACCTACCAAGACGTGAACACTGAAACTGACAGTAACCAGAGAAGCAGCCAAGAGGCCCGTGGTAACTCTGGAGGAGCTGGACTGATTTACCGCTCAGATGGCAGAATCAGTGGACAGAACAACTATATGTTTTCCATTCCACCAATCTGTCCCATCTGGAATAATGCTGAGGATGCAGAAAGAATGAAATAGAATGTGCTCTGATATGAAAAAGACAAAACGAAGGACTATTTGGTCAAGATGCAAGCATCTCTCTGAAAACATCATTCCCATGTTGACAGTAATATCATACCATGGAGATGAACTTCTTCTGTATGAACAATGAAATGGACCAAAGATCAGGGAAAGATAGACGGACCAAAAGACATGACAGGATCCAAAAGATCTGAGACAAAGATTAAAGAACTACAAATATACAGTCAGTGTTTCAATAGATTTCCTTAGATCAAAGAGCCAGATGTAGTTTTTTGTCAGCTTGAAAAATGTTAAGTCACTTTGGGTCTGAGCTGTTTAAAAAAAATAGACCTGGTAAAAAGCACAGAATCTTTTTCCCTCCACTTCAGAATTGCGATCTACTTTTTGCTGATTTAAGATTTACAGTCCAAACAAATGTATAGAAATCCAAACAGAACGTTAGGGATGTGAGGCTACCAAATGTTAATTTCTAGGGGTTTGACCTTTAGACCAAACTAAAAGAAAGAGACATATTCAAAGATGAAGCTTTTTTTTATATTTCAGCATAAACCGCCTGCCTGGTCACAGTCTGTGTAACCTTGGATAAGATGAGTAACCAAGAGCGGGTGGCGAAGCAGGAGACTATACACAGTGGAGTAGTGAAGTGATTTACAGCTGTGGCAGTAAACATCAGCGCTGTCCTGTCTGCTTTTCTCACCGGACACTTTGTCCTCCAATTTCACATAGGCTACTTTTCCTCGAGCCGTCACGCGCATGCGTCCCGTCCAATCAGGGGCATCCAGCTTCCAATCAGCAGCCCTGAGATACACACACACACAGTTGTAAGATGCAGGTAGGCACAGATCGTCAGGAGTCCCCATACATATACTTGTAAATGTTTACCAGGGATGATGGGACTCTGAAGCAGCTGTTTGGGGTTTGTTTCCACACCAGCTACATAAATAAGCGGTAAATAACCTAGCTGCCAGTCATTAAAGCCGAAAAATAAAATTATGTCCACCTTTATTTCATTTGGACCATCTTACACTAAATCAGTGGCATTAGGATGCCCTGGGAATTGCCCTTGAACCAGATCTCCACAATGATTTATTGATTTGGTCAGACAGACAATTATACTCCCCAAATAACTGAAATATTGGCAAAACACTATAACATTTAACTGATTTAACATAAATCAGTCCCCAGTGCAAAGATAAGATGTTTTCCCATCTTAGGTTTTAATAGTTATGGGTCGGTTATGACCTTGTATACATATAACTACGAAAAGAACCAGCGGACTAGCTATGACCTCCATAATAATCCCGTTACTCTGTTCAGCTCCCCACAGCTGACGGATGCTGGGCCTGCAGCCACATCTCTTCCCCCTCGCAGCTCACCTGACAGCCCGGTTGGATGCTCTCGGTGGGATACGGTAAACGTTCACTTCGGGTTTGATACACAGAACTGACTCGTAGTCAAGCTGACCCTCGGACGCCATCTTGACTGTTACACGGTTCGCCCCGGTGGTGGTTGTTGTGCTGGCGGTGACGGCGGTTGTCCGTTCAGAGTTAACGGCGGCGTACACGTAATATCCGGTGTAGCTGCGCACAGCAATTTAAGGCGACCCTGCGCTCTGCCAGCGTAGCACGGTCACCAAAGATGGGCAAAATGATGTCACCGGAAAGAGCAAAATATTAATTCATAAATACGCACTTTACTTTTTTTAAGAATAAGATTAATGACATGAAAGGAAAATAAACACACTCACCAATTTGGTTCAAAATACAAAATAACTAACACTACAACAACGTCTATGTACATAATTTTTATTACATAACAAATTCCCATTTATTTGTGTTAGATAATTTTAACACAAACCTTTCAATAAATCTTACGTGATGCATTCTCATTTGTATAATGAAGCTGTTTATTCAAAATACATAATCACGTCAGGTTTATGTATTTAGAATTCATAAAGTATACCAGCTAAAAATTAATATTAAAGAGAGCATTTATTTAAACTACATAAAGTTGATTGTAATTCAAACATAATTGTTGTGTATTTAATAAAAAAAATACGTCTCATATTATTTTTGAGTAAGCATACTTTTTCAAATTTGAATGATATCAATGTGTAAATTTAACAAAAATAAGCTATATTGAACTAATTAATACGTAAGGTTTATTTAATAGTCTTGTGTTAAAATTGGGATTTTTTTTTATTTTAAAAATGGGGTAAAACATTTTTGTGAGTGTATAAACAAATTTCACTCCAACATAAACTGTAAATTTGACTGTTATGTTTATTAATAGAAAAAATAAGAGACAATAAAATTGGCTTACTTTTAGAAGTACCATAAAAGTTATTTCATTCATTTTAACTGAGTTAATGTATCTAGTAATGAAACAAGTGCCTTTGCGTAGCATAGAGAGAGTATGCTGGGGAAGATTCTCAGTCATCCAGGTCATAGCCATTCCAACAAAGTAAAAAAAAAAAACCCAAACCACTGGACTTCGTTTTCCAAGTCTGAAGACGTTTTGCTTCCCATCCAGGAAGCTTTGTCTCGTAGAGAGAGGGCTACACCATCTGCATGAAATGCAGCGACAGAATAGTAGAAGAATTTTTTTTTAAAGAACCCAAACAAATATAAAACAAAGAAAATGCAAGACATAATATCCAGCCTATGTTGGAAGACTGCAGTAAACAATGTTTTTCCCATTAGCTGATCCAGAGAGGGGCCAGTGCCTGTGTAGAATTAGTCCTCACCCCTGATGTAGCCCCGGTGCTGAACACATAATGTTCAATCAGATTGCTATGATAATATTTGCTGGAACAGAAACTGTAATTGACTGATTTCTTAGACCAGTTTAATTTCTTAGCTTTGCGTAAGCCATGGTGATACGTTATTTCATGTTGAATTCTACAAGTATCGACCTGGAAATCCTCCTGTAGAAAGTGTTACTGGGAGGGACATTCAGGACAATTCTTTGAGCTGATTGGGTAAATCACCAAGCGGTCCCTGCCTCCCATGATCATTAAGCCAATCACAGCAGCAGTAGCAACTGTAACAGATAAATCAAACTCTTACCAAATCCAGGCGGGAGGAACGTGCAAACATCCTCCCATCCATAAAGGCAAAAATCAAATCCTTTTGCTCATTTTCATAAAGAAATAGAAGCTATTTCAGCTGAAACCGTTCTTGATGATGCATTGAAGCCATACTTGTCACTGCATATCATTGGTCGTAAACATTTCTCTAATGAGGTTATTGAATCAGTTGGCTTCTGGTCAGATATATTTTCAGGAGTTTGTGAATTCATAAATGTCATGACAATTCATCTTGGCTGCAAGGTAAAATATTCTGTGCCCCCATTAAAAATCACTGACTCCAGCCAGGGCCCCCTGGTAAATTTGATCTAGAACCACCTCTGGTTTTTAGGAACTGATTAAAAGGAGCAATAGTAATTAATTCTATGCCGCTTTTAAAATTAAAGAGTTCCATATTCCGAAATAACCTTTATATACAGCAAACTAACCTGATTAAACACAAAGGACTGTTTTTAAACAATTATTTGATTTATAAGGCTACACAGTAGTGAAGTTTGTATCTGTGTTGTCATGCAGTAAGAAGGTTCTGAATCCAATTCTTTGCCCAGGGTTTTTCTGCATGGGGAATGCATGTTCTCCTTTTATATGAGTGGGTTCGGTTCGGGTTCTCCAACTTCCTCCCACAGTCCAAAAACATGTCTGTTGCGTTAATTGGTGTCTCTAAATTAGCTGTGAGAATGTGTGTGCATGGTTGTGTGTCTTTCTGTTTCCCTGTGATTGACTGGTGACCTGTCCAGGGTGTAAACCACATTTTTTCCATAGACTGCCAGAGATAGGCACCGTTCCTAACATGCCTCTTAAGGACAAGTAGAAGACGAATGGAGTTAATTTTAAGGACAGAAATATGCTTTTCAGACCAACTTAGCTTTCTGTGAAAAGCTGATGTTATGACCCATAGCAGAAACTATCAGAAACATCAGATGGCAGTGAAGCTTTTTAAATCACTGTAAAAGAGACAAAAGCCTGAACATTTTTTGATTCTGATTTTGATTTTTTTGATTTGATTTTTCATTTAAAATCAGTGAATACCATCTCTTTTTTATTTAAAAACTTTGACTAGGTCACACTTTAAAGTTTTCTTGTTGGAGTTTTAGATTCAATCAAAACAGCTTCTTATTCCTGTTGGTGCTGCTCTGAAATAAAAAAAGAAGAAAACATGACCTTGTTATTGCAAACACAACCATAACTGTTTGTTCTAATTTATCTATTGTACATATTTAATATTTCATATTTTGAATCATCCTGGACCAAATAAAAGGTAAAACCTTTGCAGGAATTGATTGAAAAATAAGACCAAGATAGGTGCAGAGCAGCAAACACACAACTGCCTCTTTTTTTTTGTTTTGTTATTATTTTATTTTTACATTTTCATTTAGCCATAGAAAAAGCAAGCAGAAGCTACCCGACATCAGCCTTGCTACATCGTTAAAGCATTTATTTTTCTCAGTTTTTTTCAGTTCTCAGTTTTGCAGTTTTCTGTAGTGATAGACCAACACTGACGTCTAATTCTTAGGTTCTGAAAGCACCAGTGGGGCTCAGGGAAATACTTTACAGTCCAAGAAGCCTGAAGGCATCTCTTAAATCTTCTGTCTCGCAGGGCTGTGAAATAAGAACAGAGCATTATGACATTTTTAAACTTTATATGTGGATTTGTTAGTTATAGACACTGTGTGTTAAAGTAGAACCTGAAGAATGCGGTTGAGTTTCCTTGATAGGCGGATGTAGTTTTGATGCAGCCCATCCCAAGCCTTGAACTTGCATTGATTCCGGGCAACAAAGGTCTGCCAGCAATAGAAGTAATCTGAAGGAGTTTTGCGACAAAAAATTATCCCAAGAATAGATATGAGGACATGAAATGTAGAGTAAAATATTTTTCCACGTTTTTCTGAAATTAACCCTCACCTTTGTAACTCATGACTGTGATGTGCACTCCAGCTTTTTTCAGTGTTCTCAAACCCTCTCTTTCACGGCTGTCCTCCAAGTCGCAGAAATAAAGCCGGGACACAAAGATTCTGAGGCGCAGGTTTGGGGTCTGGTTGAGGAACTGAGCGAGTCGGAAGGAGCAGTTTGCACAGGGAGACCAGGAGCAAAACCAGGTGATGGAGTAGCTGACTTTTTTCTCACCGGTGACTCCATAACCCCACAGGCCGGGGCACAAAGTTCCCAGGTAGCGTAGAAACAACACCTGCAGAAACACAGTGGAATAAAAAAAGATAATTCAACAGTTACATTATTTATAATAAAGGTGACCAGTCCCCCCATAAATGCAATTTTAATTTATTGTTGTTAATGGAGACCTATTCCTACATTCTGTAATTCAACAAACTATCTTAAAAACAAAGCTTTAAGCCTTTTCATTCTTACAATAAATTAAAACAATTAACCGCTACATAGCTTTTCTTTCATGTAGCGTCTGCAGCTGATTGCGGTCACATTGTCATTGCAATTTGGAACAGAAGAATATTATTCATACATTTTACTAAAGCAAATTTTAAAATGTTCTCAACTTTTAGAGCATATTCAATTTGACATAAACAAGCTTTACTTGAGCCATTTTCTCTGTCACCACCTTGAAATAATTCTTCGAAACAAATGTATAAAATAACTGCTGCCTGACACAATCCTTTTTTGTGTCATAAAAGAGACTATACATTAACTTCTTTAAAAAGAAAGAAGAAAAATGTGAGGCAGTCAAAAAAAAAATCAGTAATGGTATTAGATTGTTCTGATTTACAAAGATAACTGGCATATATAATTAGCTCACAAGCTTACTGTTTTTTTTGTTTTTTTTGCCAACACATTTATCATCTGGTAATTTTTTTCTCTCCCCATCAAAAACTTGGTATCCCTGACTCAAGCTGACCTGTCTACTGAGCCTTCAACATTGGCTGCAGTGTTGATGCAGCGTGAGAGTGGTTGTAATTTAAAAACATCAAAAGGCCGTCAAAAAAGCAGACAGGTGTTTGTTTATCTATAGGTTGACACTAATCTTTTGTAAAGAATGAGAAAATCAAAATGATAAATATTTATTGTGATATTAGCAGCTCATTTTTTTTACTTCTACATCCCTCACACAGGCCTCTAAATGCAGACACAATATGAATGCGCGTTCAGTGCCATGTGCAGAAGAACCTGTCACCCACTTTAGAAATAAATGTCTGTTAAAAACATATGTTAAGCCCCAAAAGGATATTAGATTTCACGTAAGTATCTTAAAATAATAATATTTTTTATATTCTATGTCATAACTGCCTCCTCCACCTACTGTAACCCTGGGATGGGCAGTTCCAGTTCCTAAACTACAACTTTTAGAGGTGTTCTTGGTCCAGCATACCTGAAATAAGTCATAAGATG
Organism: Cyprinodon variegatus; assembly: GCF_000732505.1. NCBI lineage: Eukaryota > Metazoa > Chordata > Actinopteri > Cyprinodontiformes > Cyprinodontidae > Cyprinodon > Cyprinodon variegatus. Next base: position 213,936 of record NW_015150501.1, read on the forward strand.
GTTAAGAAGACTGTGTAGAAATATCCTGCATGCTGAGGAGGTAATTCAGCCAAAAGATTCAAACCAAGAATGAATTTAAAAGTTTGCACCGTGACTTTCAAGCAGAGAGATGGAGAATGGGGACCTGTGTGCTCACAGGAATGGGCGAAAGAAGTACATAGAAGTACAAATGTAAGCCTCTACTTGTCTTTTATCATTTCTGTATTGGCTTAAGTAAAAACATATTTTTGTTTAAGAATACACTTTTCTATTAAAATTAAGTAATATAAGTGCTTATAAAAAGATGAAATATTATAGCCCAAGGAAGGTTGGAGAGTAGGCTCTGGCGTCCATTCAGTGAAAGCTGCCTGTCTTCCAAGTTCTTTAACACAAAACAAACTAACAATTGCTAAGTCCACAGCTGCATGTATGGCTGGATATGTTAAATCAAAATACTAACTTTACATCGTATCTAAAGATACGCTATTGGACGTAGAGGCCTGTTTCTTGTAGCAACTTGGCAGAATAGGAAAGACAAGAGAACATACACTCAAAAATAAACCAGATGTGTTTTCATCTTTTTAAGTCAAGTAATGGCTGCAAGAAAATAGCCACTAAATCCAGCTAAACTTACCCTACTGGGTAACTTACTTAACTTTCTTACCCATACATTCAAAGCGAAAAGAAAATTTCCCCTCCTACCATCACAAACGCAAACATGTGTTACTTATATTATTATGAACATAATGTATAAATGACATGTCAGGTATAAATATGTCAGGTTTTTAGTTAATCAATTTCAACCCTGTTGTATAATCAAATCTGACAAAATTATCATCATAATCTATGGCCGCTATGCTTGAGTGCAACTGTAAATATTCCTTTATGCTTTTAACTCTTTTATTATTTCTTATTTTATGCATGTTAACCACATATTCCTTTATTTCAGCAGGTTGGTCCTTATCTGTTGTTTTTAAAGTGCTTTATAAATACAGTTGGTTTGGCTTGTAGCTGTGGACCTTTTTTTCAGAACTTTTGGTTTTTGCAAAGGTAGAATATCTTAAACTTATTAAAAAAATAGGACATTTTAAATAAATGTTGTAGAACTCTGGAGAAATATTTCAATTTGAGATTATGCTGCGGTGATAAAAGTTGGATTTATTGTTTCACATCTTGCTGATGAATGGGTCCAGCCCCGGATACCCAACTGCTTCATTTTGCAATGCACCTGAACAACATCTTCCCTTTCTTACCTCCACATGGCAGCCATTGCGGTTGCGGAGATGTCCAAAGTCAAAGGATATGGAGTCTGGGCCCACTCGCCTCTTCACCACAAAGCAGAGATATGTCTCACACCGACCTCTTGCCCAGCGCATGTTTTTGTAATGATAGATGAACTTTTTTTTGGGTAACAGTGCCCTGCGAAAAATAGGAAGAAAATCTGCTTTTTTTACCTGATGCAATGCCTGTCAGGATTAACACCAAAAAAGATTTTCTTATATAAATGACTCATCAAGTCATTTAAAAAAAAACAAAAAACGTTACAGTAATTTACAGATATGTTATTACAGTACAATGCACTGCAAGATCTGGACCATAATGAATCACTGAGAGTAGTTTCTTATTCAAGCTTTAATCTAAGAAGCTTAAGCAAGGCAGGCATGTAAAATCTGTGGTTAACTAAATATGTGTGATGGGCAATGAGACAACAGCTAAGATTCACTAAGAACACTTTTTCTTACTCTCAGTTTCACAACTTTTAGTGAAACCAAGACAGTTGTTTAGCAATTATTAATACTGAAACCTTGATTGTGCTCTATTTAAGAATCAGAAAATCAGCATCAAAGTGTGATCTTGTCATAAATGCATTGAAAAAGTATTAAAATCTCCTCAATTATTTTTCCCTTTAAATGTGTGCAAACGCTAAATGACGAAACCGAGATAAAAATGCAAAGTATAAAAAAAAAGAATTCGTTTATTTTGCTCACCTGTCTAGCTTTGTAATCATTTCAAAAGCCGCGCTTTGCTTTGTCACTTGTCAGGCGTGGGTATTAAATGGAGGTAAATGAGAAAGAGTGAAAGTGTGTGTGTTGGTGTGTGTGTGTGTGCACTGAGGGGGTTAAAAGGAGGGAACTGAGAACCTATACCTCCAAACATAAACATCCTGCATAAAGCAAAGGCGGCCTCTGGTTGGTTGGAGACATTTTTCAAAGTAAGTTTGGGGGGATGTGATACAGAAGAAATGGTTACATACCAGTGCCTTACTGAGAAACCAGACATCTATTAAGTAATTGTAGCTTTAATTCATTTATTTTAAAGAAGCATGTTAGTTTATGTGGCATCTTCATCTAATGTGTGTCCAAAAGACTTTATTGATTTGTTAATACTTAAGACCAATAAAAATTTTTTTTTAATTAAATGGCCATATTCTAGCAGATGCAATCATGTAGAAGGCTGCCGGCATTGAGCATCAAGGTTCCCACAGTTTTTAGGATAAATAGGATAAGCCATATAAAGTCACTGCTAAAAAAGCTGGTTGTCCTATGATTATTTTATCCAAACTCATTGATGGAAAATGTTGTGGAAGTAAAAAGGAAATATGCAGCACAAGCATAGATGATCGACCAGTCTGATGCAAACGGGGCTTAATATATCCTCACACTGTCAAAGCTACCAGTACCTGTTCTACTGAATATTTTATGACAAGTTTGATATTTTCTATATCCTCCATAGAAAATCTGTTGGGTTTTGCGATGATGAAGTCGAGAAACACCAGAGCCATTTTTACAGATAAGCTGAAGGCCACTATCACCTTGGCCTCTTTACACTGAAACAGAGCCATGTACTCAGTGCATCCTTATCACTCTGCTATGGTTTAGTTATTAATGTATTAGAAGCCTTGATCAAGTATTGATGCATAGACTGTTGAGAGAATGGATATACTTTAGAGCCGACCAAATTCCTGTACTTACAATAAAACATTTTAATTGTTCTTCTGTAATTTTCGAATCTTTTGAAAATTTGGATTCTGGGTTCCAGCAGTTATGAGCTTCAATCTTAAAACTTTGAATGAAAAAAACCCTTTGAAAATGTTAATAATCTAAACAATATAAAGCTTCTATTTTTTTTTTTATAATATCTCTAAAAGAAATAAAACTTTTACCATACACATCTTGTTTATACTGCAAGATAAAAAGAATTTCATTCGGACACATTCCAGATTTTATTGAATAATCCCTGAGACCACACGTTGGAAGAGTGTTTGACGTTTTTTGTAGACTCTGGTTTCTTACAAACGTCAGAAAATGGGCCAACTCCCTGAAAAATTTTCCAAACCCCGGCCACTGACTTCCACCCTAAGGTTTTCCTAGATCACAGAGAGGGAAAAAAAAAAGAAAAAATCCTCACCTTGATCTGTAACTTAGCCCTCCTGCCATTAAAATTTTCCACCTAGCTTGCAACCCCTGACACACACACACACACACACACAAGTCTCCCCAGACTGATCTGGGTTTTCCCAAACTGTGTCAGGCCGAGTAGCAGGGTTGTAATCAGCCCTCCTCATCCTGCGTGTCTGCTGCACCGGCCATTCGTCCAGCTGACCAGCTGCAAATTGCCTTTGAACCTTCAAATGTTTTCACCAGCCCAGTACTACACTGTCTATTATTGCTCTTGTGTTTCTTATGCTCAGTCTGTTTTAGATCCTTAGCCCTTCATTCACTCGTTGGCACAGGATGCTGGCATCCCGCTTTCCCATGACTCCCCTCACCCTCTTGTGCACTCTGTGGTTTGGGGAATTCACCGTTTCCCAGGGTGGCTGTTTTTGGAGCTCATCTGTGCGGGCATGTCATTAACACTGTCTATATGTTATACATCATCTGGAACAAATTTATCCAATTTATCCAGCGATTGTGTGGTGCCCCCAAATTTAGAATGATTCATGCATGTGCGTCTGCCTGCTCTCAGCGACCTCACATCTTATTGCATTACTCTGACGATGCATGTTTCCTAATGTTTCCGCACATTAAACTTGTGTGCATTGGTACCTTTTCAACTTCAAGGAGCTCATTTAATGCCAGACTGGATGTAAACCCACTTCCCACCCAGCTCTGAGGTCCACCGCAATGGACCAAGGTCATCTCTCTGTCACACGTGAACGCTCGCGTGCACCTCCAACCCCACTCATGCACTTTTTTTTTCAGGAGTGCTCCAGGATGGCTAGACATATGCATTAACCTGAATTGAGAAGAGGAGAAAGCGAGTGTAAGAAATGCCAAGTCATAGTTTCCGAAACCCACCCGCCCACACCCTGCATGCACACACAACCACACACACACCTACACACGCACACACACAGCCATACCGTGCAGACGCATTTGACCACAGTTACAAACAGACTTTCTTTCCAGTGTGTGAACTCACATCTGTTTCCTGACAACAATAATAGCTACAGATCAGGCGGGTAGAGGCACAGCTTACAGGTGTCTGCAGTTTGAAAATAAATGAGGAAACAACAAGAAGTATCAAAAAGCTAAAAACAGCAGATATATAACAAATAAATGGGTTATAATTGCAACTAAAATTAGTCAACCCTCAATACAAATTGGTAAAAAAAAAATACGTAAAAAATGCTCAGGGGTTTGCAATACATAAATTGTTCAAGAACAATTTAATTTAATCTTAATCAACACCAAATCCCATCTTCTATAATTGCTGCACCTCAGAATTATTCAGCCCAGAACCAATGGCTTCATGGATCAGTTAAAAAGACCTTAAATGTAGTGGTAATGTTTAATTGGATGTTGTAATGTCAAGACAGTTCAGTAAATACATGATTTCCTTGCAAAAAAAGGGATTTAAGAGAGATTTAAAGGTGTAGCGTTCAAGTTTTAAGTTGGAGGAACTGTGGTTAAACTGTGGTAGCAGAAAGAGGAAGTAATCAGTAACTAAAGACTTTGTCAAACAGTCTCAGCTAACTATAGAACTTATGCAGCAATACCTGCTGGCAGGGGTCAGTAGTGTTTGAGTTTTCATAGTAAGGTACAACATGAAGAGATATACGCCTTAAAATACCAGAATGGGACCACTACCCAGAAGCTGAATAATTCAGCTTGAATTTACAGCTATCAAAATAAGCCATCCAGGTTTTGGGATGTGGTTCCACGGGGTTCTGAAATAAAAGTTGATCTTCTCAGCTGTATGCCTGCAAGCAGAGGAACAGGACAGAGAATAACAACATAATTGCTGTATAGTGAAGCATGGTGTGTCTTTTTTTTTCTCGCACAGAGAACATTTGGAAATAAACCCAATCTGGAGAAAATGTCACAGAACAACCTCTGGAGTCACTGGATCCCCAAACAGGACAATGATCTACGAAGGCTGGGTTCAAAGACCAATTCTAGACAAAAGCACAGCGGTCATGACGTCATGACGTAGGGTTCAATTCGGTTGACTTGAACCTTATTGAGAATCTCTGGTGTGCAAAAATTTGGTTTAAGCTTACAAGCCAAAGAACACCAAGGGACTGAATGCCTTTACGCATGCAGGGAGAATTAGGATTCTTTAGAAGCGTTGCCAGAAGCTGGTGTCATCCATAAATCCCTTTTGCAGCAGGTCATGATGGCAAATGGGAGCTGTAAGAAACACTTAAGCTGCTTGACATTAAAATGCTCATTAAAAGGTTAATTCTGAGATAACAACAGTTATAAGGAGCCCCTATCCTCCCAAATACCACGCCCATCAACCCACCACCAGTCAGAGTTCCTAAAGATCCTAAAGTTTCTAAAGAAAGCCTAGGAGCACGGAATAAAAGAGAAGATGATGGTCGGAGCTGACCAATGGGCTGCTACAGAACACTTTGGAAACCTTTTTTCCCCTAATTACATTTCCCTAATGACAAAGGTATGCTTTTCAGGCAGAGCATTTTCAGCACACATTTGCTAAGAAGTGCAGAGGTAATTATAGAGGTGAAAGGTTTTTTTTTCATTAGTGAACATAATACACAGGCTTCAGGACACATATGACTTGCTTGTTTATGTTTATAAAGTAAATTAAGCATAATTAGGGACCTTTTAGGCATGATGGAGCATGCATGAGTTTGCATTTCACTTCAAACCTATTTTTGTCTCCACACCAGGTGTTACATTCCACCTTCTTATACATGTCTGCATTGTACAAACATCCTGTGGTGTTAAATGGTGGTGCACTGATGCTGCATTGACATTGTGTGCGGTTAGCAGGAAGGTAGATTCACAATGAGAAAAGCATGAGGGCTGCTAACCATATTAAGGTTAGCCTCAGGCGGGGGGGGGGGGGGGGTTTGCATTTTCACTCTCACAAAACTGACAGGCACTTTCAAACCACACTTATTCTTTATTAGGAGATCTTATGTATATTTTTGTAAGCTTTAATACATCTTTGAAAAATCAAGGGCTTCAGCAAAAATCTATTCGCAATTAAAATAAGGTCAGATTCTAATTGCTTTGCAAAAGTATTCATAACTCTTGAACTTTTCACTGTTTTCCTTACGTTACAATGAATAGCTCTAATGAATTGCAATATTTTTGTGTGTGTGTGTGTGTGTGTGTCTCATAAACCAGCATATTGCAATCCATGATTGTGAGGTAAAGGTAAATTGTTTTTACAAATTGATGATAGAAAAGTATGCACTTGCATTTATATTCAACCCCCCTGAATGTTTAACTTTTGGGTGTGTTTCTAATAGGTTTGTATGTACAGATATTAAAATCATTTTCTTTTCTGCAAATTGGCTCAAGCTCATTTATATGCTCCTCAATCTCAAGTCTGTTGCATCCTTCCAGGATTGGTCTGATTTAGCTCCCTCATCCTCTTACCTACTCAGATTAGCTTGTCTCCGTTAGCTTAAGAACAGCATCTCTACAGCATGATGCTGCCACCACATTGAATACCATTAACAAGATTAAGAAGGATAATTCAAAACCGGACCTATAACCAGACCTATATAAAGACCTATAAATGAAAAGGAAGCATCTGCTGTTATTGCATAGTCACAATTTGTGTACGTGAAGGTGAGCAGTATCAGACGAGAAGCGCCAAGATAAAAGATGAATTCTGCACATTCACATAAACCACACATACTTCCTCTACAGTATCTGTACAAACACCTACACATCTTTACAGTTTCAAGTCACACAAATGCTTTATGTTTCATCGTTACACTCTGTACAGACACAAGGATACAAGTTTAAGAAATAGGAATAATTTTTTTGATCAAACGTGTAGCAGTACATAACGTCTTAAACTTAATAAGGTCTGTTGTAGATGAATAAATAAAGAGAAACAGTTCATCATTAAAAAATAAATAACTTAGACAGTAAATGAATATCCTTAGCGTTAACAAGTAAACTTGAAATGAATTGCCTTCATTCAGTCATCAATCACAAGTCTTTCCAAAAAAAACAATCAACTGGACTTTGTTTCCGAGTTTGAAGATGTTACGCTTCTCATCCAGGAAGCTTTTTTAATACAAAAAGTCAGGAATAGCGTTGAGTTCGAGGATTCATACAGTAGCTCAACAAAGCCTCGTTTTGGTTTTGAAAACAAGGCTTTGTTTGAGAGGGGCATGAAGGAAGCCATCTATGGTAAAAAAGGAAAAAAGTTGTTGGCAAATCGCTCAGTGGGCATGCGCAAATAAGGACTCCTCTTCTTCCTCTCAGATGAAAACTCAGAGGCAGGGCTTTAAAGTTCCTTCTGTAAAATTGACCATAGTAGCCACATTTAATCAGCCATGTCTTTGTCCAAATATGTCGCCGCCTCTTCTTTTTAGGGCTTTCAGCACAAAATTGCAAAACTTCCCAGGCAGCGCGTTTCACCTTAGTAAGCTTCATATTCCTCTTCTACTGCTTTGGCATCCGGATAAACAAGTCCCAGTAGTCCCATCTATCTCTGGGGCTGAGACAGATGTGGATTTTAGAGTGCAGCGTGAGCTGCACATACATCGTGAGTTAATCCCTTCCCGCTATCATCGCAGCCCCAGCACCTGCAAAGGAGAGCGGAGGACCTCGTCTATTCAGCCAGGCCAACAAGCCCACTTTAACAACCCCACTTTCAGAGACTTAGATGATTATGGTGCATTACAGGCTAACAAAACAAGCCAAACAACCTCCATTTCATTGGGGTTGACCCGTTCGTCCATTCCAATTTGCATGTTTTCAACAAGGCTCAAACAAGGCTTTGTTGAGTTACTCTATAAATCCTCTCACTCAGTGCTATTCCTGACATTTTGTATTGAAAAAGCTTCCTGGATTCGAGGCGAAATGTCTTCAAACTTGGAAACAAAGTCTGGTGGAATTGTTTTTAACTTTTTTTGGAATGACTATGACCTGGATGAATGAGAATCTTTACCAACATCACAAATCTTTGTAGAACACCTTAGTGAGAGGGTACCCCATGAAACCTCTCTCTGGAGTCTCTTTCTTTATCTCTTCGTCTTCTTCCTCGTCAACTGCCTCCCCCAGTTGCAGATAGCCAACTTTTCTAAAGAAGGCTTCCCCCACTTTAGATGGGTAGGGGACGTGCGCATACACTCTATGTACGCCGGCCTCCCTCTCCTTCAGCTCAAGACTCTGGACTAACAGTCGACCCAAGCCCTCTCTGCGATACCAGCAGCCCGTCACAAGCCTACAGATCCTCCTGACGCCCGGCCGCGTCTCGCTTTCACGGAAGATGCAGCCCACTATCTCCCCCTCGCAGTCTGCGACCCACACCTGACCTGCTGCTTGCTCTCTCTCTGCGGTGATCTTCTCTGATGAGATCTCCTTGTCTTTGTCTTTAGATCCAATTCTTCGCCTTTGCTGGACAAAAAACAAGTTGTTAGATGCCTATGATATCCTAATAAAAACTAACAAAACAACTGAAGCCGGGTTTCTCTGCTAAGTGAATGTATTTTACAGCCATCTGTAGTTTTTACAGCACAAACAATCTCCTCTATGTCGACAGATTAGCTCAATTTAATAACTGCCCTTTACAAATGTTTAACAGCCCCAAAATATAGCTTTGTCTACATATTTCCCCACAATCCATGAGCCAAATAAAGGAGAGAATATCTGAAATTCTTTCAATCTGATATTAGCTTTCCTTTGTATTCATACCATAAAAGTCCTTTGGTCTGCTTGTTTTTTAAGCACTTCCAAGAGGAGCTTATTCAACTTTATATATATATATATATATATATATATATATACACACACACACACACACGTAAAATTATATTTTTTCAGCAACAAGCACCTTTTTTGTGCCTTGTGTTTTTCCGCTGATCCTGCAGTAAGGATTCTGTAGTGTCTCATCCTGTTGGCCTCTGTAGCTGCTGCCCACGTAGTCCCAGTAGGGCCGGCTGCTGCCCAGGACCCCCGTTGACCGTGGCATAGTGATCTTTAGAAAAACGATAAGTAGGAACACAGGGATAGCAAGTGCTAGGATAAACGAGTGGACGAGACACCGCAGGATCGAGGAGAAAACGGCCAGGATGAAAAGGCAGAGAGGACGTGTGAGGATGTGTAGGATGAGACGGTTCTCTGTGCCCTCGCAGCCTTCCTAGAGAGAAACAGATTTAGGTGAAAAAAATATATATACAGAAAACATACAAAAAAATAAATAAATAAAAGCAAATGAACTAACCTTGACGAGGGCTTTGATCGTTTCAATGTCATCCTCCTTCATTCTCCTCATCACCACCTGGTCCAGCTCCAGTCTCACCATCTTTCTTTGTGTTTTGACAGCAGGCAGATGGCACCACCGTTTCTACCTGTGCAGTGTGATGCACAACGTGCAGACAGCCTGTAAGACATTTAGACATGAAAAAAGAGCATGCACATGAAAAGACTAAAATGATACTGTGATTTGCATTTATTACCTGCAGTTTTAGTTTTGTTTTTATTTTAACTAGTTAACACAATTATCCATTTCTACTTTAAATTATTGAGTTTCAAATAAGTATTTTAGTCTGAGTTATTGCACAGTATGGAAAACATTTACAGCATCACCATTTATATATCCTCAAACAAAGAAGAGAGCAGGGGATTATGCAGGATTATCTACATCTATTTGGTACCATTAATGTGTTTTCATCATGAATTAGTGCAGCTTTTAGCTTCTCTCGGCTATCAAGGGGGCTAAATGAGCTGGTTAAACCCATATATGGTTATTCCGTAACGCTGCCGCTAACGTAAAGCTCGTCTGTAACTCTGTCCCCAAAGCTCTGCTTACCTTCTGCACGATGCGCCTCCAATTCTACCCAGATTCCGTCAATAAACACCGAATGTGCCTCTTTTAATAAACAGTCCGTGTGGTGGTCGATGAATGACCAAACTGCCTCTGCTTACGCAAAGAGCGCTTTTCTGAATACAGCCCTTTAGTGTTTTTACGATTCTGTTCAAGTCATATCTATGTCTATTTACGCCATTTGCGTACGTTAGGGTACGCAGTGCGCAGATGCTTCTCGGAATACGAGAGACCGTTGAAAACGGTACCCGTTACGCTTGGCTATAAATATTAGATAAAGCAGACTGGAAATAATGTATTACAATCACATTTAATGTTAAGATAAGTTAAAGCCTTTGATTTAATCGCACTACAATATGACTTCAGGACTAAAACTTAACACAGTACAGTAATATAAAAAAGTAATTCGTTTAATGCAAATGTACGGAAGAGGATTAGGGCCACTACAAAAATTAAATAAGTTAACTGATTTTTAAAATGTATTTCAGTATGAGAAAAAAGTCAGAATTCCGACTTTAATCTCAGAATTCTTTTTTCTAAGAATTCTGACTTTTTAAAAAAATCAGAATTCTGACTTTAATTGCACAATTCTGTCTTTTTCCTCAGTTTCTGAGAACAAAAATCTGAATTCTGACTTTTTTCCCATATTAAACTGAAATATTTAAATAGTTAACTTTTATTTTTTTCAGTGGCACTAATCCTCCTCTGTACAGATGTTACACTGGTTAATTATGAACGTTTTCAGGACAGAAACTTTACCTTATTCCTTTCCTACGTTTGGAGGTCAGTTTAGTAGACTCTGCCCCTCCTCTGTCTGCTGCTGCACACATCCAGTGTGAAGGCTAAAAGAAAGCTACTACACTTTCTTACAGAAAATGGATGAATTTTGAAATTTTATATACATTTATTTCTGTTAATTTTAATATGTATAGCGTGCACCTCACGAAAACTCCAAGTTCCTTGGACTAAACATAAATATTATTGCTAAAATTTTAGCCTGCTGAATAGAAATGTATCAAACAGACAGAAACTGACTCGTATCTAAAAGAGGGTAAGCCAGAGAAGGTCACTGCTAAAGCATTCTGTTTACAAAGTGCTTAATTCAAACATCCCAACAGAAAGTTGAGTAGATGGAAAAAAGTTTGGCAGCAAAAAGAAAAGACAGAAACAGCAGGAATAAAAACCTTGGGAGGACCTTTGAACAGTGGTCTTGATGGGGATTCACAAAAACAGAAAGTGTGCTTTGATTGAAGGTGGGGTGTATAAACAGCAACATAAAAATTTTCATATACACCTCCTTGATGGGCTTGTGATTTAATTCTCTATATTCACGTTTCCAAAATATATTTTAAAACCATATTAGGATGTTCCCCCCCCAAAAAAAAAAATTTATCAAGATATTTGAACTTAGTGTTTCAAAAATCATGGTTACGGCCCTGCTCTCCGTTTAAGGGCTGAATGGTCCACTCGCCCTACCCACTTGTTGGTTTGGGACAGCACTTAATGTGGCCAACCCTGAATGGGACTCACAAACGGAGGGCTAGTGCTTATGGTTAGAGTTTAGGGGTTTGGTTTGGCTATGGGTGGACATAAACCTGCCTATTTTGCATCATTCTTTTTTATTCTTTAAGAAAAACAAATATGTTTTGATTTCTGAAGTGTCACTTGAAGTAATTATTAGACACATTTAAATATCACGAAATGTAACCTCTATTATTAAGCTAGCTTAACTGTGTCTTGTTTTGATACCGAAGAGAGGACCAGTATGAATAAAATATATGTAGGAATAGCAAAACAAATGTCAATTTCAAAGTTTTCAAAAATAAAGAGCTGGAAATTTTACGTGTCAAATCTAGAAGGATTTAAAATTCACCTTTCTAAAGAAATCATCATCATCAACATCTTTGTTAGTTAAAAAAAAACAACAAAAAAAGTATTTAAGACGTTTTTTTTTTTTCCTGCTGCTATTTTTTTTTCAAACTGTCTCGTTCACTTTAGTTGTACTATTTGGCACTTTAGTTTCTGACATTCACAATAAAATCCTACAAAAAAAAAAAAAAAATGAAGAAATGAGGGATGACTAAAGACAGAATTTTATTGTAGGAAAATCTTGTGATGCTGATTTAACAGTTATTAACTGCAGTCAAAACAAATTTGAATAGCAATTGAAATCATGTAAAACATGCATTTTCAGACCTTACTTTAAATGTAAAACAACGTTGCATTCGAAAGCCACTGGGAATTCAGAGTTATCATAATATAAAATCTAAAAACTTGAGTAATAAAGTGATATTTTCATGCCACTCCTCCACTTTTCATGTCAACTTGTACATGAACATAATGTCCTCCTTTTGTTGTTCAATAAGTCAAACAAAATATATTAACAAATTTATTATTAATTAGTTACTATTTGCTATTAACACTGAGAGGAAAGTGTCCCATGTACAACACTTAACAAAAATCCTACTTAAACAAACTGCCGGTGACAGTATAATTTAACTAAAGCATTTAGGAATAACAGAAAGTCCATGATTTAGCCTATTTAAATGTATAACATTTCTAGAAAGCGGCACCATGGCATTACACACAACAATCCTTGAACTGCATGTCCGTTCTCACTTCCAGACCTCCAATGACTAAAGTGCTACCAAACAGCCCACATAGTGGCTCATTCACCTTCTCACTGACCCCATCATCACTCAGAGAACTTTAGCTCCCCAGAGTTTGATATAGTGCAGTTTTTTATTGAGTCTTCGGGTGTTTGTCCTTCTGATGTGTTTTCTTTTGCGGACTTTTCCTTCATGTTGGCCGTTACGCCTTCCCCTTTCACGTGGCTGCTAGGGGAGATCTCCCCCTCCTCACCTCTCAGCTGGCTGGTGCTGACCTCGATTATAACGATCTCGTCTCCGTTTTCCAGCTGGAATATGCTCTTCATCCCTTCCTCGTCCTCAGCCGCGGCATTGCAGGCTGCCCCACCTTCTCCCATCATTTCCTCTTCGCCATCGATCAGCGCTATCATCTGCACGCTCTGCTCGGCCTCTGGCTCCATCTGGTCGAACACCACCTCCTGTCCGTCGATGGGGACGAAGGCTTGGGTTGCTGAGCAGGAAAGCTCAAGACCGTTGTCTTGTCCTCGGTTGAAGGCGGCACCTGGTGGAGAACTTTCCTGAGCTTCGGTGTGAAAATGAAGGACGTACGACTCCCCCTGACTTCCCTCCCCAACTGCCTGACTCCCACCGTGCTTTCCCTCTCCCCATTCATGCAGAAGTGTCATAACCCCCTCCTTATTTCCCCCCTTTTCACCTTCATCTTGTCGGCCTGTCTTAAACTGCAACACAATGGACTTCCTCTCTACATCGATCCCTTGATCTCCCGCCCCCCCTGATGGACTTCCTTCAAACTGTAACACGTACGGCTCCCCACCCTCCTTTACATTCAGCCCATCCTTCGGTTGCTCTGTGTTTTCAAAGCACAGCAGAAACTCTTTCCCCGCCATAGCTTCCTCTTTACCGTTCTGATTCATAGATGAAGGAGGAATGTCTTCAGGGGTAGCAGAAAGTGAAACGGTTGCGTTCGAGGTGTTTGGCAGTGATTCTGAGGAGGCTGCTTTGAGGGCTACAGCGGGGGAGGATGCAAGCGTTTTGGCAGCAGAGCTGGACAGCTCCGAGCCTGCATTAGTGTTATCAGCAGTAATACGAATGTCGCCTGCAGTGTTAGAGTTTGCCACTTGAGCAGCAGCGCCTACCCTCAGATTTATGGGAGCCGCTGTGGTTTTCTTCAGAGCAGCCGATGGTTTGCGGCCACGCCGGCCCCGCGCCGTCCGTGTGCTCTTCCCTAAAATGGGCTTGGTCAGCAGGGCCGAGATGCTGTGGTTCTCATTGGCAACCTGAGAGGGAGTAGTGTTTGTAATAATGATATTGGCGTGCTGCTGTTGCTGGGATATGGTTTGAAACTGGGGGATCCGAGTCTGTGTTTGGCCAAGGACGGGCTGGAATGCTTGTACGGTTTGAAGGATATGAAAGGACTGCGGATCTGGAGGTGGTGGAGGGTTGTTTGCTGTGGGGAGGAGAATCAGCCTGGACTGGCTGCCATTAGTGGCGGGACACTGAAGGAGGAGAAAGTTTTGTGACTGAGATGGAGGAGGTGGAGGAGGAGGAGGGGGAGGAGCAGGAGGCGACAGAGGGATGAGTTGCAGGCCGTTCGTCGTCTGAATCATGAAGTAGTTCTGGGAGGTGTTAGGGGGGATGTTAAGTGCTGGCTGGGACACGATCAGGCTGCCGTTGTTTCCTGTGGTTTCCAGGGTGATGGGATTGAGCAGGGTGGTGGTGGTTGTGACTCCGCCCACGCTGGCCTTCACAGCCACGCCGTCCTTACCTCTGCCTCCGGGGCAAGGGAGGGAAACGCTGTTCCCGTGGGTTCGAATATGTCTCTGCAAATAAGAGTGCATGACAAACGCCTTGGAGCAGAACGGGCATTTGTAGTCCTTGCGTGTGGAGTGCGTTCGGAGATGGAGCTGCAGGTTGGAGGAGTGTGTAAAGCTTTTACTGCAGTGTGTGCACTGGAACGGTCTCTCGCCAGAATGCGTTCTTTCATGCTGCTCCAAGAGGAATAATAAAAAGGAAGAACATAAAAGTAATTAGGATGAGTGAGAACATTTGGCTTCGATAACTGAGAATCTGCAGTGCCTCAAAGTTCAAAACACTGAACTTTTTCACATTTTATCTCTTTATAACCAGAGTTATTTTAGCATTGGAACAGCAGTTATATTGCTGATACCTTCTAGGATTAGAGCTGTTTTTCTCTCTGAAAACAAAGCAACCATTGAGCATATGCGACTATACTTGCCAAACTAATGCTTATCCATGCAGTCTATGTGAGGTTAAACTGCTTTGCAGAAATGAAAGATGTCAGTTTCTAAATGTGAAAAGCTGCTAGAGACATACCCCAGATTATTAAATCATTTTCAAACTCGCGGTGCTACGTTTTTAACTAAATGGTAGGATGGCTGTATTTTTTTAAAGACTCATTCGAGTATTAAACAACAAAAGTGCAACAAAAGTGCTCCAAGTAAATCTTAAATAGGAATAAAACCAAAGACCTGATTATTTGGCTAAATTAAAATAAGGTTTTGAATTTCTTATGAAAATCACGAAACATGTTCATTTTTGTAATTAGAAAAAAGCTACTTAAAATGAGCAAAATTAGCAGTTTTTAAATACAAAAAAGGTCTCTGATACATCTTTTCTTCTCTTCACAAACAGCATCTCATTGGGTTGTCGCTCAATTCTCAATTATTCTTTTAAGTAGTAGGTGAGCTGATCTTTTACCATAAATCTGCCATTCAAAGACAGCCCACTGGTTGTCAACATCGTTGATGAGGAAATGTGACATTTCATCAATTTCATTATTTTATTTTTAAAGGTGCCTGATCCTGTGCTGACTCTAAAAAAAGAAATAAATTAAATACGAGAATACACGCACTAACCTTTATTCCTGGTAATGTTTACTTAGTCCTTTTTGAGCCCAAAAATAATTTTTTGCCCCAGACAGGATCAGCGGATATAAACAGTTTTACGTCACCACCTGCTGGCAGTAACTTCTCCCGTATCCATCAAGTCGGCAATGAAATCTGAATGCTTTCACTGCTTATACTTCCATTTCAGTGAACATCAACGTTCATAACATTTTTTTAAGCTCAACTCAACCCTCAGGATGCGCTCTCTCAAACTGGATCCAGGACTTTTCCTTCTTTCTCTTACACCCTCTGCTGCGTATTGCCAACATGCGTGGCTCCATTGCTTCCTCATTTACTCACTGCATGCACAATATCCTAGCTACAGTCGCTTGATCTTATGGCAAATATACGCAAAAGCGCTTTGCTTACAAACAAATAGAGTAAACAAAAAGTTTGAAATAAATACATAAAATATCATATCCCAACAGGGAGCCATAATATAATTTTAAAGCCTTTGTAGAAACCAGAGAGAGCTGCTGGCATCCCCATCATCGAGTCATAGTACATGACTCGTCCTATTTTCTTGATGCATGTAATGCATGAATCACTTGAAAACCAAGTTCTTGAAAGATTTATTTTTCCTTGTGTCTTCTATAACCAGAGAGTGAGTTCAGGAGTGGATTTTAAGCCCATCTAGCAAGTCTTTCTACCCAACCTCCACTTTGCTGGAGTGTGAATCAAAGTTCATCTCTTCGCTCTTTTCCTGACCAACATTTAAACAAATAATGAAACATTTGGAAAACCTGTCCTCTAGTAATTTATTTCATTTAAAGGTATGCATCTTGTTCAGTGTAGCGAGGTTTCAGCTTGCCTAACTAAGGCCACCTTGATCATTGAACTTCTGGTACTTTTGAGAACTACAGCATGGCTGAAGCTATGGAATAACAGGACTCAGAGTTGCGTTTGTTCCTGGTAGCTTCATAATTGTGTTGCCAGCTAATTTATTTATTTATTTTCTCCCCCACATGATATTTGAGACAACTAATTACAGGCAACAAAACATTTATTATTTTTGTGTTCACATTCCAATATATCGGCAGCTTTAAGAGGGGAGCAGACTTTTTTCCACTTTTTCTATCCAGTTTCAGTTAAATCTCCTCGTTTAAATCTGTTGCCTGGAGAACAGAAGGCATCTAATGATTGTAAACAAAACAAGAACAGCTTGCAGTTTAGAAACAAGCAAAAAACTAAATAAAGAACAAAACAAAGAGCTTTATGGCCAAAATTCATTCTTTCCTAATAACTGGGCACAGTGTCTGTGAAAATGTACATTGGTGTATCACATAACAATAAACTGGGGATTACGGTTGTAACAAAGATCAAATGTGAAAAGGTTCAAGGTGCATGAAAACCTTTGCATATCCCTGTTTATAACTCCATACTGGGTGAACTGACCTGTTTGAGATTTGACGTCTGGGAGAAAGACTTGGAGCAGATGGAGCACGTATGAGGCCGGAGCCCAGAGTGCATCTGACTGTGCCTCCGCAGGCAGCTGGTGTTCTTGAAGGACTTGCCACACTCTTTACATACATATGGTCTTTCCCCAGTGTGCTGCCGCAGGTGGTACTGGTAGTGGGAGCTCCATTTGAAGGTGAGGGGGCAGTGAGGACACTGGAACGCCCTTACCCCTGTGTGCACCTAAAAAATGGTTCAAATGGAATAACAGGAGATATGTTTTTGATATAAGAACGGTACAGTTCATTATATTTTGTGACATTTACTAATAGTTGGGTTTAATGTGCATTTGTGTCTGATCGGAAACAAACTATGTGTTTTTCCTAACATTCTAGTCTGAATGAGAGTCTTCCTTTTTCATCTGTTTTGTTATGTTTAGAGGATAATAAAAACATGACAGTTTGTATTTATATAGTACAGGATTTAATAATAAAATATAATAATTTAAAATGCAATAATTAATGCTCTTTTAATGCTATTAGAAACTATTTTATGCCATCTACAAGTACCCACGACTCATATATATATACACTATATTGCCAAAAGTATTTGCTCACCCATCCAAATTA
>NW_015150501.1:232361-233689 GCF_000732505.1 Cyprinodon variegatus
TGTTCCCACCTGCCTTGACTCACATATGAGCTTAAGTGACATCCCGTTCCTAATCCATAGGGTTCAATATGACGTCGGTCCACCCTTTGCAGCTAGAACAGCTTCAACTCTTCTGGGAAGGCTGTCCACAAGGTTTATTATGTTATTTATGGGAATTTTTGACCATTCTTCCAGAAGCGCATTTCTGAGAGCCAGGCCTTCTCGTCCAACATCAGTGAGCGAACTCACAAATGCGCTTCTGGAAGTATGGTCAAAAATTTCCATAAACACACTCCTAAACCTTGTGGACAGCCTTCCCAGAAGAGTTGAAGCTGTTCTAGCTGCAAAGGGTGGACCGACGTCATATTGAACCCTATGGATTAGGAACGGGATGTCACTTAAGCTCATATGTGAGTCAAGGCAGGTGAGCAAATACTTTTGGCAATATAGTGTATATATATATATATATGGTTTGTTTTGTTTATAAAACAATGTATTCAGTTTAATTCATGGTAAGCTGGGAATTTGTAAAACTACCGTACACCTAATACCCCATGACAACATACATCCTCGTGGAAACATGCTATTATGATGCATTAAGGAGAGCAGACAAGTTTTATATGGGCTATTTTGATGTAAATATTAGCTTTGTTGTTTTTTTTTTTAAGGAAAATAGATTATTATATTGTGTCTAGGGCTGCAAGTAACTATTATTTTGCAAATCGATCAAGCTGTCGATTTTTTTCTCGTTTAATCGGTTAATAATGGGATAGCAAAAGGTTCCTTAAAGAAGATTTTTGACGAAACTAAACCAGGTGAAAATAAAACTTTTCAACTTGAGGAATTCTGGATATAGTTTACGTTGCTGCTCAAGGTGGATGACTGTCAGCAAAAGACAATTTTTAAAAGTCTCTACTCTCCAGTTAAAGATTAAATACATGCACGCTGTACTGGGGCACATAAATTCAGAAGTTAATGTTTTCATTAAACTCATATTTAAAAGGTTCCAACTTACGTATTTAGTTGTAATCCTGTTTGGATGTTTTAAAAGCTGCATCACTGCTACTTAAATCTAGTTAAGTTCAATGTGTTCAGTGGAGGAAGGAACTTCTGAGATGCTTGTAAATATGACAAACTTATATTTCTTGATGTGTTTTTGTGAATGAGTCTTTTAAAAATTAATCAGATACAAAACATCTCCCATTAGCAAGTGTGTTATCACTTCAAGCTGTATGCATGCACTTGTTTTAATTTCTAAATGCTAATCTGCAGAATTGAAATCTAATTGGCAAAATACATTATATATATATATATATATATATATATATATATATATATATATATATATA
>NW_015150501.1:234630-247871 GCF_000732505.1 Cyprinodon variegatus
ACCTTGTGTGTTATAAAATGAGCCTACAAATGTATTATATTATAAAAATCATACTGTCATTCTATTGTTGTGGTTCTATGAAAATTAAGCAGGAAAAATAGAGAAAATACTATAACTTGCTTTATTTTTGTCATTTTTAGGCAAAGTTGAGGGGACCGAACAAAGAGCCTTACTCGTTGATGGATTGAGAGCAGAGAGGATCTCTTGAAGCTCTTTCCACACTCAGTGCAGCGATACGGCCTTTCTCCGGTGTGATCCCGCATGTGGTACTTCAGTCCTGAGGAACCTTTAAAGGCCTTTCCACAATCCGAACAGCGGTAGGGCCTCTCTAGAAAGGTTTTTGAGGGAGTAAAGAGATTATTAGTGCAGGGGTGTTTTCTAACACTACAACTGTCAGTAGCTTCTACAGAAACGAAATCTACCTCCAGCAGGAAGACTCTTGCCAGATCCTGCCTTTTTAGGGGCTTTAGCGGGTTTGGGCTGGTGCTCCTCCGTCTCCTCTTCGACTGTGATGATGTTGACATGGATCTCCCTCTGGTCCTCATGTTGCTTGTCAGCCTGGCTGGGGGAGGAGGGTAGAGGCAGAGACAGGGAAAGGGATGGAGGACACACTATCTCTGCCTCTGCTTCGGCCAGGAGGCGTTGCTCTGGGGTGTGGGAGTGCTGGTGGGTGAGGAGTGATGAGAGCAGAGGGAAAGAGCGGTCACAGGCGGAGCAGCTGAACTGGGAGCGTGACTGCGATGGAAGAGGGTGCATCTGGAGGAATAACAGCAGAAAAAAAAACAAGCAGATAAAGTTTATTTAAAGACAGATAAATGTTGGTCTTGGCTTCTGACCAACTGTTCAACAATGACAGCTATAACTGTCCTTCTCACCAGTGACACATGTCTATTGAGGCCTGCACTGGTCTTGAAGGTCTTACTGCAGTAGCCACATGACAACCCGGCCCATGTGGTTCTGGCCTCTGGCTGCACAGCCTCTGAGCTCTGAGTCACCTCTGTGAAGCTCTGCAGCAGGTCAAACTGGGCCTGGGTTGTGCTCACATTCTGCAGACATACCAAAGGAAATCACACAAAGAAACACATATCAACCTGAACTGAACCAATTAAGTCTGTAGATCAATATCCAGTAAACTAACAGCATAGAGTCTGAAATCAACTTACGTAAAATAGTTGGAATGGTAGTTGGAAGTATTTTATGACTAAAAATCTAAAGTGCTGGCATGCATCTGCATCCACACCCTTTACTGCAATACCTATAAGTAAAGCAATGTTCTTCTAAAGTCCATAAATAGGGACGTGATCACAAGCTATAAAATGCAATGTATAAAGTAAAACAAATCTTTCACAACTAATACTATGGAAGAAAAACAGTCTCATTGGAATCTGCCTTTTTTTTTAACATCGAATTTTAAACACTGAATTTTTTTAACACCAAATTTTAAAAACTGACTTTTTTTTAGACATTGAATTCCTTACACGCAATTTTTATCTGGTAAAAATTCAGCAGCAAAAATTCAGCTCCAAAAAAATCTGCTGCAAAAAATTCAGCCGCAAAAGTGTTGACCTTCTGGTGAACTCAAGCCAAAGCAATCTACACTCGATAGTTTAGGAGCTTCTAGCAAATGAAATTAGCTCATTTGGTCAAGTGACAAAATGGCTGCGCTCAGCGGAATTTTTGCAGCTGAATTTTTACCAGATAAAAATTGCGTGTAAGGAATTCAATGTCTTAAAATATTCAGTGTTTAAAATTCGGTGTTAAAAAAAAGGCAGATTCCAATGAGACTGTTTTTCTTCCATATAACACTGCAATCCATATTTTTATGAATTGCTCTATAAATTTAAAGTCTTGTATAATTTTTCTAAACCAAAGTATGCACTTTGTTTCTATAATATAAAATCCTAATTATATACTTTTCACTCTTGCACTTGTAACTGGAAAAAACTGTTGTGCACATGACATGTGTGTTGCAAAGTGGAAGAGTTTGTTTTTCCCCCACTTACAGCGTTACTGCCATCGACCCTTTCTGCCAAACCAAGGAGCACCTCGGTCGTATGTCCACTTTCAGCCACAGTGGTGGTCTCCACTACCTCTTCAAAGTCAGCCAGCAGGTGTCCAGCTCCCACAAGTCCATCTCCGACCACCATCCCAGCCCCATGCCCCGCCTCGCCGGCTGAGTCCTGTTCACTAGTAACCATGTGGATGGCCTGGTGCTGCTCCAGGTCCGTTCGAGTGCCAAACGTGTGGCTGCAGCTGCCGCAGCTGTACAACAGCACGCTGGCCCCACTGTCGGTGCTCAGATGAACCTCCGTCCCAATGGCCCTGGATGTGCACACGTCCTCCCCAGAAGGCGCCAGGGTGAGCTGCGGGAGAAGGCTCGGATTCTGACCAGAGGAGGTAGTTGTCAGGAACACTTCTTCCATTCCTACTCCGACTCCGTCAGTTCCCTCCTGGCTCACGAAACCCACCATGTCTGTCAACATGGTTGATGTGACTTCTTCCGCCCCAACCACCACCTCCACTACCTCATTCCCCTTCTCTCGGCCCTCTCCCCTCTTGCCCTCTTTGACTCCTGCGTTATTATGAGAGTTCTTGTGCAAAGCCAGGTTCGACGAATGCGTGAAGCGTCGACCGCAGTCGCCGCAGACGTACGGCCTCTCTCCTGTGTGTATTCTCATGTGCTGCCGCAGGTTCGTGGACTGAGTAAAGCACTTGCTACACACTGAACACGTGTAAGGCTTTAGGCCGAGATGGACGTTCTTGTGTCGCCGCAGGCTGCTTGAGTTCTTGAACGCTTTGGGACAGATGTCACATGGGTATGGGCATTCCCCAGTGTGCTGCCGCAGATGATACTGGTAGTGAGAGCTCCATTTGAAAGTTAGCGGGCAGTAAGGACATAAGAAGGCCCGAACTCCGGTGTGAATACTCCGATGGACCTGTGAGCAGAAAGACGCTGTGAAACTTTGCAATTATTCTTGCATCTAAAAATCCTTGAAGTGAAAATGTTCCTACCTGGAGAAGAGAGGAGCGTTTGAAGGCTTTGCCACAGTCCTCACATTTATAAGGCTTCTCTCCTGAGTGAGACCTTCAAAACAAGTCAAACTGTTTAGAACTACAGCATAGATAAGCATGAATGTGAATCAAACACGTTACAGTCTCTTCTAATTTACTAATAAATAGAAGATAAGTTTTAAAAAATCTGCTATGCATAGGTATCAACTTAATCATACCCCTACATTAAAACCAGTGCAACTTTTTAAAAGTCAACATGTTGCAGAAGAGTGCTCTGCTTGCATAAGGGGAAAAAGATCCATTTAGATCAGAGCAAAACGTTACTTTTTGGTCTATAGGGCTACATGTGACTACTGAACACAGTGTCCAGGGGGGTGAATCATGGTAGTTGCAGCATCATGCTGTGGGAAAACATTTATTAAGGGAAGATGAAAGGAGCTAATAAAGACGCTGAAAGAGTCTTACACCTGGGGTCAAGTCTCCTGCATACTTTGGTATGACTAAAAACTAGACCTGCAATAAAATGCTTTAGATTAAAGCATGGATTGTAACAAATGTGTGATAACAAGTGCTCTCTAGCTATTCTGACAAGACTTAAACTATTTCAAAAACAAGAAATTTCAGCCTCTAGATGCATGGAGCTGGTAGAATAATATTCCAAAAAGACTGTGATTACAGTAAAAAGGTCATTCTACAAAGCACAGATGCAATCCACACTTTTTAGATCCTTTCAGAACTATTCTTCGTCAAGTTGGTTTGGTAAACAGAAATATTTTAAACACCAGCAAAACTTTGAGCAGCCGTACCGCTGGTGGTAGAGAAGAGCAGAGGAGCCTTTAAAGGCCTTGGGGCAGAGGTTGCAGCGGTATGGTCTCTCATTGTTGTGGCTGCGTTGGTGGTGGGTTAACCTGGATGACCACCTGAAGCTCTTCCCACAGTCCAGACACTGGAAAGGATGTTCTGATTGCTCTGGCTGCTGAGCTGAAGGCAGATCTGATCCAGACGAAGCAACAACATCCAGAACCACCTCCTCTCCACCTTCCACTACCCCCTTGTTTCCATCCACCAGCTGCCCTCCATCCCTGTCCTCCTCCCCATCCTCTCCTGGTCCCAGCAGGGATGGGAATGAGGAGAGGGGAGGAGCGGACTGGGGCGGCAGGAGTTCTGCTTGGACCACCAACGCTACAGAGTTGGCCATAAGCGGATCGAACCAGTGACAGATGATGGGGGGGAACTCGGACACAAGTGGAGATCAAGTCGGGAGCGGATTCATGACTTTATGATCACATTTCCTAGAGTCGTGTGTTAGAAACGAGAAACTGCAGCTGTCATGGAAACCGGATACTCTGGAGCCTGTCGTTTTCAGATGTTTGAATTGTTCAGCTCCCAGCCTGTCCTCCTTCCTGATCTTCCTCCCTCCTCCGGGCCGTCGGCTCCGTGTCGGTTCCCGCTCTACAGATTCTTACATTCCAGCTACGCACATACAAATCGATTTTAACCGATTATAAAATGGAACTAGCACAACCTACACAGCTGCTGGTCAAAAACACACGTACACAAAACATTTACCAGTATCAACAACAGCAATGAGTGGCCTGCTTTATAAGCTAATCTGGCTCCCCGTGAAGAAAAAAAAATAACGACGTTAAACTGCTTAGTGAATAGAACAATACGTACTAAACCGGTACATACCGCACCCCTTTAACTCGTCCTAAAGCTAAAGTGTGACTGTTATATATATAAACCGGGCATCCCAGTGCTAATCCACACAACCTTAACAATAAACACAGCGCAAACTAACACAATCCTCCACCCGACTCAGCTTTCCAACAAGGGCTATGCTGATTGGCTACTTTGGTGAAAAGACGGGTGATTACCATTGGCCAGGAGCTCTAAAACAAAAATAATATTAGCAGCATCATGAAAAAAAAAAAAAGAATATTTCCCAGAAGACAGGTTCCAGATATCAATCCACTCATTATATTCATACACATTTCTACACTATATTAACATTTTTTTTTACTGTTACTTCACCGCGGAGAATTATGGGAAACGTAGTTCCAGCGTCGTAGTCTGGTCTCACATATCCATCCGTAGAGTGGGAGTCCAGTTCAATCTTATCATTAACAAAGTGAAATTCAACAGCAATTTTAAGCAAAAAATAATGCTAAAACGCAAAATATTAAATTTTCCATATATAGCAAATCTTGAAAAAAAAAATACAAAAATAATCATATTTTAATAAAGTATTTCGCAGGTTTTGGAAGCCAATACAAGTCCAGCTTCTAATCCATGTTATACTGTGTATCCTTGGTATTAATGCAGAAAGTAATTTTATTGTCACTGGTGAATGAGAAGGATGCAAAAAAGCTAATAAAAAAAAATTCAATGCTTAATGTCAGACCTGCAGCACAGAGTGGTTGCCTGTTTGGGAATTGCTTAGTTTATAATCCCAAAATGTTATGCCACAAGTGAGTTGGATGGCTGGGGAATCCAGAAATAATTGTATTCTGGCCTACCATCACATATTTTAGTGTTTTATGCTATGTTAATGTTATTTTAGTGAGTATTCTGTGCAGTCACCATATGACAATATGAATTCTCTTTCTTCCACCAACAAGCCTGGTTCCTTTGCATCATTTATCATGATGAGATGAAAAGAAGAGAGCAGATCCCAGAATTTTGGATGCTCTAGAAAGAATATCGAGGAAAAATGGTCCAAAATTAGTCTCTGCATCAACCTTTCAAAAGGAGGGTGGGGGGAGGAGGTGTAGATATAAAAACTAAGTGTGGCACTGGCAATTTAAAAAAAAAAATGACTCAATCATTTCTTAAAATTTTTTGACAAAATCAAATCAAACTAAGGATTGGAACTGTGTTTAATGTGAGATTTGCTTTGGTGAAAGATTTCAAAATCGCGATATAACAATATTGGTGACTGAAAAATAGAAAATTCTCAACATGAAAATATTGTCTTCTGATTGGCTGTTATGTTTATCAGCTTCCTGTTTTCATCTCTGACTTCTTGCTCTGTTTTCCTTGTCTGGAATACTAATTTCCTATTTTCCAATGAGTAGCGATGCCATTGCTTGATACTGATGTTTCATTTCCCTGAAATTTTGCTTTGCTTTGAAATATTTTCTGCTCTATGATGAGTTATCTTTTTTTGTGTCGAAGCAGGCCATGCAAACCAATGAGTCAAAGCCACTGTGCACATTCTTTATCATTTATTTCACCAAGGCACGTTTCACATTGAGGCCAATCAGTGTGTGGAAAAGGCATCTGATATGACAGAAATAACTTAAACGAGATAGTACAATAAAGCAAATAAGATTAAAAACTGTATAAAAGTACAAAAGGGAAAGGAGACTTGCTCCACTGCAGCACAAAATAAATAGTTCCATCAAGTCACTTAAATAAATAGTCAATACTGTAACAAATACTAGAATAGGAATGAATAAAGAATGATAGTGATAAAAACCGGTAATCTCCATTATCTTATTGAAAACAATATGATACACATTAGCACTTGTATACAACAATTTACATTCTTGTACATTTATGTACACCTGTACAGAACATAGTGTCACAATACATAGTATTTTAAGGCTTTGGGTGCTTTAAAAAAATAAAAAATTCTAGCCCAAAGCACAAGTTCAAAATCAGCCTTCTTACTCATCCAAGAGGCCAATCCCAACAAGTTTGTGCAAAGACTCTAATTAGGACCATCAGTGCTCAGCAAGAGGGCACATTCAAATGACTTTACCACAATGTTACATACAGGCGCCTCCTTTTGTGGTACATGACAAGTCAGCATTGGAAAATAGAAACTCTGTCCATGTTTCAAGGCAAGATTTCGCCTCTTTGGTTAATGATTGGACTATTTTTTTTTTTTCAAATAGATGCAAAAATTTTTTGTTAAGGCATCGGCTGGTAAGATATCATGCAGTATATTTACCATTATGTAGAGGTAATATTATCATCTGCATAAATGTTTATTTCAATGCCGCTGTAAGGTAGAAGATGCTACATCTACTTAAAATACAACTCGATGAAGAAATACACAAATGCAATAAAAACTGAAAAAGTTTAAACAAAAAAGAATGTAAGAGCTGCAGGTTGAAAAAGTGCTATTGTTATTAATTTTTTTTGTTTCTTTTTTTCTTTTATAGTTTTTTTTTTCGGTTTGCGAAATAGATAGAAGCTAATTTGAAGAGAGACTACAAAATATTGGTGAATAAATTCACGTTAGTAAGGAAATACAGGCTAGAAAGATGCATTAGACCATCAAATAAATAAAAAAAATAAATAAATTATTAACATTCAATAAATAAATAAATACATAAATAACAATGGTTACAAAGAAAAGGCTATAAGGAGGGAGACAGGAGAATCTTGACATGATCTGTGTGGTGTGACAGTTTGTTTTAACGGGAATCTTGATGGTCATGCTGCAGTGTGGCCACATCCTTATCAGCTATCATTTTTCATCACAGACGCACACACACACAGCACTGATTTGAGCCTTATTGTACACTGACATGGCCCTGTTTGCAGTTTGAATGAGGATGAACCCTGCTGGTTCTGCAGCTGCCTGCTGTTTGGATCATCATTGCACTGCTGAAGCTTTGGGCTTGAGGCTAAGGAATGCTCTGTATGCCCAGTCGCAGAAGAGCTTGAAGTGCTGGAGGAGCTCGTGGCTGGACTGCAGGACATCAAAGTGATAGGGAAGGTGGGGAGGCAGGGAAGGTGTTGGGTTAGTCAGCTTTGGTGCTTCGATTTTCTGCATCTGTTGAGGGAAATATCAAACCATATAAGAAAAAAGTACCGATGTGCTGTTGTTTTTCAGTGTATATACTTTTAAAGGAAAGGGTGAAATGAAATTTGCACAAAATATACATTTCAGCCCAGGTAATCCTCACATAGCAATAAATTAAGACAACTAAATCTATAAATAAGATTTATCAAAAAAAGTTATTTGGTTTTCTTTAAAAAAAAAAAAAAATAGAAGATAAGATTATAGAGTATCTTAAACTACCATCTGCATCTGCTCCACTTGCTGTTGGCCCACAGTTATGCTATTCTCGAGCACACAAAACTAATATAAGGGCCAGAAATGCACTTTGGACACCCTTGGTGTAGAGCATCATTCAAATCATAATTTACAAGAGAGTTTCGGTTACATCTCGGAGAAGCAGAAAAAGTTTCATCAACTGGATTATTAGCCGGGCAAATAATATTTGCCAGTATTTGCAAGTATTTATTTACTGTAAATACTGATCAAAATGTTAAGACAGGCCAGTGAAATACTGGACAATCTTTGTTATCTTTAATGTTAATTTAGGCACCAAGTTTAAAAGGCACTTGTCAAAAAAGAAAATCTCAAAATCACCATAACTGCATTGAAGTTGGAAAGTGGCAGTATTATGGTGAGGGACTGACTTTAAGCATGTTGCATAATTGGTAGATACTGAGATATTCCAAATAAGATAAGGCAATTACTCTTTCATCTGGTTTTAAGGTAAGAATGTCGAAGTCGGTTACCAGATATGATAAAATTAAGGTTCTATGTGAAGAACTGAATATCAAAGCACAGTGATGTGTCTGTTTTGTCATTACCAAAAAAAAGCCCTTTTAAATAAGCATAGAAAACATCTTAGTCAGTCTGTTCAGTACGTTGTCCTATTTCCCATTAGTACATGTTTATATCTTGATGTGTTTGTTTTGACTTTGTATGTATGGATTATCCGGTTTGTTACATCTGGGGTGAAATGTATGCCTTATTAGAGATAACTGAGTAAAGCACTAATGTGTTAAAAAGTGATTTTACCTAAACTAAGACAGCACAAAAGTAACTCAAGCTTTTTACCTGACGGTGCAGCAGATTAATGAGAGTTCTCATTTCTTTGATCATCTCCACCAGCTTGGGCACAGCAGGGTGTTGGTGTTTTTTTGAAACCCTGTTGAGCCACTCAAAGTGGTGCTCATAGAGTTTCAGATCAGCGTGGAGCTGAGAGAGTGTAGGCTTAAGCTGAAAAAGAAAAAACAAAACAAAAACTGATCAATTTAGGAATGGAAGCATGGACATGGCAAGACGTAACTGGTAGAGATAGGCCATGCCCTCTTTCCCATTCTTTCTCCACACAGGCATGCACCTACGTTGGTACAAACCAATTATCAGAGCATTACCTCAAGATTACTGAGGTCATTGGCTGATCTGTTGCTCATTTCGGGCAGAGATCTGAACCTGTGCGACTCCACGTCTGAGTCAAACGCGTGCTCCTTCTGAAAGACATAATAGGACACAAGGAACCCGTTGGCAATCAGTGCAATTTAACTCATAGTCACACAATGCAGTGTGGCATAAGGAAAGCATTATTCCTGATCCCCTGCTGGATCTTTGTTTCCTTAAGGCAGCTGGTCTCGCTGACGGGGTCAAACAGGTCAGTGTGAGTTCGCACACTTTCAGCCCTCCAAAAATGTCAACAATAGGAGAAAATGAGCTGAACCCACAGGATGTTTTTCGGCTGCAGCAAGGATAACAACACAACGTGGTGACTAAGAAAACTCCAAGTGAGACAGACAACACAGGCCTGTAGGGAAACTCCCGGATCACGGCTATAAAAAGATGGAATGACGCAGTGCCACTTGATGTCCAGTTACAGTTGAGTTCTAAACTTTTACTAAGCCAACAGATGATGTGCTTATTGTGACCAGCAGAGGGAGATAAAACCCCTGCCTGCAGGTATTTAAGAGCCTCATTAAGAGAGGGTTTTAGCATTCAAGATGCAGCCTTGATTCAAATTCAGAAAGATGAGTGATGTGGCATGAGTCATTTTCTAATCAGCAGAGGAACATAACAACATTAGGATGATGAGTGCAGAGAAATGTTTTGAATAAACAAGGCTGAGTGTGCTTAATGCTTAACCTGCTATGATGTGTTTCCCTTGTTTTCCTGCAGTTGTTTGTGTTGATGTTTGCAGGGATGAATGTGCCTCATTGTCCCTCATGTCTCTCCATCAAGGCTTTCGTAAGGGTTCTCTTGTGTTTTCTTTGCCATGTTTTGTCTCCCTCTGTGTCAAACCAGGTGCACAAAGCAACATCATGCCCTCGCATACAACGCTGGTTTATCATCCAGTCAGCCCTCTGATCTTTTCATCTTGTGTTTTCTCACCCCCTGGCTTTCTCAGCTTCTAAACTCTCCTTCTGACCTTACTTTTTCTTGCTCTCTCTCCCCTCCACCGACATGACCTCACCTAACAACAGAACCAAGCATCTAGCCTTTTTTTTCTTCCGGAATGCAAATACGGGAATATGATAAACCTTTCTTTTGATTTTTATCAAACCACTTTGCTGTAAGGAACTAGGAGCAAAAACAAAAAAAACAAAACAAAACACCACAAGTACAGCAACTACTAACAGTACCTACAGCCACAAATTTGCAAACACTGAGCCTCACAGAGACATTGTATATTAGTCAGTTCTCATCCACTAAATATGCCCAAACATACACAAATAGGTCCAGTGGAAATCTAGAGCTGAACTCTAGAAACATCAGCTGCAACTCTTCTTTGGAGAATCTTTATTTCTCCTTGTATTTATCTCCTATCTTTGCCCTACTTTTACGGAATTTCACAAAAAAAGCAAATTCCGGAATAAATATATATATATATTTTAACAAATCTTATGTAACCCTTCCCCCCAAATACCCTTTATTAAAGAGTAGTTTTACAGCAAAGGAACAGACATATCTGAAAACTATCTAATCGCCAAAACTAGAGAGAGTATGTTGCTATTTTTAATTTTATCCCCTGAACAAAAGGAGCTTAAAGATTTGCATATTTTAAAAATAGCTTTAGGATCAGTGGAGCGCAACCAGAGATCCAGAGATAAGATCCTGCTTTCTTTTCACCTGTTAAAACACAGCGTTGATATACAATCACCAGCTGCTGACTCTGGCCTCAGATCTGATTTCCCTACCCACTTGACTGTCAACAAACACGATTTAGGCCACAATCATAGATTAAAAAAACATGATATGGACCTTTTGTTGAAGAGAAAACTGCTCCTGCTCTGTTCACACTTCAAAGACAGTGGAGCTCAAACCTGATTAAGCATCAGCAGGCATTAAGGTTTTTTTCAATCTATTTGTATCTTTATTAACACCTTATTGCAACACTGCTAGTCTTCCTTTATTCTGATTGCAGCAAGAGGTTGTGTCCCGCTTGTGGATTAAAAGTGAGATCACTCGGTCAAATTATTTAAGCATGCTGCAAGTCTGTGATTAAAGAAAGCAGCTTAAGGCCCACGAGGGCTTTTTTTCAGCTGAACACTGTTTCAAGCATGCAACATGATGCAAGGGGCTGCCCAACATTAGCACCAAGATCCATCAGTAATAGATCAGGCATACGCAAGCTAAGTTGCACATCCGGAGGGCAACCCAAAGAACAAAACTGTCCTAAACCTGAAGTATAAACTTTAACTTAGCTCTTACAAATTGTACATTCTGTTTGATCCTTTCCATTCTATACATATTTAATCTTAACTTCTGAACTCTAGGAGCTTAATACTTTAAGGGAAAAAAAACAAAACATTTCAAGCTTGCTGATAATGATTTTACAGTCAGTAAAGAAATATTAAGAGTGACTAATGTAAGTGGGTAAGAGGTAGTCGTAATTTATGGCAAAAAGAAAATCAGTTAAGTATAGAGATGTTGGATCTGCCAAAGGACTATTACCAGCTCTTTGGAGTTTAAAAGAAAGAAAGATGTTTAAATATTTAATCTAGTCTAAACCATAAACCACTATCTTACTCCTTGGATGGTACAGGTTGAGTTGCACCTTTATCAGGAATCCTTTTACTCAAAAGTAACATCACACAATCTTAGATGTCTGCATAAGCAAGTCTTTAAAATTGTACTATATAGTATCAAAAGAAAAAAAAAATGGTTCAGAGCTTTCTGAGACCACCATTTCTTAAAAAGGTTGATAATTTTCTCAAACATCTGCTTTATAGAGCCCTTCACATATCTATGCAATCCGGTGAATGATATAAGTACTACAGTTGGAAAATGTCAGTTTTATCCAAAAGTACAAGGTGGCCGCTGGACTTGTGATTTTCACAAAGAAATGAAATCTCTTAAACAATAGAAGTTTCAGTTGACAACTATAGTTTTGTTTTCCTTTGCAAGTATTTGCAGATTTTCATGCAAGCTCTCCTTTCCTCGAATGATAGAATGGGCATAAGGAGATGAGTGGAGCTTAGAAAACATGTGCTTGTTTTATATCGCAATATTACATGAATGTATTTGAGTTGTCAAAATTATCTTTATGTGATTGCAAAACTATGAAGAGTCTGCTTTATTTCCAAGATGTTATACAGTCTTTTAAATAAATTCATCCAAAAAAAAAAACATTCCTGCTGCTTAACAAATATGCATTCTGTAATTGCTGCACAAGCAAATTGTTCACAAGTGATGAAATGTGATGGAAATGTGTGTATCTATAGTGTTGTTTAAGTTTATAGGAAAATGAATTTTCTTTTTTTAATTTGCTCTTTATAGACCAAAATGGAAGAGTTTAGACCTGAATAGATGGGTATTTTAAACAGTAACTTAGTTGATATGGGCGATAGGACTTATTGCACACCCTTTTTTCTGGGGATACATGGTGGGAAAAAAGTACAAGGATGAGGATGCCAACATATCCACTTACCAGCAGCTCTTGGGTGAGCTTCATGAGGTTTCTGGTCTGATTGGACAGTTTGTCCAGCTCGGAGCGCCGGTGAGGTACAGGTGAAGCTGAAGTGAAGACAGGCAGCTGAGCCAATAGTAGTGAGAGGAGCAGTGAAGATGAGGAGTCGAGCAGCACTGTGCAGGGAAAAAAAAACGGAAGCAATTAGAGGATAGGCGCTGTCATCTCACCATAATGATAATGACTTCAGGCCACGGCTGTCAGCTCTGAGGAGGAGGAGGGTGGATAAGACACAGTAACATAAACAATGGCCCCAGACTTGGCAAGAGGTGTCCTCAAGAGTCTTGTTTTCACAGGCTTGAACGCGCATCATTAAATGATTAAAAAAACCAAGAAAGCTTTGACACAGAATATCTCCATCACTTCTTATGAATGCCGCCGATTGTCACACCTGTAACTCGATAGGTTGGTGAGCTCGATGGTGTAAATTAGAAAGACGGAGCCAAAGTCTAACAGTAGAGTCATTCATTCACCCCC
>NW_015150501.1:247980-296571 GCF_000732505.1 Cyprinodon variegatus
AAAAAAAAAAAAAAAAAAAAAAAAATCAACTTTTACGCATGGAATAAACCCGAGGACTGAAGACCTTTTAATGTTTATTAATTTGTATTTTAAGAGTTATTTATAATACATAATTGATAACACAATAAAAAAGCATTTTCATCAAAATTTTGGAAAAATAAAAACTAAAACAAATACTTACATTTCATATTGATTCTGGTCCAGAGGCAGAAAATACAAGCAAATAAATAAATATACAAATAATAAATAAATGAATGGAGGTCCGGGGACTGTCACGTGCTCCGGGCTCTCTGAAAAGTTGTCAGGAGTCAGTGGACCGGTGCGCAAATGGATAAGCTGTGCGCACAAGGACGCACGCACACAGACACAGACGGAGATGGAAAATAAGAATTCAACAAATAAAGTCAAACTTTGTTGAAAAGTTTAAGAGGAGCCCCTGTTAGTCTGTGCAGGGAGACAGATGAGCAGAGAGGAGGGAAAATTTTAGAAAGAAGAGGCAACTTGGAGTGCAGAGAGGGATGCGATGGTTGTAAGTCCAATTTTTGCGCGCAGTGAAGTGTTTAGGCTTGTTTAAAACTTCCTTTATAAAGACGTCGGGCCTATGACACATCGGCAGTGACTCACTTCATTCATAAAAAACACACACACATACACACACACACTCTCACACACACACCCCCTCCCTCTCCCTCCTCTCTCTGGCTCTATTTCCTTATCCCCTCCCTATTGCCTGTCTCCCTTTTGCGAAACTTGAGAAAAAAAAATGTTCCGTTGTTTTCTTTTTTTTTTCCCTCCCTCTCTTTCTTTCCTCTATCACTTTCTCCCGTCCTGTCCCGGTCCCTATCTACAGCACTTCCTCCGTCGCATCCCGCTACCTGCTCCAATCACCAGCCTAATCTACCCCTCTATTATCTTCCCATCTCCAAATCGCTCCTCTCTATCACTGCAGAAACAAGCCCATTGTTTTCATGTGTATCAGCCTATCTCATGTATCCTTTCCAGTTTACCTGTCCTTTCTGTTTCTTATGCTTCACGCTGCCCTATATTTGCTGCACTGACAGATTTCTTAAATTATTTGCCATACTTACACATTTTAGCGCATCAAAAATAATTAGTAGAAAAAAAATGTCTAATGAGGATGAATTTCTCTAAGCTATCTAAACTAACCTGGAATTGTGTGGGAAGTAATTGTCCCCTAAGGCTGATACATGTCTTTGAGATGACTGGCAATGAGAAAGTTAGGCCTCTTTACAGTAAAGTTGCACAATGGAGGGATAATGCAAGGGTGTGTGTAAGGTCTGTGTAAGGTCAGCAAATCCAAAACAATGATAGGCCATTTTAAAATATATATATATATTTTCTTTTTTTTAGCCATCCATAAGGACAATTGTTTGTGTCAAAATCAATAAAAAAAAAAAAAAACTTTAAAAATTCCAATAGCATTACATTTTTTGGTGAAATAAGGTTAAAAATATAAATTATTCTCCTTCTGGATGAACCAAGTGTTAAAGTATTGGCTAAATATTCTCATCTATTTAGCATTGAAGTCTGATAAGTCTCAACACGTGGCATCCGACTGCAACACATCCACTATGATGCTTGTTTGTTGTTGTTTTAAAAAAAAAATACATAATTCTTATGCTTAATGTAACAAGATAAGACAACGAGATAATCTGCATTAATTGCGACACACGCAGACCTGTTTTCTGAGCATAAACCAGCCTTAAGGGTCTTGCTCAGGGACCCAGGGTGGCAGTCCTTGGGAGTTGAACTTCAAGGACCCAAGCACAATTCTCTTTGGTTAGGAGGAAACTTCTCTTTACCACTGTTCCAAGTTTTTCTAGTTTATAAGGCTCCCCCTATGGATCCCTGGAGTCAGAAATCTATTTGTTACGCTTTCCAAACTGATGGGTGCAAACAAAACAGTTTTTCACCTGTTCTTAAATTTCTTTATAGATCAGGGCATTATACATAATTTTTTTTTTTTTTTGGATCTCTGAGGCTACCTTATGCTGTCAGACATATCCAATTTACTTTATTTCTTGACTGAGCAGGTTAGGTGATGAAGCCTGGATGCGATTAAAGAATCTGAACTGAGCTTTTTTAATCACAGCTAACTCATGATTTGGTGTCACTTGTCAGCATCTTCCACCAGGAACAAATCATAGTTTTCAAACAGCTTTGTGTGTGAACTTATCTTTTTCTCATGATAAAATTTGTTTGATGATCTGAAACATTTAAGACGGACAAAAAAAGACAGAACAGGGGAAATATATTACAATTTTCCACAGCGCTGAAGGCTTTACAACATCTATCTCCTAGGGATGATGGAAGAGTGAGGGGAGGATAGGAGAGCATGCAGCGAGGTGTTGTCCACGCCTGGAGGGGCCCTCTGAGCAGTGTTGCTCAGAAACGGAGAGCGACCAGACACATACACACACACATTTAGGGTCTTAGGGGTCAATGTGCCACACATGTTTCAAACATGCACTTATATGATTCCATAAAACCTGTATCCTAAGAGAAATGTCTAAAACAATCTTCCTTCTACATGCAAAAAAGAAGAAAAAAAAACATGTTTGCCTCTCAAGTCTAGCAAGGAGCCTGGAAACACTCAGTCAGGTGCAGTAAAGCGTGGCATAGAGGCAAAAATGAGTCTCCAGTCATCACAGAGGGACACTTAGCACATCATACTGTACACAAACTGTGCCGTATATCACAAACGAGTCATGCACATATACACAAAAGAACCGAAAAGAAGAAAAAGAAACAAGAAAAGCATTTTTTTTTTAAGTCTGGGTGTAGGATCAGGAGACCCCTCATTCACAGACATACACTCATGTTGTGGTTAGAAAATAATTGGTGGTAAGCTTTGTGTGCGTACAGTCATGCACATACACATGGAGTTGCCAGTCCAGTGGCGGGCCTACACAGACAAACAAACACCGTTCGAAGAAGGGACGGTGGCAAGAGTGGGCGGTTAAGTTGTGGTGCAAAAGGGTCATGCACTGCTTTCTCAAGGCAATGCTTCGGTGAGAAAAAACGGCGGAGGGTGGGAGCAGAAGGAGAGGAAGTGATGAGTGTGGTTGGACGTAGGGAGATATTGACACACTCGTTCTTTTTAATTTGCCACATCAAAGGGGTGTTTGAAGACACAGCTGGGGGAAGAAGAAAAGAAAGAGTGAAGTTAGTCACTCTCCCTCATTGCCTCATGATGGGGGTCTCCTGGGTGGTTCTGAAGCAAAGGGTCTGATGTTGGGCCCATCCAGCAGCTCTGGTTGTTCACACACTTTTAGAGAAGCAAGGCGGCTGCCCTTTTAACAGGGGATGGTGTGCGCCTGGTTCTCAGCATGCAAAAAAAAAAAAAAAAAAAAGATCATGCATTTTTGTTTATTGGCGCACGTGAGAGAGGGTGCATAGCGTTGCATGGCTGTCGGAAAAGGGGGAATCCAGGGTTTGTGTAAAAGGGTGTGCATTCAGTGTATGTGTGTAATTATGGGTATGCGGTGCAGCGTTTGCATAATGTGCGTGAGCATCGATGTTTGTGTGCTTCTTTGTGTGAGAGTGTGTTTGTGTGTGGCCTTCATATGCTAACCATTACATCACCAATCTGTGTAAACCACCATTGGAGGAGAAAACAGAGTGAGACACTCAGACTACGACCTCAAAGACATCAGAGAGGAAGGGGGAACCTGTGACAGGGCCTGCACTGCCTGCCTCCCTCCCAGACAAACTTTACTCACACAAGCTCCCCTCAACTAGCCTTACACTGGCTTTCCTGTGCGCCATGGCATGTATTCACACATCATTACACAGACATTAAATCTCTGGAGTGCCTCACTCTCTTCATAGACCTATTACTGGGATGTTAATGCACACATTCTGCTTTAACAAACCTCAGATTTGAGCAAAACTCTGAATCATGTCTCAATTACTGGTAGAACAGCAAACAGTTAGGGATCTCTGGTTTCTTTTTCTCTATGAATGAGGATGTGCAACAAGTGCATAAAAACATCTCACTTTTTCATCATTCCGCTATATGTTAATAATACTTACACAAATTATTATTTGTCTGTGCTGTTTCAGCTAAAGATCTCAAAAAATCTTATTCAGTTAAATTTGTGAGTGAAAATAAATTAGTAGCATTACATGGTCGACAAAATTGTGTCTGGGTTAAATACATGTTTCTTTTATAATCCATGATTTATATTGCAAAAAGAAACCAAAAGTTAAGCCTAGTTTTACCACCAAGGCAGTGAGGCTCATTATAGAGATAAATTATGTTTTTGCTTAGCTCTGACACAGCAACCACTTGGCTTTAGTTGAAGGGCTGCATAAAAGTCTTAAACCAGCTCAGACTTTTTTATGTTTGTCTTCCAACAAGCCAGACTTTCCTTTAGGCTTTTAAAAAAGTACTAATCAATTTTTCTCCAGGCTTTCTAAGGAGGTATCAAAGGTTTCTCTTCAGTGCTTCTACCAGTCTTTTTTACTCATTTTATGTCATTATATCATGCCATGCATCCTCAAACAAAGTTAGTCCAGAAAAAACTTACTTAAAGAAACAAAAACTTCAGTATAAATGGGTTACCAGTTCATTAGCAACCAGTTAGTCCACTGGTAACCTTATCACAAGTATTTATTTGTTTGCACCAAGGGATACATTTTTTTTTTTTTTTTTATAGCAGTTTAGATTATAAACAAAATTTGTAACCCTTCCCTGCTACTTTATTTTTTATTTATTTGTGTTTTCGAAATCTATTAAAATAAACTTGGCTAAATAGAGCTAAAGACATCCTGCTTTATACCTGAAGCATCTTTACTGACCCTTTTTGGATTACTGAATCAGCTTATTCCTAGTTGAAGACTTCGGCTTAGGACTGATAGGGGCAAATTTTAGACACTCCGCGAAAATGATAGTTAACATGCTAAGATGCAGATGGAACCACATTGTTGACAAAAAGTTAAGATAAAACTCTGAAATTCAAATCACCCAACATCTATGGTAGGAGATCCTGCCCATGAGTACCACAGGAGGATTCGGGATAAGGGGCACACCTGCTTTCATGTTACACCAAAAATAAAATGGGAATTCATTTGTAATTGTAGACACAGCTCTTGCCTTTGGGACGCTGCTCAAAGCATTCCAGGTGCCCCAGACTCCTGCAGCAACCTTCTCAAATGATACGGTTCTAAGCTTTTCCTAGATCAACTTACAACTTGTTGACTGTACACCGGCATTCACGAAGATTCACGAAGATACGACAACTTTTTCCAACCTCCCTATAAGAAGGTCAGAACATAGGTCCCAGCATCCAAGCAGTCAGATCAAGATGATTTCAAAATGCACGTTTATTAAAAAGTAAGCAAGGGGCTGCTTGTCACCTGGGGCAGGTTCACTGGATACTCTGTAGAGATGTGAACTCATGTTAGTGACTTCAGAACTCATATGGCAAACGATAATGAGTATGTGAGTCACTAACCTGGTAGGGTTCAGTCTGAGCCCAGAAGAAGAGCTGAAGTCCAGAGGAATGGTTTCTCTGTAGCTTGCTGCGGAAGCCGCTTCCAGAGTTCTAGGAGAGAAGCTGATAATAACGAGCAGAGGCCAGAGCACGCAGAGGAGCAAGAAAAACCAGAGGGATAATCCGAAGGCAAAGCCGAAGCAGTAACAGGTTTCCAGACCAGAACATTAGAAGTCCGAAGAGGCGCCGAAGGGATTTCCAAGCAGGGGTCAGAAAACAGATCCAAAGTGGTCAACTGGCAGAATCCAGGCCATAAACAGATCAGGCTAACAGAGCAGACCAGAGGCAACCAAAACTCAGAAGTCCAGGGACAGAAACTAGTCAGGATCAGGTAATCAGAAACTCTCAGGAAGGCTAGAAAACTCTCACACTCAGCTCTAATAATCTAGCACAAATGGCTGGGATCAGGTAGCTTAAATAGAAAACAGGAACGGAGGATCTGATGAGTGACAATGAGCGCTGGGCGGAGCAAAGTAAATGGGAGAAAAGAGGAAAATCCAGCCATCAGTGCTAAGATCATGATACTCTCATTGTAAATTTGACCATGCAAACTAGGATGTATAGTCCTGCAATGTTTTCCATTTTTTCCCCCAGACTGTTACAACCATGGGCTGCTCAGTGGCGCAGTGGGTAGCACTACTACCTTGCAGCAAAAAAGTTCCAGGCTCACACCCAGGCCCGGGGTCTTTCTGCATGGAGTTTGCATGTTCTCCCTGTGCATGCATGGGTTCTTTGCAGGTACTCTGGCTTCAAAGTCCAAAGTCATGAGTGTTCTCTAAATTCTCCTTAGGTGTGTGCGTGAATGGTTGTTTGTCCTGTTGTTCTCTGTGTTTCCCTGCGATGGATTGGCAACCAGTCCAGGTTGTAACCCGCTTCTTACCCGTGGACACCTGGAGACAGGATAGGCACTAGCAGTCCAGCACCCCTTGCAACCCCGCTTTGGATAAGCCTGACGGACACCTTGTTCTGTCATTCCAGAATTTTTGACCAAGTTAGTCCCTCATGCAACATAGAAAAGATATGCCATCTACCACAGATCAACACTGTATAGAGTTTTTAGCAGATTCATGGGGCAAAACCTAACCCACCGTTCTATAACGGATTAGCTCTCCTTAACTCACAAATATTGACTAGTCTAACACCAGTTTTCAGACCTCCTCCAACTGAGGTCATGTCCATTTATTGTATGTCAAGCCTCTAAGTAAATGGGTCTCAGTTGTGCTAAACATTTCTTTTTTCTCTCGAACAGTGTTGTGTTTAATATTCTCAATTGTGTGTGAAGAGATTGGAGTGGTGTACATCTTTGTGATACGCTGCTGGTGGTAAAATCCACTCTAAAACTGCCCTTTTAATGTCATAGTAATGATTCAAAGGTCAGGGTTAAGAGAGTTAAAAGGAAACATTGCTCTGGAAATGTTCACTGTTGAACTGTAAATCAGAAAAAAATGTGGTCAAAGTTCAAAGAAAACCATTTTCACCCTAAATTAACTTATGACCACTTCAAAAGATCTCAGGAAGTCTGGACTCCTGAAAGAATAAAGCCATGACAGCAGATTCAAGACATATGCACGATATTTCTTCAACCTTTCTGAGAATTCCACATCCTGGTTCCTGGTTATCTGACAGAGGACTTACTAAATTACTATAACCTTCTATAATTGCATAGGAGACTCACTTAAGGTTAATGTCCCTAACATTATGCAACAATTTAGCTTCAAAATTAATGCAGCTCCTAACTGATTAGTTATCTGACAAGGAAGAGATCCACTGAAAATGTATTTAGTTATGTCGGGAATTTTTTTTTTTCTACAGTTTGCTCTTGTGTGATTACCGCCTCAGTCTGATTACATGAACAAATACCAAATCAGTCCATTCAAGTAATGCTGCTCCAATAAATGTTTATTGCTTTGGCTTAATTTCCACGTCCAGGTGGATGATAAAATGTTCCGGTGAATTTTAGGGTTTTAGTCTCATGTTCTGCTTGCCTCAGTGTGTCATGAGCAAACATTGAAAGCGTTGGCCTTGACGCAGCACCGCTGCCTTAGAGAAAGGGATTATGGGAGAAGCAGTAGCAACAGCTTCATTATTTATTTTTTATTTTTTGTTGCACCCTCATTTCCTCAAGGAAATTCCAGCAGGGCCTGAGTAAACAAATCCGGAGATTAAGCTCAAAGGGAAAACCAAAGGTCTGAGCTATTACTGTTAATATTTACTCTGCTATAACAGCATGCTTAAAAGTTTCCCCGTGACCCCCACAACCTCCAGTCTTCTTCCCCTCATTCTGTGGTCCCCGCTTCAGGTTCATTTTCTACAGCTCACTCCCAGGAGGCAGCAGCGTGTCCGATTTAGGAAGGCTGCCATGGTAACATTAGATTAACTCACTGTCCACCGAGATCGAACCCTCCTGACCCCTTACCCCCACAAACCTGCGTCAGAGAGCAAGTGAATGTGTTATTAGGTTGGGGGTGTGAAGGAGAAATAGTGACACACAAGACTGGGCTGCAGGGTAATAAAGTGACGTCTCTGACTGTCTCTTTCTCACAAGTCGACATGAGGAATAATGTCCTCTAAATGAAGACCCTCTAAAACTGTATTCTGCTCCTCTGGGAAGTATTTTAATCAGAAGACTCCAAATGGATGGGGCTTGCAAATCAAATGCCTCTTTCTTCTTTCAGGCCTCTTTAGACAGATATGCCTGTTGTGCATCTGTTTCTGTGCCTTTTTATTAGACTATTAAATGAGGACCTTAACCAGCATCATTACTGCAGGTTTCCTCTGTTGGCTGAGCTCACAAAGCCGTGTGAAGGGCAGGATATAAGGATGAAAGGGAGCGCATGAGGCTAAAAAAAATGTTTAAATCGCCTCTCTATTAGGCTCACATTTACAAGGTTCATTTTGTTTGGAAGCCAAAGTCTATGGTATGTGACAAAACACAGTGTATGAGTGTATGCACAGACATGTGATGGCGAGAGGCAGCCGAAACCCTTTACCCCTCCCTGACTCTGTTTCTCACCTGCTCACGTTCCCCCTCGAACTCTCACTGCTTCCAAGCAGCTCTCCCAGCGGGGGGAAACCTCTAAATGAACAAGTCTGAAGCCATAAGTCACAGACGGAGTATGAGAGGAAGAGAGAAGAGGAGCGAGGGAGAGGGCTGGAAGAAAGCTACCCACGCAAGAGGAACTTTTTACTGTGCAAACACAATTTCCATCCAGCCTGTATGCTCCCTCCATCTCAGACTGGTGTTAATACGCTGGAGAGGCCGGGCCAGTCTCAGACCTCTGGTTCTCGACTCCTGCACCCTTCTCAGTTGCTCTAAACATTTTTTCCTCCCCTGTCATTGAGCGTCCTGTCTGCATCCCTCTTTCTTCTTATCTTTTCCCCATGTCAGAGTATGTAGCCTTTTATTTTTCCTTTCTCTTTAAAAGTAAATTGCAAAACTGTTCCTAGGAATTCTGTCCTATCTTTGCACACCTAGAGTCAGGGCTGTTTGCTCAGTGGCTTTTAACAAAACAGTCAAAGATCTGTCAGATTGGACAGAGTTCCCAATTAAACATCAATCTTAAGTCTTAGCACAGATTCAAATTAGATTTGAGACTGGATTTAGATTGAACCATTCCAAAAAATAAATATTTTTGATTTAATATTTTCTAATATACCGTTGTCTGAATCTTTATGGTCTTTTTCTTTTTGAAAGTGAGCTTCTTTCCCAGTCTTAAGACTTTTGTAACCTCAATTATGTCTTCTTCAGAATAACCCTGCATCTTCAGGTCAATTCGGACCATTTTCCCTGTTAATGCTGAAGAAGAGCATCCCCACAGCATGATGCTGCCACCTCTATCTGTCACCATGAGGATGGTGTTTTCATCCTGATTTTCCATAAATAGTCTCTCACAAGCAACACCAAAGAATCTTCTTTGTATAGCCTTCTCCAAACATTGGACATCTTTTTGCCAATTTAATATCCTTTCAAAATATTTTTCTATCTCAGTTTGGGATTTCTGCAGCTCCAGTTACATTGAAATTACTGTGTATATGTATCTAGCATTACACATGCTAATGCCAGTGATAGCAATAGATCTTAACGATAATGACTGAAAAGATTATAAAGTATGTAATGCAAATAATATTCAGTATTGTTCAGGTTCCAATCAGTACCATTAGAACGGTAATATTGATCGAGTATTCCAACCATGATAATTCATTTGACACGCTTACTCCCTTGATTTGTTAACCGCCCCATGAAAGGGAAAGTTATTATGAACTATTGGTCCATGTGTCATGTAATTTTGACAACTATCTTATACAATTTCATACAGGTTAATTCAAAACATAATTGTACATTAATTTTAGTTATTTTAACTTTTTAATTTCTCTAAATATATATTTAGTGTTTGCAATTTAAATATTACAATATATCCTTAAAACTTCTGCTAAGAAAGTGAAGCACATAACTACATTTCTAAAATTGTTACACTGGCTCAACCTATCTCAGGCAATAGACTTTAAAATACTTCTGTTAGTCTATAAATAACTAAATGGCTTAGCACTAAACACATTACAGACTTTTTGTCAGTGTATTAACCACCCAGACCTCTCAGGTCTTCTGGAATAAGTGTGCTCTGCATTCCCCGAACCAGAACCGAACATGGAAAAGAAGGTTTTAGTTATTATGCTCCACTGATTTGGAATAAACTCACAAAAAAGTGTAAAACTGCTGAAACCTCAAGTTGATTTACATCGAGATTTAAAACGTCTTTGTTAAGAGTGGCTTTTGACTGTATCGAAACAAGATTAGTCAAGTTTTCAGTTCAGCTTTTCCTTTCAGTGTTTTATCAATTATTATCATAATTTTTTAAATAATTACCTTATTTTCATTATTTGTTTTATTCTTAATTATTTGATTTGCCTTCACACCACTGCAATGTCCTTTTTTTAGCTTCTCATGTGCAGCACTTTGAATTGTTGTGCGACTGAAACTTACTATATAAATAAACTTGCCTTGACTAGTTCCATGGTACTGCTTTCAGATAGCTCACAACAATAACTAAGTCTGCTGATTCTAGTTCAAAAATTATTTTCAGGCTTACAAAGGACTAAGTAGACACTATCAGGTATTACTTTATTCCAAAATAAAAATATCTATTGTGTGCATTTAGTTTTTTTTGTTGTAATATCTGAATAGAGCCTTTAATGCTTTACCTTACCTGCCTGTATTTTCTAATTGGGTAAAGCAGTTGGTATACAGGATCATATTTAGGGGTATTGAGGTAGAAAGGGGTGAATGCAAACAAATGCGACACTTCTTATTTTTTTCAAATGTAAAACAAAAGTAAATATAAACATATATTTTCCATTTATTTTCTTTCTACTTTTTCCCACTCCTCTGGTCTGCTGCATAAAATCCAAGAAAAACAAAAAACAAAACATAAATTCTTGTGGTTATAATTTGACAAAAAATGTGTTCAAGGACTATGGATGTTTTCTATCCTGTGCAAAAGTAGAATGATTACCCTTTAACATTTTGTGTATCTTACAGTAATGAAGAGTGAAAGTCAAGCTGCTATATTTGGTGCATTCCTCAGCAGACTCAGTAGTTCCCCTAGAGATTCGAGCTTTCTCTGACTCTTTGTCTGTCTTGCAACATTTCTGCGGTGAGTTACTCCGTCTGCGTGTGTCTGCGAGTGATGTGCTCTCTATCAGGGGTGAGTGCTACTGGCCGGCGCGCCGTGCGTCTACTCAGCTACACACTGAACCCGTTGTCGTGTTATTGTATGGAAGCAGAGTTTGCTGACAAACACGTGGGAAATCAGTAAAAGGGGGTGGCTGAAGGAGGGACAGAGGGTACAGAGGAGCCAAAAGGGGAAAAAGTGATGAGAGCGGGAAGAAATAAAATGTTTGATGTCACAGTTTGCCCTATGGAGTGACTTTATCAACATATCATGATCTCACGCTTTAGCTGGGTTGAGAGGATGCCCTTCTGCCAATTGATCGACAACTGCTAGCTCACACAAAAGGCAAACAAAAAAACTTGTACACATGCTTACGCCTATCAGACTGTTCACCTAAGCATTTAAAGCCATTTATAACCCACTGGCCCCTTTAACCTGACATGTTCTGGCTGTTTTTCTAAATGCTGACGCACTTCGGGCCCCCTCATCACTAGACATTCATTAAATTAGCGCTCATTACACAGTGACAATCATAAATCAACCT
Organism: Cyprinodon variegatus; assembly: GCF_000732505.1. Classification (NCBI taxonomy): domain Eukaryota; kingdom Metazoa; phylum Chordata; class Actinopteri; order Cyprinodontiformes; family Cyprinodontidae; genus Cyprinodon; species Cyprinodon variegatus. The sequence continues at coordinate 259,713 of NW_015150501.1, forward strand.
CCCCACAACAGTGATAGAAGATAACATGACCTATAACAGAGCACATGGGCTCACTCATTCCAGTGGCCGCTTCCTGTACGTCAGCCATACAGTGTGTAAATTTCATCATAACTGAGAGCAAACACTGGAGAGGAAATTTCATATCCGTACACCGTCACTTTTTTAATGTTTTGTTGTGGCACATGTAAGTATGGGGAAACGATTGCTGCAGTCTGGGAGCATGTTTGGGATTCAATGGGACTTTGCTCCTTCCTCATAAGGCTCAGCTTTGCGAACAGACACAGAAAAGGTGGACCTCGAGTTCACCCTGACGTCTAGTGAATTTTGTGGCTTTATTTGGTGCAACAGAACAGACACAAAAGATTATGGGTACATTGTGCTGGTACTGAATGAGGTTCCTAACATGAGGTTCCCAATTGTAATCCAAGAAATTACCCAACAACTGTTTGTTCCGTTTAACGAGAGGCAGGTTCACTGTATGTTTTTCTATACAATGACCTGTCTGTGAATGCTACTTCAATGACGGCATCTCAAATTGACAGGCATGACAATGAGAGACAAAGATATTCTGTCCTGATTAGACTGGAAAAAAAGGAAATTGATAAGATGGTTAATATATATCATACCTATGAGCAATGAAAAGATCTAACAAAGCCAAACCTTGATCAAGACTTTATGGGTTGATTTGATTCTTTAATAAACAAGAAGCAAAAACATCAAGCCTTATTATACACAGTGTTACAAACTAGCCCACACACATTCATTAGGACCAACTTGCAAAAAATAAAAATTCAACAATACTTTATTAAACAAAAAGAAAAGAAATGTTGTAATTGTAACCAGATGTTGATCACTGTAGTCAGGGAGGTTCTTCCTTAGTGGTCTGTCTTGTGGCAGACTTGGAGAAGCCTCTTACACTTTTGTTTAACAGCCTCAAAAAGAGGATGTTTACTGTTGTCCATTATGTTATTAATTTGGTTTATGAATATATATATATATATATATATATATATATATATATATATATATATATATATATATATATATATATATATNTATATATATATATATATATATATATATATATATATTAAATCGTGAGCTCCTCATCTGGCCCAGATACTGACAATCGAGAAGGTAATTTTTGCACATAATGTATAGATGCATTATCGCACCAGAGTACAGTTGTTACAGAAATTTAAAGGAATAATCTCGTCCCCACCTCTTCTAGTTTGATGAGCTTTAGAGTCCGATTGTCCTTTCATACCAACTGCAAGGGGACCAAATTGTAGGTTTATAAAAGTAAAACAAAAAACATATAGTTAATTTATCAAGTTTTTCTAATTATGTTATTCTTTTTGAAGTAGCATAAGAAAGTGCTCAGATATTCTATTTAATCTGTCAAAATAAGCAGTGTTACTTTTAAAATAAAAAAATGTCAAAAAGGAAATTCTATGTGTTCATTTCATTCCTAGTACAAACTGAGATAAATCGCAATTCATTTTGCTTATGTGATTAATCACAAATCAAACAATTAATTGACAGCCCTGATATATATATATATATATATATATATATATATATATATTTATGTTAAATAATAAATGTCTCTATCATCAGCAAGGCATCCTGAGGAGGAGGAGGAGTTAGGAACTTCAGCAAAGCTTCTTGGCGGAAAAATGTAATACTGTTGCGCCAATGAATATTAGGCAGCCTGCCTTCATGAAAACCAAATAAAAAAGCTAAAAGCTATGTCTGTAGCCATATTATTGCTGCGCTTAGCTAGCAAGTTGTTGCAGTGCCAGACTGGCTGATGCTAAATTAAACCATTCGTACATTGGTACGAATCGCTCCCCGATCGATAATTCATGTTTGCAGGTGCATTGTTAAAGACGATTCGTCGTTATGATCTGCCTGAACCCCCCACCCTGTCATCACAATTGAAATCCTATAATATGGAAGTGGACAAGTATTGCGATGAAACCTGCCCTTGAGCCTATACCACTGGCTGATTAGATAGTTGCAAGTGGAAGGGGCCCCGTTGAGGTGTTATCCAAGGCCGTCTTACCGTTTCACCTGGTCCAGTCTCCATTTGACCTGCCTGCTTCCAGTCACAAGTGGCAGATTATTCGAGCCCTCGCTGAGAGTCTTCTAGCGTGTAATTGTTTTTCCTGTTTGCCTGATCCTGACCTTTTGGACCTCTGAGTATGCCTTTTCCCGTTCTGATCTGTTTGCCGGACCTGTCTGTCCTGCTGGACTCTACCTGTTTCCCTACACCTGGTTTTCCCTTTGGTGCCTCTTCGGATCTCTGATATTCTGGCCCGCACTCCTGTGAACCTCTTCCACACTGGCTTTGGCTTTGCCCTCTGGAATGTCCTGCCTTCCTTCATCTGCTTGGATCTGATCTCCTGTGAGTTCTGTAGTCTTTAGGACTTCATTGTCTGGAACGCTCTTGTCAGCAGCTGTCAAGCCTGTATCCACTTCGTCTTCTGGCCTTGACTGGGGTCTGCCTCGACTTCAGTACTGGAGTTGTAGCTGGTCCTGATAGCTGCTTGTTCACTTATTCAGGTAGGTCAACAGGCGTCTCTTTAGACCCTTCATGATGCTGCGTATCAAAACTAAAGGGCTATAGTCATTTAGGACTGTTGGCTAAGTTCTTTGTTAACAGAATAAGGCAGGGGGTCTTCCAGAACACTGGGGTCTTCGCCTAATCAGACAAATGTAGGGATCCAAAATAGGTCTCTGTGGGACTTTTAACTTTTAGTTTTGTTACCTTGATAATACAATGAACACATGACAAAACAACACCGGAGGTCTTAGGATTTTTTCCATGACTGTAGATTTGGGAAGGTGAGACAAACAATCCTGGGTCAGTGTTGACAAGATAGCATCACACGGTTGCTGTTTTAAATGTAGTACACTAAACCCATTGTTCTTGTTCTGAGCAGGAATATGTTTATTCCTCATGTGCATGTGTGCATATCTCTCCAGGTACTGTGGTTCATAGGTCTATTTACAGTCAGTTTATTGTCTTGTCTATATGTAAGTGTCTCTGTGACGGGTAAGGGATCAATCTCTGATATACTGAGCCTCTTAGCAATGACTTTTGAAGGGAGCTACTTGCCCCCCAGGTTAGCGCCTCGCCCCCTGAAGGATCCTGTAAGGATTAGGTAACTATAGAAGCCAGATAGATTTTTTTATTATCCATGTTTTACTTGTTGAGTATTTCTGTTAAATTTTCTCTTGCCCTACCTTTTGACTGTTGTCACCCATTTTAAACCCTGCATCAACCCATGCCTGGATTGGTCTATATTTGATCCAAACCAGAGTTAGCAAAATACCGCGATTGGGTTGACTTTTTTACTCATCGATTTTAAGATTGTAACAGGCAGTTAGTTAGAGTTAGAGAAAGATGGATTTTCTTGTATTCTATTGTGTCTTTGTTTGTTTTCTTTTTCTGTATCCCCTTACAGAATGAAAACAGTTACTGTAACTGTTTATAAAACTGGAGAACTATCTGTCTCTCATACTTCTCGGAGAAACAATCTTATCTTTAAAGTAGAGAAAGATATGGAAGTAATGTGTTTATGTGCATTCCTCATAGCCACCATCATCCTCTCCACCTCAGAGGTCTAGGGACCATCTTATAATCTGCTTGCCCTTCCTTAGACAAAAATTTCTCAGAGTTTGTATTTTCTTGACCTCTGTTAATTCAGGGGAGGAACGCTAACACTCACAAGATCATGCAGTCTGAGAACCCCTATTTCATCGGAAGTCTTCGACTAAAAGATATGACATGAACGTTTTTTTTTTTTATCTGCATATTCTTATTTTTGGTGTTTTGGTGCACTTTGACCTCAGCTGTTCTTAATTAGCCATAAGTGCTTCTGTCCAGGCCTTAGAACACGTTACATGTGTGCTTATATCAATAAAATTGTGTGACTCAAGAGCTCAGAAATGAAAACTATCCAGATCCTTCTATTTTTGTCCAAAGGTTTGCGTGACCAGATCACTGCTGCTGGCAGCTCTCTCTTTATGTCTAGCCTTTTTGTTTTCTAGCTTGGCACTTCATCCTCTCTCTGTTCATCAATCATGTTGTTGCTCCTCATTAGGAGACATATGAATGAAGCCTGTGCTTCTCAGTGCCTGCCTTGCTTTACAGACACCCTTCCATTTGGCTGGACCCCCAGCAGTGGCACTAAACATGCCAAGAATGTAAGGAATGGCACTGTGAGTGATACGAAGGAAATTCCCTCTAATAGACTGGACAAAAAGCTTAGAACAAATAGAAAATTTAGGGGGTGGAAGGAGGGATGACGACAAAGAATGGGATGGAGAAGGAAGTCTGGATAGACAGAGGTTTGGCTTTATAACAATAAACTTTGTAAGGGAAACTTATGCTGTGGATGAACTCATGATACATGAGAACTAGTCGATATCACTGGATGTAGATAGGTGGGACAGTGGTGGATGTTTCCTGTTCACAGGGCATGAGATGACTTACAGTAAAGTAGGATCAAACAAAGTAGATAGCAAATAAAAATGTGAACATGGGTGAGTTTCAATGAACTTTGTGGGACAGGACAGATATAGGGAGACATCACAGTAAAGGAAACCCTTTTAATCAGCTTAACATTGACATTGTGCCGCATGAGGGCACATGCAACTCAGGGAGATTGCTGATGGGTGAATCCCTGGATTTGACTGACAGTACCACTTTGTGACTCACTGACTTGTTTTTTTTTGTGCTGTCTTCTTCCCTGTGTCATCTCTGTAAGCTTTCAAGCTTTATTTACACAGGACAAAACATTGCCAAAACATTGCCTTATCCAGATTAGCTCCCAATCTGTTGTAACCTACCAAATCTGATTTTAGTCTAGAGTCTCCTGGTTAGCCCACACAGTTCCGGAGGAAACCTTTACATAGACTTATCAGGAAGGGTTAGAGTTTTAAAAATCAAATTAAACTAGGTAGAAGGAAGATACAACAAAAACAAGTCTAAAAAAATTCTAGATTAAAAAAAGAAAAAATGCATTTCCAAGATTGAATGGTTTAAATCTACATAGGGTCAAAGTTATAGGTTATTTATTTACAATACAACATTGTTACCCTCAGGCATCTAATGCAGCATACACAGGGGTTAATAGCCAATGGCTGATTTATAGCCCTGTCCCTAGTAATGGTTTTTAATTATTATAAAAATATATATATAAATAAATAAACACTAAATAAAAAAACGTATAACATATAGAGAGACAAATAAAAAGGTTTAATGTTCAGTGTTCTTCCAGCCAGCGTTTCAGTTTTGTTTTAAAAAGCCTCAACCCCAACAGTAACTTTAGATCCTACAGTAAATTGTCCAAAACTGTGATGTTATGAGATCAGGGTATCCCAAAGTGAGGTTTGTGACTCTCAGAAGGGCTGTGATATACCAAGTAGTGGGACAAGAGATAATTTCACAATCATCATGATGGGGCCCCGTAGGCATATGGAAACCTAAAATATATAATAAAATACATAAATGTGAGTGTCATGTGAAATTAATAAATATGTCATGAAAATATGTAACATTTATTTATTTATCTAGTACAAGGACATAAATTAGTGTCCCATTATGGAATTAATTAGACATTTAAAATTATAAATGGTAAAAATTTAAAATGTCCTAAAAACATTTTTACTTCACTATATATTTAGAAATAAAAAAGAGAAGTATTTTCATACATCCTTAGGGGGTTGCCCTTCTGTTGTATTATTAATTTTGGGATCACAGGCTGGAGCCTGTCTACAGTGGTCATTTGGCGGGAACCATGGTACAGCTCGTACATCTTGCGAGGATGATGCATACAATAGACACAGGGTGGCAAACAAGCGTGTAAACACACACACAACGCATCTGAGGTAGAAAGTAACCAATTAACCATCAAAAACAGGCAGGATCTTGGACTGTGGGAGAACTGGAATACCTAGAGAGAATCCTAGCAGGCACAAGGAAAACATGCACGCGCCATGCGAGACACACCAGGCTCAGCATTTGAAGCCAAGAGCCTTCTAGTTACAAGGTATCAGTGTTACCAGCTGCTGTAACTTTGTTTGAATCAGAACGGTTTATTTAGTTTTGAATGAAGCAGTCAGACATTAATTGGTGAATAAAATTCTTATCAGTCTAAGTCTACAGATTTATCTGGCTGATGGCATGAGGTTTTTCAAACTGTCAGCTGTCAGCTAAACTGCAACAGGATAGATTGGATTACATGCCAAGATTCTTCTAACCTTCATGTTTTTCCCAGATTACATCAGTGGTTCCTTCACATGGAAGTAAATGCATACCACACAGTCACAACAAGGGCCATAAAATAGCTTAGTGTTTTAAAACAGAAAGGGTGTTATGGGATATTATGGATGAGGGAAAGAGGCAATCAATCCTTCCTGTGCAAGTCTTTTGATTTAACATTATCCTTCAAATAAGAGAAGACCATTGATGGGACTCTGGTTTCTGTTTATGCAACCCGTGTGTGAATGTTCAACTATTATTCACATCTGGCTTGAGCACAGTCTCTTCTGTGTTCAGATCATAAATAATGAACAACTGAGAGGGAAATGAAACATTATCCATATAAAGCTCTCCAGGCTGTCTAATCTTGAATGACATTGATTCATTCCTGTAGTATTACTATCGCAGGGTAAAAGTTGGCCAATTATAACAACAAAATTGAGACAGATAAACAGTTCTTCCAGCCACAGTCTGGGCTTCCTTTTCCCAAAAGTATTTCTTAATTAATCTTCAAAGGAAAGGGGTCAGGTCAGTGTTGTAAAGCTTAATGGATAAACGGTAAGTGCGGAACAACGAGGTGAGGGCCAGAGTGTGAGAACCCAGTTGCTCCTTACAGTGTGTTTGTGCAGAAAGGAACCAGGCTCAGAACTGGATCCAGTGAATCTGGAGACTCCCTCTGTTTTGTATATTTTGGTCAGAGCCTCGCATAACGACCCGGTGCGGTTTCTTGGCTTTTCGACCCATCTGAAACAGCTGACACAAGGCACATAGGTGGGTGTGTGAGCTTTGAGTTGAGGTAGTGAAAGGCTTGGGCAGACAGGACGGAGGTTTTCTTTTTTTTCTTCTTTTTTTTTTTCAAAGCGAACCCCTGGGAAGGTTGGAAGGCCTACAGCTGAGGTGGAGCCTGAGGCAGCCAAGCAGGAGGGAGAGTGTTTTCATGTGTTTATGCTTGTGTTTTCCTTCACTACTGGGACTTTTATGGCCATGGGCTCTCTCTCAAGGCTAACCTTACCGTGACGGTGTTCACTTGGGGGGTGTAGCAACAGGTCTTGGGGACAACCTGTTGAAGCACTCCTATTTCCTCAAGGGAGCAATACTTTTGAGGTGTGGTGCTCCCCCTAACCCCCCTACTTTTAACGTGTTGAATCAGTGAAAGGCAGTAACCCGGAGAGTATCCCTGACACTAATATGGAAAAATGCCTGTTTGGAGTGAATATAAGGGCAAATATTATTCTTCCTGAGCTTAACCACGGCGAGCACCTCTGACCTGGCAATGAAAATGCTGAAACAAAAAGCCCAAAGACTTTCTCTGCTCCATCAAAGGAGAGGTACATAAAATAAACACGACCATCAGATTACCACGCTGAACACGGGGCTGCGTTAACCCAGTGCCGGCTTCCCTGCCGCCCAACCCCAAGAACTCTATGGGAGTTAAGTGTGGGGTCCGCTTAGTCAACACCATGACGCAAAATGGAACAAGCCTCTGACAGAAGCTTCAGGCTGGTGGAATAAGTCCCCTACCCACAGGCCCCCAAAGCCCCCAGGCTGGGGAGAAACACACTGAGCGAGAACAGTATGGAAGATGAGGGAGAAGGTAGACGAGAAAAAGACCGCAGGTTCCAACGTGATGCCACTGGCTCTTTCCCAAACTGAACAGCACCCACATACATGCCCCACTGCCACAGGGAACCAGAAGCAGCAGCAGGTCAGGACAGACAGCCGCCAGTGGAGACAAGGCTGGGGCAGGGCATGGTATAGTACAGTGGTTGGTGGTGGTTGTGGTAACAGCAAGTGAGACTGTGAAGCTTAGGATGCCCCAACACAGTTAACCTGACCTCACAGGGGTTCTTTTATTTGCTTGTGTATGTCCCAGTCAGTCTGAGTGTCGGTGTGTGTGTAAAAAAAAAAAAAAAAAACGAAAACGGCATGTTTATGTTTACATTTCTCGCTTGGGTGATGTAACCGCGAGAAAACAAATCCGTCCCTTGAGAAATTACCACGGCCTTTCTCTTGGCCTTTCAGTCACCTCTCAGAGACTCTGCTTTCCATGTCAGCTACAGCTAGAGTCTGTCAAACGCAGACTGATTTCCCCATACGCACCTCTGACCTTTCCGCCAGTCATCTCAAGCCTCATTCTACACCCCCAGCCTGTCCTACTGTCAGAGATTCCCCCTTCTCCCTCATTTCCTTCCTGGCTGTAATGCAGGAGTCAGCCTCAGGACACATAATATATTCCACTTTCACCTTTTTTGGAGCTAATTTTCTGGTAAAAGTATCTTAGAAAGACAGGTTCTAAGAGTCAAAAAGAAAAATCAAATTCTAGGGGGACACTAGCTTACACTGCCTTCACACTGACTACGTTATGTGTTGCTCAGTCACTGATAACAAATTGTGCCATGTGGAAATCCACACTACAGGCACTGGATCTACTTTACTCTTACTGTCTGGCTCACGCGGTCTTTAGAAATGTGTGTGTTTATGTCGTTTTTCCATCATGCTGCAGCGCCAGTATAAATTACAGCATTGACTAGAATGACTTATATTTGCAATAGAGAAAGAAACGCTCGACTGATGGAGTCTGTGTGAACGCAGTCAGACTTAAACGTTCACTTTTTCATTTTATTTTTTCATGGAGGTTTTCACATCTCTGAGGTCTACACATGCTGGTGCTTGCTGAGACAATCCGTGCCACTAGCTGAATAAGCTGGTTCCTTCCTAGTGCCTGTTCCCAGGTTGACCAGAAGAAAGAATCTAATTAGGTCTGGTTAGCAACTCTGTTATGAAAAAAGTGGGTTTGAATCCTGTTAACATAGGGAAGGAAATCTTACTTAAAGAAAAAAAGCGAAATCTGTGTGCAAGTTGTATTGACTTGCTGTGGAAACCTTGAATAAGGATGCAGCCAAAAGGACAAGTCTGTACAAAAAACTGTAAAAACCCAGAGGTTCCACATTAGCAAGTTTGATTGGCATTGGGATAACAAGAGGTTACCGCTTCTCAACTTCTTTTATTCATCAAGAGCATATTTTCCACTAAACCCACAAATGCTATTTGTAATTCTGTTCATCAACATTATTTATTTAGACCGAAGATACTGCCAGCTGGTGTTGTTAGGTCTTGCTCTAGAATTTGCATGTGCAGTGGTTTAAATTACTTTGATTTCTAATTGGGAAAAATCAATTGACTCATATATTCATTAAATATTTTTTAGGAAGCTTTGAACTGGGCTTTCAAAACTTTTCTCAAAAGCAATACCTGGTAAAAAAAAAAAATAAAAAAAATAAACATTTGGTGTCCATGTGACAAGTAATTTTTCATTCTAAAGTAGGTGTGGTTCATTGATGAATAATGAATCTACAAACAATCCCTTGTTTTATGGTCAATGTTGTGCTGTTTCTCGCTCTTTTGGCTGAAGGTAGAGTCAAGCAAAACATAACACAAAACTGATATGCAACAAATGATGCAGCTCCAATGACTACCCTGGTCCTGGAGAACTAGTTGGTCTTGGGTCCGTACTTTATTTATAGAAATCAAAATAAGAACTCTTTAGTGAAACTGATGCACACGTGGGCACCAGCCAATCAGTAGTATATATTCAGGCAATAGAAGAAAAAGGAAGAAAATGTAAGATAAGCCAGTTAGCAAGAGTCCGTCTTTCTGATGTCAGAGAGCATCACTGACATGAGCAGCAAGTCTATGGAAATGTGAGGTCAAAGTCCAAGGGTAAGTTGGAGGTAAATGTTTACCTTGCTGATGCAAATAAGATCAAATACCTGTAAAGTCGAATGATAAATAATAATAAATTATTGAACTTTATTGATCTCACAGTGGAGTGATTAACTTCTGCATATTAACCCATCCCCTTGGGGAGCAGTGGGCTGCCATTGTGCGGCACCTGGGGAGCAATCAGGAGTCTTGCTCAGAGTCTTGCTCAGGGACCCAGAGTGTAGACTGTGGAAATCAAACTGGGTATTTGCAACCTTCTGAGAGCACAAGTGCACTTCTCTAACCACTAGGCCAACACTCTCCCAGGGAGTCCATTCTTTTAGAGCTATGGTCTGGAACCCTTTTCCAACATAACTGAGTCAAATGAATGGCTCATTACCAGGCATCTGCGTGACTTAATGACGTCATGAGGACATAATCCATTCAACTCTTAGGTATGCTGAAGTGAGGGAATCAGAGGACTGGAGTCAGAGAATCCTTAATTAGGAGATCTAATGGCAGGAATGGAGAGATATCAGAGATCAGTTACTGAACAAAAATTGTGCTGTTCTGAATTGGCTAAGGGTAGTTGAAAAGCAAACTTCATTTATTGTACCAGTCAAGAATTGGCTGTTGCACCTGACCTGCGGAAAGCAGCAGAAATGTTTTGTTAGAAAAAGCAGAAATGGATCGCTTCTTCTAACACCATGGATTTGAAACTTCCTCTGTCACTATTGGTACTTTAAAACAACCTTTAGCTGTTGTGGTAGAAATGTTTTTTAGATATGCATTTGATGATTATTTGCAAAATAGTTGTTAGGTTCATTCATGGGTGGTTCTAGATAGACCCCTTTTTACTGAAGATATAATACTAAATAAATTTCTTATGATGATAAGTATTTACCAGTGGTGGACGACGCACTATATGGTAGTAAAGGGTACGGTATTGTACTCATAGTCAAATCTTCCTCAACTACAAGTAAATGTTACTCAGTCAAACATCTACTCAAGTGTTAAAGTACTTCCTATTGAAAATACTTAAATATTCATAGGTATATGCATTTAAAAGTAATTAAGTATTCAGAAATAAAAGTAAAAATTTCTGATATCAGTACATTTCTGCGTAATTGCCAGAGTCATTTTAAAGAGCCTAGTTAACACCTGATGTATTGATGCGTAGAACGGTTCTGCTACAAATTCTCCTCCACCTGTAAAGAACTTCTGCATACAAATGCCCCAAAAAGGAAGGATAGCTATTCTGGTGATTACAGTATTTCTTATTTAAAAACAAACCAAAAACAATACTTCTCACACTTTCACTATGGAATAAAGGTTTAAGTTTGAATCTATTAGAAACTGAAATTCTGCTTTAAGGAATCATTCTTCTCAACAATTCGGCAACATGGCAACAACTAACACCTTGATAAAATTTATAAACTACAAATAATATCTCCCCTGAGTTTCTCACATTTGTGGAATGTGATGCAAATCTCTAAAACAATGGTGTCCAAAATGAGTCCTAAGGACTGCTATCTGCCATGTTGGAACTTAATTTCAAGAAAAAAACAAACAACAGCAGCGGATTACAAAGCTAAGCTGAGCCAAAAGGAACAAGTAACTAGCAGCTTCCTCGAAATTTAGTGGAGTAGAAAGAACAATATTTGACTTTGAAATGTAGTTGAGTGAAAGTTATGAATACTTCCCCCAAAAAATCCCTCAAGTAAAGTAAAGATACTCAAAAAAAAGCAACTTAAGTACAGCAATCAAGTAAATGTACTTAGTTACTTTCCACCACTGGTATTTGCACAGAAATGGTTTATGGTACATGCTACCTTTACAATAAAATTTTAAGAATAATTTAAAAAGTGCCGCACTTTTAGCTTTATTCATATTAAGATAGGATTATTGTTTTTCAACTGCTACATCTGAAGATCTGCAAGTGGCTCTTTGGTTCTGTGGCTCATCAGATGAACTATTGCCCTAAAATGTTGATTGCATTAATTGACTGAATTATTAGCCATTAATGGTCAAAAGCTTTTCAAGCACAATGAAGTTTACAAGAAAAAAAAATCCATTCACACATTCATTTAGTGAAATTATTTAGTCAAAATGAGTTCATGAGGGCAGAAGAGCATCAATCTATATTCTCAATGTGGTCATCATAATGTTTTACATTTACGGCAGCCATATTGGATTTTAAGTCAAGGACTTACTGCATTGTAGTTTCTCTTGAAAGCTGAAACTTAATAATAATTGAACTTTATTGATCTCACATTGGAGAAATGTATCTCTGCATTTAACCAATCCCATTGTGGAGCAGTGGATTGCCATCGTCGGGCGCTCAGGGGTTAAGGGTCTTCCTCAGAGAGCCAGGGTTGCAGTCTTTGGGAGTGGGTTTTGAACTCACGACCTCAGAATTTCAAGCTCTATGCCCTAATCGCTAGGCCCTCCCCCCTTAGAGCTAGGTTAGTTGCTCTACAACTTAGAGCAAGAACTTATCTCACACCTAAGCTGAGCATATTGTGGTTGCAAGTGTGAAAACCAATAATTCACAAACTGTTGTCATTAGATATCTATTTATTTTCATTTAAGTAGGGAAGTAGGGAAAATATTTACTGATAATGGAGGAATAGTGTCATGTGCGTCATTGGTTTATTGAGGAACAAACAGTCAGAATGGTTATTTCTGAATTAATTATAACAATTTTTGTTTGATTTTAATAACACTATTTTGAATTGGCTTGAAGTTTATCTGCTTCCGTAAATTTGCGTGACGTCACACTGTCTGTTAGAAAATCTTCTCTCTCAAGGTTCTTTCTTGTAGTAACTTTTTTGCTGATTTTTCCTGCTGCAAATTTCAACTCCTAAATACAGCTAGAACCCACAATAGCAGTTACAATAGCCAACTGTCTTGAAATTTCAGTCAGTGTCGTGTTTTTTTTTTTTCTTAGTGAGGGGGAATTAAAACTATGAGAACAACAATTCTTCTCTAAATCCCATTCTGACCTTTTTTGTATGACGTGTGATTTGAAAATAACCCTTCAGGCTCAGGTAAAATGCTGCCAGATCAGAAACCTAAAACCCTACCAGGTTGTAGCTATTTGTGTGTTAGAGCCAAGACCCTATTTCTGGATCCTGAAAATGATTCCCGTGTGCACGAGAATGAACACAATCACTGTGGTCCACCGGGCCTCACACCAGCAGCGTTGCATTACCACACTCGCTTCCCTACTGTTCTCCTCTTCTTTTCATCCTTCACTGGTTTCTCCTCTGACTCAGCTGTTTTTGAAGGAAACTCCACTTCTTTGAAGAAGGGGCAGAATCTTTCATTACCCCACAGCAAGGAGAGAGAGAGAGGAGATGATAGGGGGCTGAATAAGTGGGCTATTGTCTTCAGACCTTTCCTTTATGGACCACAGGTAATTGTGCTGGGCTAATTACAGAGAACTGCTGCAACAGGTGTGGGACTCTGCACCTGGGTTAAAAAAAAAGTTTGTGTGTGACTCTGCAGACGATGGTGAAAGTGTATATGACTTTTTGGCTTTGTCAGATATTTACTGATGGAGTCTCAAAAAAAAATCTGGTTTTAAGGCATGAGCAAATCCTCATGCTGACAACATTCAGAAAAATCCAACTTCTAATTCAACTATTTTCTATGAAAGAGGTAGAAAAAGATTCCCCTTTAAGAAATTATTATGGTTTAAAAAATATAATTTTACTCCTCTGTAATATTCAACCAGGTCAACAGAAAGGAGGATCTCAAACCATTCCTCTTTGCACAATCTCTCTAGATCATCCAAAGAATACTTGATCAAATACAAGTATAAATGAATAAGATTACTTGCTTGGAAAACCTGTGCAAAAAGTTTAAGGTTTTTAAAGTGGAGAGGGCTTTTCAAAAAATTGCCAAAATCCTCCATAATACATTTAAGACTTGTACCATAGTCTAGTCTTAGGAAATAAAACCATGGGTATTTTTTTCCATATCACCCTGTGAAACGATGTGCCTCACCTTGGCGAAAATAGCAGTTCCTGGTTGTTGTGTTTTTTTTACAACGTTGCTTTGGGGACATGCTGTCACCAAAATCACTCTAAGGTTAGACAGACTTGATTTGGCCAAGAGGATGTTGGGAATCTGACTATCAGGGGCAATAATGAGCACCTCCATGTTTTTAGCATTCAGAGTGAGATAGTTGTCATTTAACCACTGCTTAATCTGAGACAACTAGTTAATCAGAAGAGGGAGTCTCTGGACCTTGGAGGAATATTTCAAGGATTTAAGGGTAACATACATTTTGTAGAAGAATCAGCCCATAGCATCACATGTGAGGAGTGTCGACTGCTAAAAGCTTGATCTTAGTCTAATTTCATTAGAGGTAAGACTGTCAGTTAAAGTCCCAGTGAAGTTGATGAAATGTAACATGTCGGTGATGGTAGGACAGATAATGCCTTTTACTGGAATGCCTCCTCCATATCACTATGAAAGAAGAGTCTTCTAGGTAGTATAGAGACTGGGTGAACCTAAAAGTCTATTCCTTATTGCAATTTTCCAGCAGTGAATGTTTTTTATTTTATCTAGCTCCCATACCCTTCTCCTGAAAGAGTTGTGTGGCAAGTTAAGCCTGTGTGGCTCTCCAGTCTTGTGGTCAGTCCCTAAAAGTATTTGCCTTGTGTGTTATGTCATACATTAAAATGTTTACTCACTGGAAAGACATCCTCAACAATTTTTATACCTTTTGAACTGGCTAATAGAAATAAGCAGCTGTTTCACACCCCAATTATGAACCAGGTAAAGTGGGAGTAGTGTGTCATGTAGTAAAAGTTCCTACAGTAGATGTTTTGATCAAAATGCAACATTTAAATAAAAGGAGGCAACATTAATCTTATCCAGAGCAATTATACCTTAAGGTCACATTTTAAGTGTTTTGACCATTTTTTATAAGTAGCAAATTTGATTGTCAGTAGAACATAGGCCACAGAGTGTGTGTCATTTACTTACTGACCCATCCTGGTCACACACTCAGCGACTTCACTGTATCACAATAGAGAAACTTACAAGGTCATTACATTACACTGTGATGTCACATAATCATGGCATAGATCTATACCAGTCTGAAGCCCATTTGTGTTTAATTATAGAAACAGCATTACTGGAAAGCTGAATTTAGCGCAAAAACACACTCTCGCTCATACACCACACTGAATCTCAAATGAGAGTTATTACAATCACCTAATTGATAAATGTTAACCGCAGAGATGGATCCTTACATGATTCATGATCTGTAAGCACTTTCACGTTTCTCATGTCAGCTCCGGAGAGGGGATGATGTAAGCTGGGGTTTCTCTCTCACGAGATTTGTCTTTTGTTTTTCAAGCTTTTTTACCGTAAGGGAATTCTTAGAAGCTGACCGGAAGAAAGGAAGCAGCCTGGCTGCACACCAACAGGGCTGCACGACAACTGGAGTTTTCTGAGACGTCATAGAGCTTCTGTCTCGAGAGAAAAAAAGTGAGGAATTGTTTTTGTTGGACATCTGGCTGACTGGATTGTTAATCTGACTGGGTATTGCAGAACTGTGACGAACAAGCTTAACTTACTCACTCTGAATGTTGAGTACACCTGACTGCTGGTCATACAGCTGGCTGCTTCTTATGATGAATAAGATGGACTTTTTGTGGAGTTTTTCTGAACAGTTACAGATTAATAAAACGGGAAACCCTTATCAGCGTGTCTCATTAACTGGATGGGAAATTTAATCCTTACCGGCTTTTAAGGATCTGACCTTTACAGCAACTAACCTTAGTTAAGGTAACTTTAGTGTGTGGTCATCTTAGTCTCATTTACTTGCCTGAGTCACGGCCCAGCTTAAATTGCTACCTTTATTACAGAAAATGAGACAGTAACTGTGAGCGTATGATGATGTTTTTGTGTCAGCTCTTTAGTCAGGCAGTTCCATAGACTCATTATTGTACGTCAAAGGGGAGTGAGTCCTGCATCGCCACCTTGTGGAATGTGTGCATTTTTTCTGGTGTGGGAGCGGAGGAGCGTGCCAAGCCCCAGGGGCCCTGCTGTGGGAAACAAAGACCAAACGGAAACTGTAAGTCTTTTAGACCAGAATACAGCATTTTATTAAAAACAAGTCATTTGAAAATACATAGGAAAGCCAAGGAAAAGAGTGAAGTAAAGCCCAACAATTTTTGGATGTTCTCTTCCTGTTTTAAAACAAATCACAGTAGGCCATAACAAAGACAGGATAACTGAGTTCTTAGAAAATATTTTTGAAAGGAGTAAATGAAATAATATCAAGATCGCACAAAAAAAAAAAAAAAACAACTGCTGGAGAATTAAAAGTAGAAAACTTTTCTGGTTTATTCTATTCTGCTAACGTGCCAATTCAAAGCCGTGTCCTCTGATTTGCGGGAAGCTCGTCCTGATCGAGTCCCCACAGGAAGGTGCGGAGACGCGTGACTTCCTTTTGGAGCTCTGGGCTTGGGATTGGCTGGGAGAGGTCCAGGCGTGGGGTCTCGTTCGGCAGGATGAGAGGAGGATGGTCCAGAAAGCTCTCAAAGATATCTAAAATATGATAAAAAAAAAAACCATAAGAAACAACCGATGTGTGTTTAGAGCTACCCTGAAAAAGTTTTCACCAACCTTTTGGTTTTATTTTTCCACATTTTGTCACATAAACACCACAAAGCTTAGTGGTTATAAAGCATTTTCTTGTTTTTAGTTAAAGAACCATATACTTGTGACGCAAAAGGAGTAGGACACGTGCTTTTCTTAACAAATATCCCATAAAATCCTGAAAAGTATGATGTGTGTAAACTCTGATGTACCTAAATACAATCCAGGGCAACCAACACTCTTCAGAAATAACTTGAACTTGAAGGTTAGAGAACAACTGCAAACCCAGCAAAAAATGAAAGAATCAGTTGACATAATAGCTATTAATCATGCATCCAGTATTTCTCATTTATAATTTTTTTTATATATATTTATATATATATATATATATATATATATATATATATATATATATATATATATATTTTTGCAGTTTGTCAAAAGCTAAAGTACAGTAACCTAGTCTTTCCAAAAAAGTAAAAAAAACAACAATCCACTGGACTTGGTTTCCGAGTTTGAAGACGTTTCACTTCCCAACAATTGCCCCTGACAAGACCCCTTTTCAGAGGCATAGACCATTATTGGTTATTGCAGGCTTCAAAGAGCCCAAATGGCTCCCCATTCCTAAGGGGCGGACCCTTTCTTCTGGTTCAAATTGTATGTTTTCTAAGTCAAAACAAGTTTTTTGGCCGGCTGTATAAAGCTTCGAACTCAACGCTAAATTTGACATTTTAAATTGAAAAAGTGTACTGGATCGGAAGTAAAACCTCTTCAAACTTGGAAACAAAAGTCAAGTGGATTGTTTTTTAACTTCCAGCATACAGTAACTTGTGGAGGAAGGTTTTCAAATTAGACAAGAAGTAGGCAACTTTTGGGTCTCCTTTAAAGCACCATCTAAAATGTAAATCTAACAATGTACGTTACTCTATACACTCCTTCCCCATGTTGAAACACAATGTTGGCAGCATCATGCTCTGCAAATTACATTTCGCAAGCTGTTCAAAGGTCCCGTAAGAACAGATAGAGTTAAACAGAGGACAATCCCCACAGAGGCTAAAAAAAATTGAGACAGGAGCAAAAGTTTTTAGTCTAGCCTAATGGCAACCCTGGAACATAGAGATGGCGCTAAGGTGGAAGGATTTAGATGAGAGCATACTCTTGCTTTGTGTTAAATCAACAATGCAAAAGTGATCAAATGAAAAGTTTTTAGTTTTTGGGCTTGCTAAAAGGGGTTTCGCGGGGGCCTTGGACTTAGGTAACTTTTTAAGAAATTTGAAACGCAATAACTTTTACAAAAAATATGTAACCAAGTATGGTAGTAATGAGCCCCTCTGGGTGACTGACGATACCGGCAGGTCAAATGATGAGATCATCAAAATTCTGCCGCCTGAGGGTATAAAGTCACATTTTTCAGGGTCGCTTTCTGTCATTTCTATGCTCTTCAATGTGAAACTAGCTCAGAAGACAGAAAACATGTTGGTCTAACATTGTTTAAGGCACAGAGAGTTTTAGTTAATGTGGTTTCAATGTGACAAAATGCATCAAGGATGTGAATACTTTTGTAAGGCAGTGGCAGCATAAACTCTGACTGGCTGCTTTCATTTATCATTACCTCCATTAAGATCTGTTCCAGGTGGAGGAGCCCAAGATGATGGTGGAGCTCTGGTCGGTCCCAGCTTGTAATGGGTGAGCAGGTGGTGCAGCTGGGCATGACTTAACAGTTCATGCTCTTCTTTCAGACTGTTCCAAGAGGACTGGAAGATGAGACGTTAAAGAAGCAGTGTTGTTTTTAATGAAAGGGCAATACGTTTATTTTGAGGTCTATCAGAAGACACATACATGCTTTAGTGCTAAACGTGGTGCAGTACTTTTGCCAAGTCAGACACTTGCTGGGACCTATACAAACATGCCTCATTGTGAGTTAAAGGGGGAACCACCTAGACTACAAACAGGGAGTTTGGGCTGTGAACTTAGCGGGAGTAAATATGCATCTGTGGTGTGGGCTTTTCATTTCACAATTACTAAAGGCTTTTGGAAATGGTTACTTAGGTAAGAAAAGAGCTAAAATATATAAATTTTGAACAGAAACAAATCCGATTTCCTTCATTTTATAAGGCTGAATATGATTAGCTGGCTCCCTTCACATTTACAGCACAGGTAGGGAAAGTAATGAGTGAGGTAATGAGTGAATGACTTACGCTTGGCTGTTACAAAAGCTTTCTTGCTTACTGTAATTTACCAGAACAACTGTTTCAGACACTTTTTGGCAACATCTTTTGTGAATGCTGTAAGACTATGAAGTCAGTGGGCTGATTGTTTGGTACTTAGTGTTCTGTTTGGTATTTAGATGAACTTGTTTCATCATTCAAAACTGGGCCCACTATAAACAAGAACTGATGAAGATGTATGAACTGATAGTAGGAACTTCAGCTTACATACAGACAAGAAGACGGCTGTACCTGAATGAGTCGTGTCTTGGGAATACACAGAAAGTTGACTGTAATGGAGAGTTTCTTCATAAACTCCGAGGCAATGTCTCCTAACCCAGCCCCCTGGAGCCAATCCAGAACCAAGTCCAGGTTTGTCCGGATCTGGACGGCTCTGGACCATGAAAACAAACCATCTGGAAAACAGAGAAGGACCATGCCAAAGAGAGAAAAAAAACCCACAAAGCATTATGGAAATGTTATCTGTAGCAGTAAACCTCACAAATAGTTCATCCAGGGCTTTCTCACCTCTTTCTAGTAAAGTATTCAACAAGGATGTGTTGGTGAAGAAGAAGAGGTAACCAAAGGTTTGGGAGGTGAGCGGCGGAGACAGGCATGCTTCTCGAGACAGCATCAAAGAGCAGCGGTATACTTCAACCAGTCCAGCAACCTTGGGAGGCAGGATGGACACATCATCCACAGCTCCATCTTCCTTCTTATTCTCATCTCCCTCTGCTCCCCGGGCTCCATCTTTTTCCTTCTCCTTCTCATCGGTGGAAAACGGGTTGCTGTCCAGAAGGGCTGGAAGCAGGGAGTACAGGGTCTTTGTGGACAGACAGGACAGAAACATTAGTTATTTTTCTTGTATGTATTCAAAAATATGTTTTAAATCAATGTACTACAACATCAGGTCATCTCATTTTGGAATTTTGCTTCACAATTATTGGAAGCTTTTACAACTACTTTCCAAAAGAATGCCAGCAAAAATTGAAGCAGTTAAATACTAAAATGCTTATTCATAAATTTTGAGAGACAGCAGGTGTGGCCAACTGTATCTTGGTTAGATTTTTATCAATAGAGCCCTGTCAAGCAGTTATTAGCAGCCAGTGTGTTAGGACTTGCTGAACCACCAACACATTGAGTTTCCAATAAAAAAAAAAATATATATATATATATTTTTTTTTTTCTGAAATATTAACGGAGAGGAAAAAATCTTGTTCATAGAAATAATACAGCTACTGGCAGACTCAGCTTTCCAACTGTGGCCACTTTATTAGGTTTACCTTTATGCCACCAGGCCAGACCATCCTTTGCCTTTTCAACTGCCCTAATTCTTTGAGGCAGGGATCCAGCAAGCAGTGGCGCCTACACAAATGTTTCATAGGGGTGGCCAGATGGGGGCACTAAAAATGTTGGGGTGGCACACTGAAACTAAAAGCCATAATTTCAGGGTTTGGATCTACTATTTTGGTAAACCTTCCTGTAGAAATCATAAAGACTTAAGTAAACACCTATTCATATCTTGGTTTATTGTGTGATTTTTAATGTTACGTCGCTGGCTGTGAATAATGGGATGAAATGCTACACTTATGCTAATACAATTTACACTGGTGAGTGGGGTGTTCTGTGGGGCCAGGACATTGCACAGGGTGGCCATGGCCACCCCTGGCCATCCCCTTGAGGCGCCACTGCCAGCAAACTGGCTGAAGTATTCCATTTGGGATTTTGATTCACTTGGACGCTACAGTTGCTTCAGATTTCTCAGTGACAAAAATCTTTTTAACTGCATCTATCTGCTGCGTTCCGGCACTTTGTTTTTATAGTGGTGGAAAAGGTCAGTGACACTTCTTTGCTCATCTTTGACATGAACTAAGGGGCCCACAGTATGTCGAGAAAACATCCCCAGTACCATTACACCACCACTACAAGGCAAAAATTGGATATATGCTTTCCTGTGTTTTCCATAATTCCGATTCTAACAATTGAACGCTGAAGGTAGAATTGAGTTTTGTCAACCCAGGCAACATTTTCCAAATCAGCAACTTTGCTAAACTTGTTCAGATCCTGGCCTCAGTTTCCTCCTCTTTACTAAAAGGAGAGGCACACGAGGTGGTCCTCTACTGTTGTAACTTTTTAACAAGTGTTTTAACAAGTGTTATTTAAGCTACAGCTGCCTTTACATCATATGGAACTAGTCTGCTAATTCTCTGGCATCAAAATGCCATTTTCATCCACACAGCTTCCGCTCATTGATATTTTCTCTTTACAGACCTTTTCTGTCTATTATAATTGCGTGTGAAAATTCCACTAAGTAAGCAGAGACCAGCCATCCAAACCACCATCAAAGGCACTGGAATCTACCTTCAGAAAATACAGTTAAAAATGTAATTAAAAAAATCCTTTAGAATTTCATTATAAATGATGTTTGGTTATTTTTCTAACATCAAAATTCAATGCAATATTTCCAGACGAATTAAATATATTTGCAATGGTTAAATACATGCTTAATACAGTCTAACAATTAAGGGACAAAATTGCATCCAAACATGGACATAAATTGCTAATGAATTGACCTTTTCTTTGGTTTAGTAAAATGGGATTTTAACCTCAAGCAATTTGGAGAAATGTCCCTGTTCTCTCAGTGGTGACAGTGGCGTCGGATGAAAGTTTTCCCTGCAACTGGAGGGTCGTTAGTTCAAGCTCCGGCTTTCAGTGTCTTTGTGTCCTTGGGCAAGACACTTCACTATCATTGCCTACTGATGGTGGTCAGAGGGACCAGTGGCACCAGTGTACGGCAGCCTTGTTTCTGTCAGTGAGCCGCAGGGGAGCTTTGGCTACAATGTACTTTGCCACCATCAGTGTGTGAGTGTGTGTGAATGACTGAATGTAGTGCAAATCACTTTGGTCAAGTCCTCGGCTTGAAAAAGTGCTATATAAGTACAGGTCTTTTACCATCTTCACTTTGGTCATTAGTAACTCTCTGTGATAGTATATCGTATTAAGGATTAGTTTATCTACTTCTCATACATTTTTATCATTTGTAAACAATTGCTGTACCTAAACGATAGAAACTGCGCTGAGGGGAGGAAAAACCTGACAGGTTATTGTTAAACAATTCAGGGCTGTTACACAACCCACTATTTCTTCAGACTAAATTGTTAAAAAAAAATAGCAAAATTGCAATGCAGTCTTGCATTAAATAAGCCCTGTGAAAAGTTTAACCAATGGAAAAGTCACTTGTTTTCTAATTGTAGGTAAAAGGAGTTCTTTGGTTTGATTAAATAAGTAAAGCAACCATAGCCTTCTACATATTTGCCAAATGTAAGGAGAACATATAAACAACAAAAGCAAAATTTTCACCACTTTCTGTGCTAAATAAGGATGATGAAGACTGTCTCACAGGAAGTCGCCATAAAAATAATGTCCATCATGTCCTTACTCAGAGACTAAGCTGTTCCCTTTTAGGTTTTATTTATAAAACAATGAGGTAGGAGGATTTTTCCTCAAAAATCACTGAGGATTATGTAACCCTTCCTGTTGTTTTCTGATTTACCTTGGTGAGATGGTACACACACTGCTGGAAGGTGTGCATAATGACATCATCCAGCTGTGCCAGAGCCTCTGAACAGGTGTCCATGTCGGCTGTCAAAACCGGATCCCCGGGGGCTTTCCAAGAAACAATCAGCACGAACAATTAGAGACTCAGCTGAAGCTTTCATTTTCGTGCTGCTAAGGCCCTGTGCTAATTTCAAACTGACAAACCCCCCAATCTCTTAGAAATGTCCATGTTTCAAAGCAGTTACCTTCAAATTCCCACTCTTTCTCCATTGTTTCGACTTTAACCTGAAAGAAGTTAAGGAGCTCTGTGGCATTTGACATCCAGAACATGAGGGGTCGCAAATCAGATGACAGCTGCTGGACGTTTGGAGTGTTTATCTCCGCTTCTTGGTCAGGTGAACTGCACAAAACATTTAGGTTACTCCAAAGTTATGTTATTGTGTGCATTCTCTGAGGTGATTAAAATAGACTGAGTTATTTTTCCCCAGCTATATTTGAAATGCTGTTCAACTAAAGTGTTTTTAAAATACTTTCATCATAACATAAAAATTTCCCAAAGACATAACAGCACCAGCACAATCATCTATTATGAATCACACAGCAAGAGATCTCTAAACAGAAAAAAAAAACATTACGTAGAACAAAAATGTTCTTACTTCTGCGTGGGATGCTTATCCCCGAATTCCTTAATGTTATCCTGCAAAGAGAGTTGGAGAGACTTCTTAGTGTGTGGTGGGGGGATGGCAGGGTTGCACTGTCTAGCCCTGCAGCCAGAACAATTACAGCACATTTTCCAGCAGCAGGGGAAGTGACATCAGCTCATCCTCGCTCCTACTCGCGACCCAGCAGGCCACAACGGAGGGCATTTGTCTGTCTGCTGGTTTCTCTGTCTGACTGTATGTGGTCATCTCGTTCTCTTTCCCCGATGTTTTTCCTGCCAGCTTTGTTTGAGCTTTGTCTGGGTCATGGTGTCATAAAATACTATCCTTAAAAAGTTAATTGGTTCCAAACAAAGACATTTCTAAACATCCGGGAAGTATAATAAAAATACGTTATCCTTTTTTAAATTAAAGATGATACTAGGCAAGTGTTAGAAGTTAAAGGAAGCTTTGTGCAAACATCTCAGAAGATAAGAAGGTTAAGTTATCTGAAACTTTGTGTCTCATTTTAAGAAACCCCAATATATTGATGAAATTGAACTCAGAAAGGATCACATATAGATAGTTTCTAAAGCAAATATTTACATCCATAGAACTTATTTACATTTGACCAGGTTACAAACATAGTAAACAATATAGCAAGGGCTGAAGCAAACCGATCAGTTCTCTAAGGGGCCTGGCAAGTGTTGGCACGTGAAAAAAACCCCCAAAGTGATTAAAAATCCATGCTCTCACTTTAATTAGCTATGCTCTCAGTTTTGCAAACTGTGCGCACAGATTACTTAACTGTAATCTCAGTTTCTGTAATCTATGTGCACAGTTTAATAAACTGTGCATTCCATTTTTGCAGTCCATGCAGACACATGGTTCATTATCTCTGTTGTCATGTATAAACTTAGAGCACTCATGTTCTATTAAGCATATCTCATAGCTTGTAATATGACTTTATTTATGTCACACTGAGATAAAATGTGTCAGATATAACTGAATAATCTGGGTGAATAGATTGCAAAATGGAGCTTGGTGTTTATCAAACCAGGCACATGCAGAAACTGAGAGTGAAACTGTAAAGGACTGATTTTCACCATGTTTATTTTTTTGTACCTGCTGAGACCAATGCTTGAAGCCAACCATTTATTCTTCAAAGTAGCAATTAGAGGTGGAAAGCAACTAGCTATGATTGCTTAAATTCACTTGAGTGACTTTTTGAAAAGAAAAAAATCTTTTAATGAGTTATTTCACTGCACTGTACTTTTTATTTTTATTTTATATTCTTGTTAAGCATTGCTCCTTAAAAAATGATGCAGACACAAAAAAGTAAAATCAATTTTGTCAATTAAGTTAAAATTGTGGGTTGAAAAAAAATACTTTTGCATATCCTCTTCCAGCTATTTTGCATATTCTGATGATTAGAATAAATTGTGCATATTTACAAAAGCAAGCAAGATAAAGGGCTTGCCTTATCCGATGCAGTCAATAATTTTACAGCCGGTCGATTATTTAACAGACACAATGATCCTCGCGACTGTGCAGTAGATCAGCTTTGTGCAATAATGTCCACACATTTTTATATCTGTAAACTTTTAGTGGATCAAATCCCTTTTTGCATTCAATTTAGTCTCTCCAGAGCATCATCTTCATTCTTTCAGTGTCTTTCTTCTTACCACTTTTCCATAAATACTGGCAGTACTATTTATACAACATTGTGTAGGGTCCATTCTAAAAGTGTATGTACACTAAACACCTGAGAATGGAATACACCAAAGGGAAAATCCTGATCTAAAAAATCTTATGCACCGACAATCCACATTATTTTCCTTTTTAAATCAAATGATTAAAGTTTGCATCCTAGACTCCATCCTATGTTTGGCCTTCTGTAAACCCACAATCCTCCATAAATGGTTTGTGCAAGGCCCCCCAATGAATGTCATTGTATGCTTAAATGGCTGATCAAAGTTTTTTAATGGTTACAAGTGGAAACCACAGCCAAGGGGGAAAAAAGCACAGTTTTACAAAGGTGTTGATGAGGGAGGTGGAAAGTCGGGTAAATATGTATGTTTGGTAGCCACCATATATAAAGGGATATATTATCTATTATAGATTAGCAAGGACATACATCGAGGTGGCATTTCGCTTATTGCTGACTGTGATATCTGTTATATCTGTTAAATACTAAGTTGATTATGTCTAGCACCTGTGGGGGAATTGGCACCTGTAAGAGCCAAGATAAACCACAGAGTGATTAAAGACTGTAATTATATAAACAAAAAAGACCTGAAATCACAGAAAGTAGCTCACCTATCTAAAATATTTAATCGGAGCTAAAATGTTTTATATTTGCTTTTGAACTACATTTTTTAATTATATTTAGATGTTTCTTAATCTACCATGGATTATTTTGGATCTTTAATAAACCTACGGTGGAGTGAGGCCTCCTCCTTTTTTCAGCCATAATAAACTTCAGTTATTTATACATATAATTTCTGAAAATGTTTTAATTCTGCATGTGCCATGGATTTTATATTCATATTTACTTATGGGGAGACAAATGCGATGGTGCGGAAACTTTGAAATGACGCAAACTTTCATTTTAAATTTGAGCTGATTTAAGAACCCTTTTTTTATTTTTGTGACAGATCGGCTCAGCAGTACCAGCAGCACCAGCACCACGGTTCTAGATATGAAAAATTTGATTTACAATTTCATCTTCATATTAAGTAGAATTAAATGTCTGAGAGAAATTATGATGCAATCAAGCTTCAGTTCCCCACATCAGTCGCCATCTATGCTGCCAATTTCCTCTTGGATGGGTCAGAGGTGGTGTGGGGGAGGGACCACACAATTTCAGATTGTTTTTATAAATCTCACCTTTGCATAGAAGTCAACGTATGCATGTTTCAGGTGCCAAGTAATAAAGTGAAAATATTTTGTTACCTTACTTAAGTAGAAAATTTGGCTATTATACTTTACTAGAGTAACTATTTTTTAGACAACTTTTTACTTCTACTCCTTATATTTTCTGCAATTATCTCTACTTTCTACTCGTTACATTTTAAAAATAGAATCGTTAGTTTTGTTTAATTTAAGCTCATTTTCATTATGGCCTGTTGATATTTAAAAAAAGATAAAAACCATCAAAATAATTTGTTTATTTCTTTGTCTGGAACTTGTTGTTCACCACATACCAAAATAAATAGTTTCAAGATGATGCAAAGTTACATTTGACAATGTTACCATTAGTTAGAAAACTAAAAAATTTATCGGGAAGTTATCACCCAGAATTGTAGAGAAATGTTACTTTAATTAAACTAGTACATGATTAAAAGCGTCTGTCCTTAACATCTTTTTTTGCATTACTTTTACTTTTATACTTTAAGTAGTTTTAAAAATTATACTTTTACTTGAGTAAAAAGCTGAAGTTGAGACTTTAACTTTCACAAAAGTGTTTTTAAACAGTAGAATTTATACTTCGACTTAAGAAAAAAATATTAATAATTTTGACACCTCTGTTCAGGAACATTTTGTGTGTCGGAAAGCTTTAGAAATGAGACCCCAGATTGTTGAAGTAAGCCACTAATAGCTGTCCTGTCTACAGAGTCTCCTACTATACATTAGTTGTAGATCTTGCAATTATACCATATGCTACATTTTCTGAAAGTTTTCCAAACCTTGGGATATTTCATTGTCTAAATCAATTTCAAACCATTTTTTTTCCCAAAAGAACAGCTGAGAGTAAATTAGTTGCAACAGGACTTTGTTTACATATTAGTTGACTTTAGAGAGCAGCTGTCCTAGATTTTGTTAAAGCAGCATCAGGTTAAAGGATAAATCAAAACAGAATTATGTTTTATGTATGGTGAAAAAAATCTGAATAACTAGTATATTTTTTTCTCTATTTTGTGTTGGCATACCACTTAAAGTACAGATAGAACATGCTTAAATTTGAATTTAGCAAACAGTGTAACAATAAAATGGTACTAACAATTTTGCAATGGATTTTTGTTATTAGCGAAATGGCAGTTTGAAGAAATTACACAGCAGGATTCCTTTTTAGTTTAATTTCCAGTACTTGAAAGAGCAAATGCTTGCTTTTATTTTATTTCTTTTAGCTTACCCAGACAATTTCTTTAATCAGGTTGGCCGATTTGAGTAGAATCTGTGGCATCAGAGCAGGATCCAGGTGTTTGGAGGCGTGATCTATCATGATGGACAGCAGATACGCAGGGGCTAAAGGCCCACCACCAGAGTCTGGAGAGGAGTTTTTGGAAATTATCTCCTAAAAGGAAAATAAGAAAGGAGAATGTCAATTTTTCATCCAGAGTTTACAGCTTCCTACACAATTATTAGCATTATCTGGAAGGATATGGACAACAGCTAAAAATAAACAGAGGCTTGGAGATTCAAACAAGCCCAATTAACCTTATAACATTTTTTTAAGCTTTTTTTTTTTTTTAGCATGTTGCTTATTGTATGCCGTAGCAAGATAAACTTCATTGTTTTATACAGATTGGTTTAAAATATTTAAGATTTTGCTCTGATTGTTAAAATGAGCAGCAATTAAATTACCCATTTTCCAGCCTCTCCCTTGCTTAAAGCCTGTGGAAAGGTTTTGCTGATTTATTTAAGTATTTTTACTAATATTTTTCACTCCTTGCTTATTGGAGACTGGCCAGGCACCCTTATGTAGTAACATACCTGTCAATAAGAACATATAGTATCTGGGTTTTTAAATGTAAACCAATAAACCTGAATGCATTTAAAATGAGTTTTTGTTTCGTGTTGACTTAGACATGCATGTGACATTAGATGTTCCAGCTATGGGAATGCAACTTTAAATGTTAATAATTGAACTTACAACTTTGCAAAGCTACAAGCAAAATTCACAGATTTATTACTATGAGTCATAAATTTACCTGTTCTATTCACAAATGCATGACGACTGATCTAATCTAAAAATGTAAAGTAATCAACTAAGCTGTTTCACTCCCTGCCAGAAGGTTGCACTAATGCACCTGAAGGATTTAAGATTTTTTCTAGAACAATTCAAGAATTTTCCACATCTTCTATTATTCCGTTATGTCTTGAGATTACAACTGGGGTACAGAGCGAGGATAAAGTGAGAGCTGTTAAAAATAAGCATGCAAAATGGCTCCACTGTTGCTTTGGTGTTTAGCACATTTTCGAAGTTTCACTACATGAAAAGTTAAAAAATAAAATACATTTTTCTCACCAAAACACCAGTTTGAATGTGGACAGAAGTGACAGACAGAAAGGAAAATATAATTTTGCTCTAGGATCACGTCGACAGGACCTGAAACATTTTTTTCCTCTGGCGTTGTGCACGTGATCAATTAAAAAGAAAACAAAAAAACTCAAATCTGAAACCTCAATTAAACAAATCAACTCAAATGAAATGTTTTTTCCAAAAAAATCCAATATCAGATAATCCTCTCCGATGAACCATATTCCTATTCTAAGTTTTTTTTTTTTTTGCATATCTATACCAGAGGTTCCAATGAGAGTAGAGGCTGTTGTCTGCACATCCCACCTGTAACAAAGCATCTGCGTGACGGGAGTGAAATTTCAGAACTGCCTCGTTGGACCCCAAGTACTGTCTCAGTGCCTCCTGTCTGTCCACCAGCCCTGAAGGACAGCATGGGGTGGAGGTGTCAGCCTGCCAGGGCAGGGTCAATGCGAGGGGTGGTGCAGGATTCACCCGAGGGTCTCTGTAGAGAAAAATGAAATGCTCCCCCAGACCAATCACATCCCCAGGCTTTAGGACCGTCTCCCTGTACACAGTCACTCCATTTTGAGTGACAGCACCACCTCTGAAGGGTCGCATTAGAGCTGGGTTGGAAGAGAAATAAATAATATGATTTGATTTAATTGAACTTGAGGTATTTTATGGTTTTAAAACTGTTTTGTTTGAACGTTTTAGCTACCCTGTCCTTTGGGCGTCTCTGGAACAGCCCCATCCCTCCTGACCAGAAGGTGTCTGGCCAAAATGTCCGGAGACGAAAGGAACGTGTCGACCTTTAGTGGTCTCTTCCCTTTCCTCTCTCTCTCTTTGTCCTTCTCTCTCTCTTTTACTGTAGGTTTTCTTCCAAACACATGCGTATGTCCTGCCATGATGTACAAAACAAAATCCTACAAAACACAAAACACACAGAGGAGGAATCAGGGAGGTCTGTTATCTTCTTAGTGCAATAGTTTACATCAGATGCTGAGTAACTGAGAAGGCAGTTGATAAAGAGTGAAGTGTGTCACAGGTTGTTACAATAGACACCTGTATGAGATCATTGTGTGAGGCGGAGTGCACAGAGGGGGCTTTTGTGTAAAGGGTGGGTGTATTGTACGGGCTTTATGCTGTTTTCGGCTGGATTCTAAACAGGAGATCACTGGAAATGGATGGAAACCCTGATGGTATGTGGCGATTACAGACATGCAGGTATGATGTCACGTACTGGGAGTGTGTACGCGTGTTCTTCTGCACCACTCCGCTACACTTCATTTACATATTAGCACATCAGACCACCTTGCTTTACAGCACATTACAAAAATATTCACTCCTTTTTTTTTTTTTTTTTTTACATTTAGTCATATTATAACCATCTGCGCACTTTATCAGGATTTTATGCCAAGAAGGCTTTTAAATATTTTAACATACAAAAGTCTTTTATCTGATACCCCCAAATAAAATCTTCTGCCTTCAACCTAATTAGTGAACATTCGACTAGTTTACCCAAAGAATAAATTAACTTTTTGATAAAAGACAATTATGGGTAGAAGAGAAAACTAACCTACAAATTATCCTCAGCACACTGTCATTGTGAAGCATGGGGGAGGCAGCATTATGCTATGTGGGTTCATTTTTTACAGCATCAACACAAAGCTTATCAGAATGTGATTGTAAATACAGCATAAAACTAAGACTCAACTTTAAACCAGAATGTAAAGTGACCGAAAATTGATGCTCTCTGTCCAAAAAGACAAGTGCAACTTAACAAATGAAACAGAGCAAAAATGTATCTTGTTGGGTAGAGATGAAAGGTGTGCTCCACACTTACCTTTTTTCTTTTTTTTCAACATTTTAAAGTCACGTACACCTTTCCTCCCTCTTCACAATTATACACGTTTTCGTTTTGGTCTATGATTTAAATAATGTGACCAACATGCTAAAAAGTTCAGTGGGTATGAAAGCTTTTGTAAGGCACTCTAGGTGTATATGTGCAAGTGTGCATTCTTTCTGCATGTTTCAGTGTCTGATATCATCTGTCAGCATGTCTTGCCTTGCTCTGATCATAACCCTGCAGCAAAAGGAAATAGGGCCGGTCCGTGGGAGGAAGGATTAGACTTTGTGACATCACTTCCAGGTCACAGTTGGAGTAATCCTTCTCATCATCAGCAGGGAGATTTGTCCACCCCACCTTTCCTTCAGCTTTTGATGCTCTAACCTGAGGTAACAGTTGAAGACATAATAATTAGATAAATTGGGCATCAATTGGAAATCAAAACAGGATAGGAAAGAAAAAAAAACATTAAAATAAAGTTTAATATAAAAAAACACACACACATCATAACAAGAGAAGCCATTGGAAATATAAAAATATTGCAATATATAATAAATGCTGAATTAAACATTTTCTGTAGGCTTCTTAAAATAATTTGCTTTGTTGTTTTTGCTATATCCTGTGTTGTTTTGTTATCCAGAATCTCATCCTGTTTTTTTCCTCACTCTATCTTTGTTTTGGTTGATGTTATGTTTTGGTAAATCTCACTTAGAGCACCAAATGAGCTCACTCAGTCTGGGATGTATTGTCTTCATTACCTCTGCAGGCTGTGGGTTGATCATGCTGACGATGTTCTTCCTGTCCGGCGCACCTCCGCCGTTGCTGGGCCGGTTTCCTGTACCGCGGGTCTCATTGCGGACATGGTTGCCCTGTCGTCGGCGCAGACTCAGGTTCATGTCGCTGATACTCCTGCGGAGCTCGGTGTTTCTTCCACGGTGACCCCGCTCGGCCTCTTCCACCCCACCACCAGATGACATCCTGCTCCGCCGCCAGCGCACACCTTTTATCCCAGAGAATCACATAATTTAGCAGTTTCACCTCAGTGCATTAGGAGGCAGAGCTTACTTTGCAAACAAATACAAACCTTGGTGGCTCTCCCCCTCCCTCTCTCTGTCCTTCTCCCTTTCTAATTCCTCTCTTTCATAGTCTTCCTTTCTATAAATTTCAAAGCGTCGCTCGAATCCGTCCTTAGGCCGCCACATGTCCACCAACATCAAGGGACATTCCCATGGCGCAACACCTCTCCGGCATTCTGTCTCCCATTTGATAGCACCATCTGGCTGTTGGACTTGCTTCCCAATGACATCACACAACAGGAAGTCTTCAGGGCTGTGCTTCTGGATAACTAGAAGGTCACAAAAGATGAACAGAGGGCAAAAGTATGAACAGTAATCATTTTTCTATAAAATATCTAGGGATGTTGTTTTTATTAGGAAACCTTTTTTATATCTTGTCACAAAAAAACAAAACAAAAAAAACAATGGGGATTTATGTGATAGACAAAAACAAAGAGGAAGGAAACTGGTGCATTTCATCATATTTGCTTATAAAATTCCACAGTAAGTGGCTTCTTCCCTTTAATCTGACACCCCTAATTAAAATCCAGCAACTTCAGAGGTCATCTCACCTCATATACTAAGTCTAGTGGTGTTTAGTTTAATATCAGTATAAATCCAGCTGTTCTATGGAGGCTTCATGGATTTTAGGGATAACATTAGCGAACAAACGGCATCATAAAAATCAAAGAACACAGTAGACAGGTCAGGAATAAAGTTGTGGAGAAGTTTTAATCAGGGTTGGTTATAGAATGATATCTTAAGCTACTAACATCACTAAGATCTCTGCTAAGTCAAGAAAGAGTGCAATGATTGAACACTTGAACTGTTACCTTGACTTCATACTCACTACGTGCCTTGTTCGCTCCGTTTTCCCTCACAAAATGTGCAGAATAGCATTTCAAACCGGATGCGTTAAGAACTCGTCCATGTATCGCCTCTTATATTGAAATGTACCATCTTCACTCTTCCTGTGTCTGTCTTTCTGCTTATTACATCAGATTTGTTTTATTTTTAATTGGCACATTTTGTAGTCTATTTCTGGCAGCCAAAAAAAGAACTACATAAAGATTAGGACAGCAGTATTTAACTCCAATCCTCAGGGTCTGGTGTCCTGGAACTTTTATATGCAACCCTGGTCCAATACACCTGAATCAAATGAGTGAGTTACCGCCTCAATATGTACAGGACACTATCTGAATGCATCTAATTGTAGCTCTTATTTCCTGTTGCCTTCTTCTTTAATGTGATCAACAGTAAGAACCTCAGACTACATGGAAGGTAAGAACCTTTAGTCTTTCAGACATCTTTATATGATGGAAACATGCATGGGTGATGCTTGTTAAACTGGGACAGTAGCCTTCCAAGTAAGAACTACAAAAACTAATTTGAAGCTCTCCATTATAAAACCTAAAACATATGAAGGTGCTTGCAAAGCAATAATGGAACCTCTAAAGAAAACCTGTTACACTGAATTTTTGGAGGGGGATATCAGAATAAAGAGGAGTGAAAACAGTGGCTACATCGCATTTTTCAGTTTAAACGTTTTGTAAAATTTACTGAAGCCTATAAAGAGGAAAACCAAGAAAAGTTGAAAAGGTTTGGTTACTTTTACAAGTCATGTTGTATAAAAGCAAAGTGGAGGTTGGTTCCAGATATAAGAAAATGAGGGATTTCATCAGGGGTCCAAATGAAAGATATCATACCTGCATCTTCAGTCTCCTCCCTTTCTCTTTCAGTGTATCTAGTGATCACCTGAGCGATGAGCTGCCTGGATGTGGAGTTAATATTGGCCAGCAGGGAGCGATAGTTGGCTCCACTGGCGAAAGCATCCCCATAGATCTTGATTAGGCCCGGGGCCGAGGAGGAGGCGACAGGCAAGCAGTGGTGGGATGATGGAGCAGCAGAGAGAGCCCAAACCTCTCTTTCCCTCTCCCCTATGGCCCGGTCCCGGTCACTGTTGGAGCGCCCCCGCAGGAAGAGCTGAGAAATACGCTTGGTCCGAGACTGGGGGCCAGCCGGTCGAGGCCTGAGGAAGGCCGGGGAAGGAGATGGGGATGGAGAAGGGGAAGCCAGCGAGGGGGTGGAGTTGGAAAGGGAAGAGGACGGAGCAGAAGGGGCCTCGTGGAGGGAGGCAGCGTCAGAACTGGTAGTCGACCTAGAGACAAGAGGGAAGGGAGAGACGAGTCAGCTGTGAATTATAACTGAAAAACAGCCAGGACTAAAATAAAACAGGGGAAGCAAACAGGGCTGACAGGATATAATGACAGTGGAAGTGAGATAAGATGGCATCAACACACAGACTGGGCCTTTCAACAACCCCTTATCAGGCACTGGATCCTACCCTGATGATAACTGGCATTGATGTCCTGTAAAATGCACACGATGAGGAAGCTGAAGATAACAAAATAAAAAAAGTTTACACTGACTTGACTGAGATGGCGCTGGGCCAACGACGCCCGAGTTTGGCGAAATGTTTCCTGGGAGAGTTGATCCACAATCCAACTGGGAAATGAAGCTTTCTGAAGCGAGGACTGCCAGACCCCTCCATCTGACCCAAAACAAAAAGGATGCACATGTTATTCAGAGAGATAAACATTTCTATTATTCCATTTTCTCTCTCTAATCCATCTCGGATGAACGTGTGTGATTGATGCCAGGGCAGAAAACAATATAACAATGGGATGATGTCATGATCAAGACAATACAAACAGGATACCTACAGCAGGTTATGAATATGGTGTAAACAAACTAGAAGAAATCCTCCCGTCTCCTGTCCACCCCACCAAAAAAGCCCCTGAAAATCATAGTGTGTGTGTTTCCCATTCTCAAACAGGAAGCATATTTTGTAGGACTCAGGTCCAGCTGTCGCAGAGACCGGGAAAATCCCACTCCAAAGGTCACTGCCCCTCTGGTTCTTGAGAAACCTCAGTAATTAAATCCTTTTTCTAGGTAAAAAACAAAACAAACAATAATAATAATATATAGAAAAAAAACTGCTTTCTTTTTGCCTACAATCAAAATTTGGGGTTAAAGATAATCATTAGTCCTTTGTTGAAAAACCATGTCCGTCTCTGACTCCTCACATCCTGACACAAGGATCCACACCTCAAATATGTTCTTTTAAGTCTTCATGGAAGTGATGGTAATAACTTGTTTAGGGTCGAATAAACTTACCCACTTTTACTTTGGTAAAGTGCGATAAGATAATCCGTAGCCACCCAAAAATTAATGAAGGGCTCAAAGAAGTCCAATAACTGTGCGCATTTCCTTCTCCTCGCCACGAAAATCCATTTTTAAAAGGCCTTGGTCCGTCGTCACGGTTACTACAGTACAAATGTTTGTCTTTTTTCTATTTTAAATAATCCAAAAAATATTTTCAGCAAGTATTTCTTTCTAAGTGAAAAAGATCTACTGTCCCGCTCTGTGGTTCTCAGCTGCTCTGGGTCTATAGATAGAGTAACCGGCCTATTGTTCCAAGTGACAGAATTTCCTTCCTTTGCTTTGGACAACACCTATATCCTGGCTAAGAGAGAAAGAAAGGGACAGATTGGTAGAAAGAGAGGGAAGGACGGCTTTTTTCAATGCATATCAGGGTTTAAAAGTTTTTAAATAGGAAAAACAAAATAGGTGAGTTTGTTATAGTAGCAACTACTTTTTCTTGAATTCATAAACTAAGAGTTTAAATTGATTCTAGATAGATGTCTGATCCAGCAGGTTGATGTGAATTATAATGAGGAAAACAATGAAATTCCACCACAAACCACACAGAAATGAAGCTTGTGTGACGTTTTGCTGGAAAGAGGATGAAGGAAACATGCAGTGACAGGAAGTGTGATGTAGACACCTGTGATCTTTGGCCTAGTCTTTGACAGGAAGATGCTGATGGAAAGGGAAAGGGAACTGTCCTTGCGTTTCAACTCTTAGGCTTTCAAGTTCACATTGCAAAACCATATTTGGTAAAACACATACATGAGGAATGTCTCATTTAAAGTGCCTTGGATAAGTGTTCACACCCTGTAAGCTTTCGATTTTTTTTCACATCACAATCGCAACTGTCAGTGTATTTTACAGAGATTTTAAATTTAGAGCTGCACCACACCTGTGAAGTGGAAGGAAAGTAATACGTTATATTCTTAGTAAAAAAGAAAACATTTTTTAAATATGTGGCATGCTTTCGTATCTAGCCTCTGATGCCCCTAAATAAAATAAGATGTGATCAAAGGTAAAGGCTTCACTTAATAAAGTGTAAAGTAAGAGATTGTTAGAGAACACCAGTGAAAAATAAGGATCACGAAGACTAAGGAACAAAGCATACCTGTTAGAGAGAACGATAAGAAGATGTTTAGAGAACCTGTGGTAGCATTGGAGGGCATGTAGAGATCAACAGCTCAGGTGGAGCCAGCTGTGCTTAGGAAAAATACTGGACATAAATGCCACAAATCTAGCCTATATGGAAGAGTGGAAAGAAAAATGCAATATCCCCCCTGAAAAAGCCATCCCCATAGTGCGATATGGTGTTTGCAACATCATCGTATGGGAATGATTCCCTTTAGCTGGGAGAGAAAAGATAGCTAGAGTTAATGAGAAGAAGAGTAGAGCTAAATACTTGGCAATTACTGGAAGAAAATATGTTATAGAGGCAGAAAAAAATTTGACACTCAAGTCCATCAGGAAGATATTCCTAAACATACAACAAACATGCAAGAGCTATAAAACTATGCTTAGCACGTCTGTGCATCACAATCTAGGCTAAATCCAAGTGAGAATCTGTTGCAGAACTTAAAAATCCAAAGCTTGAAGCATTATACCACAATAGACCTGTACCTGTAAAAAAAAAAACTACATGTCTTATCCATTGGGGCTAAAATTCCACTAAGTATTGCCTCAGTATTGTCTTAAACACACTTTTAAAATTTTTATTTACCCTTTTATATGAGCTATTACGTTTTAGTCTGTCACAAGAAAACCAACAAAACATTGCTTTACATTTGAATGTAGTAAATTATGCCAATATATTCAGGATTGTCAATACCAAAAAGCAAAAGTAAAAGCGCCTAATGTGAGAATTCAGATAAAAGCTGCTTACTGAAAGAAAAGAGGATCTTCCTTAAAGTCTGCATGTTTCCCATTGCTGGTGTTTGTTTTCTCTGGTTCCTCCATGTTAGGACCGATGGTGATCCTAATGTGAGAGTAAGCAGAAATGGTTAATTGATCGTCAAACAGCATACAGGGCCACTGCTCACGATCAATTCTGCAACTGTTCTTTGCAGCAAAGCACAATAGAGTTGGATTTAAATTAAAGTTAATTTGGCAGCAGTAAAATAAATTTCACATTGATTAAAGAAATATGATTGAATATAAAATTCAATTATCATAAAAGCATAGGAGAGGAAAAATTGATAGCATATAAGGAGAAGATGCCTGTTCACTAATTTATAGTCAAATATAAGAATGTTTAACAATTTAATAATTTTGTTGAAAACAGGAACTCCCGTGCTTACTATCCATTGTTGATATACTTTACTAAAAGTAGCACTGATAGAAGTCCGGCTCAGTGTTAATGCTTTGTAACCTAATCTATTAAAAAGATAAACGTTCTGTATCAAAGTGTTTGCAAACTGAAAAACTTTTTTTACAACTACTGACAATATAATTTTTTAAAACATGTTTAAAAAGGTCTCATTGTAAACTACGACAAAAAAAAAAAAAA
>NW_015150501.1:296864-350625 GCF_000732505.1 Cyprinodon variegatus
TTTATTAGTAGATTGTACATCACAAACACACTCTATACCACTAAGTGGCGGAAATGCTACTAAATGTTTGTTGCCAACTGCCAATAAATCCAAGAAGAAGAAGATTCGAATGTACTTCCCAGATCTATCCCAGCATCCTCTGCGGCACAGGACCTCTTTTCGGCGAGGACAAAACAAGCAGCATCTCAAGGTTAGCAGTTGTTTACTCCGAAAGTGACCAAAATATCTAAAGTTATTTACAAGACTAACGCTTTCCAAATTGGTATCGAACTACTGAAATAGTAAGCCGCTCTTTGCGTGTGCGTTAGCATTAGAAGTAGACAGCTGAAGTCTTAGACGACAGCTTTTAGCTAACCAAGGGTGGTTGTAACTTAAAAAGCTAACGATTTCATTGATGCAGTTTTAGTACATATGTGCCAGAATGGTCGGAATTTACAATAACAAACTGGTTTGCCATCGTTGTTACTATCCCAAATAGACTTAAAAGAATAATCAGCTGTCATTAAATTAGCCAATGAGGCTACCTTGGAATCGCATCAGTTTAGCCAAGCTAGGCTAAGCTAAGAAGTAGCTTAGTTAACGTACCTGAACTATCACCCTGATTTAGATGTTAAAATGTAATCCAGTGATGCCGCCTGGCTTTGCTAAACTTTAATGTACGCCATTATTTACACTTTTATCTTTGTCCCTTTTATTTCCAGCATTCCTTTTGCACAAAAATATGGCCGACATGGTGGATGAGAAGATTAAAAACTATAGGACGGCTCCTTTTGACGCCAGATTCCCCAATACAAACCAGACCCGCAACTGCTTTCAGAACTACCTGGGTGAGGAGATCCACTAATTCTGATCACACACGAAGGTCTAACCTATTCCTAACAAGTCGCATCAAAATGTTCAAGTCATATGTCTCTATAGAGGCAAAATGAACGGGTCCATAAAGCACTGCATGATGGAGACATTGTGGTGTTCTCCATGAACTAAAAATGCATGGGCATTTTGACAAAGTGTCCCTTGTTAATTTACTATAGCCTGGCCAGACTGATTGTTCAGTTGAACCATGAATATTCAAAATACAGCCTGCCAGTATAGATCAGTCTGACATTTATTTTAGTTGTGTATTAAAACACAGACATCAAAAACCATCACAGATTTGCCATTAGATTTGTTTAATCTAAACAAGTGTTACTTTTCTGCTCTTAAAAACACAAGTCTGTAATTCCATTATTTAATTTGTTTATCTTTTTTTTTTATTATTATTTTAGATAAATGGTGATGGCAGTAATTCTGTGCTCAGCAGTTTTTTGCTGAGTGGTGTTAAAAGGTTCCTTATGCTGAATTGTTTGAGACACAGCCCTGTCGCTGAAAATGTATATATCTGCATATAGGTTACGGGTTAAGAAATAAATCATATTCATATGTCAGTAGTGAAATATTTGTGCTTTTTTTTATTCTAACATCTTAAATTGAAATAAAATTGTAAAGCTTTAAGGCTGTTATCCAAGATATGTAACACTTGGTGGGATCACGTTTCCAATTAACCCCAGCATCTATGTCACTACTTTATATTTGAAATGGAAACACTGAGCTGTATTTTTTTTATTATATAGTAAGATTGGAAGTTGCCTCATCATAGCTTTTTAATATTTAAGTACTACAGCAGGTTAACTGCTGAACATTTATTTTTTTTTCAACTACCTTTCGGGAAGAGAAAACTATGTTCACTGACCTTAAAGAAGGATGCTTCAGTTTTTCCAGCGTATTAAGAGCAATCAAGCTATGAGTTATATGGCCAAATATGTTTCCAATTGTTCTAAATGTGAGCATTATGTGAAAAATATTGTAATATGTTTTCAATTCTATTTTTGTGCTGCAGATTTTCACAGATGCAACAAGGCCCTGTCAGCCAAAGGCCAAGATGTGTCTCCCTGTCAGTGGTACCAGAGAGTCTACAAGAGCCTCTGTCCAATGGGCTGGGTCAGTATTTCTGATCACAGATGTCTACTTTTGCAGGCTTATGCAGCTTTCACTTAGTCAATTCCTGTTATTTATTTTGCATCAGTAATCTTTTTCCTATTTTAATTATGACTGTACTGTAAATTTAATAATTTAAATGTATTATATAAATGCCAGATATAGATTCAGCCCCTTTTTTTCTCTGTTTACACTGATGTCATCATCTTAACCTCTTAAATATTTTGTACAGGTGTCTAAATGGGACGAGCAGATAGAAAGCGGAAGTTTTCCTGGGAGGATCTGAAGTCACTAAATGTTCCTGGTCACAGTTTTGTTTAGTTCAAACCTTTACCTCTGTAGTTTGCCTGATCTCCAAAACATCTGTCACTCTGCTGTTATCATCGTCATCCGTGCAGCTAAATGAAACTAAACACGCAAAAAATATACCATGTGAAGGTTTAGTTTGTTTTCTCCTCAAATTTTGATTCCTTTTGCATTATTGGTACAATACAGTATGGAGTAATACATTGATTCTCAATGAAGTTTAAGGAATGGGATGTGTATGTGTAACCTTTTGTCAGGCACAGTAAACCTTTAAAATCAGGAGTCGGTTGTTATGGATTTTCTTCCTCCCTCTGTAGTTGACTCACTTACCCAGATGTGACTGATAACATTATAGGGGAGCTCACATTTCATTGATAGGTCTACCTCAGACACTTTGTTAGCACATGTAATTTGGTCTGATTCAGATTAAAGAGGTTTTTAAAATTGAATCAATAAATGTTTTATCTCCCTTTGAATCTATTGACTGATTTTTTTTTTTTTTTCTTCCAGTCAGTCAGGGATATTTTAAATTAACTGGTATTTTTTGTCATCATAGTTGCAGCACTAATCAGAAGTTTACTTACCATCTGAGTATTAATGTCATTCAATTTGTTTTTGGTGTTCAACAGTATTAAATGTTTGAATATTTAAAAGAATTGGGGGCACAAATTAGATCTATTGTAATATACTCTGGGTCAATATGATAATCTTATAACCATATGTGATAGGTTTAGATTAAGGGCTAGTTGCATGCATCTTTGGTCATCTTTTTTTAATTAAGACATTGTTTCTCAACCATGAAACTGACTTTTATGCAAAGATTTGTTCATGGTTTTGCTACTTTTTTCCATGAATTTTGACAGGCCCTCTTAAAACAATTTGAGATGTATGTTTATTAGTTTTGAATATAAAAGCATTTAGTTGTCCTGTAGTTCTAAACATCCGACCCAAACTCTCAGTTTAAAGCAAATTCGGACATTAAGCTGGAGCTACCAATTTTCTGGTGTACTAGAAACAGTCTTTTTTTTCCGCATCAGCAGCCATGAAAAAGTTAAATGGGGATACCTTTTATATATTAAGGCATCTTTTTGCTCCCCTTTAATTACAGAAGCCACTAAAAAACTTGCTTACTGATGTAAATGTAGTTGTCAGGCTTTACAGCCTTATCTCTTACAGTCATACACATTTAAATATTTCTATATTAAAACAATAGTGTTAAAAGCTGCTTAGGACATGTTTTCATAGAAACTAACTTCACTCTTAGGAAAATTATGTTGCTCATCAGCTTGGCATCAAAAACAAAAGCTAAAAGCCAGACATTCAGTCATCTGCAATACTGTATAACACGCAGTACTAATAGAAGAAATAAAAATATGCTCAACACCATATATTACTAATATTTCTTTGTATAAGTTTGTATTGGCACATTTTTTTTTTTAGATTATTTAAAATGTCATTAACAGCATCTGAAATTAGGCTAACTGAGATCTCTAAATTGTCTTTAGCTGCGATTGTGTGTGTATGGTTGCATCTTTTTTTTGCCCAGCAACCGACTGGCAGCATATTAAGGCTGCACAGAGATGGGCACCACCTCCACTGCAACCCTGAGGGATTGAGCAGGAAAGGATGAATAGATGGATTGATGGATCGATATTTCCACATAAATACAGGCAAACCTGTGTTTCAAGGAATGAAAAAAAGGTCAATCCTCAATAAAAGGGAAAACAAGGACGAGTTTTTTTTTAACAAATCAATAGGGTACACTATCCCAAAAAAATGTGAAAGACCTTTACACCTTATTTACTTCCACCCCTTTATACCCTCAGTAAATACCCTCATTTAATTTTCATCAGTTAATGTATTTAAGGAAGCATAGATAACCATACATACCCTCCCTATAAATATCCTGAAGTATGTTCTAATACCTTTTTTTGACTATATTTAGGTTTGCACTGTACTTCATATCTGTATAAGCGTTCCACAAAGTCACTCCACAGATAAATACAATTTAGTTTCATATCGTGTCCATAATTTCCTTCTGTTAAGATTTCTTTGTAACAAATTATATCTTGCTTTATTTATTATCTGCATAGTTTTATATTTAGCCAAGTTGAAAAATGTCTAAGTTTAGTGCTTTAAAAATAAGTTTGTGTGATTTTTGAAGCAGACATAATATATTGTAATGTCTGAAATTTGCTTTTGTAGCTATTTCCCCCAAACTTCTACGCAATAAGATGGGTAAGGTTCTACTCTCAGGTAAGGTCTCTATCTACTGCAAGACTTCTCAGAGAAGAGACTTTTAAAGATCTAGTTGATACCTGTTGAGCAATGAAGGAAGCTCTAAGTTTGGTTGTAGTTCCTCTTTTTGGCCACACGATGGCAAACTTGGATTAAAGAGAAGAATGCTGTTCACGTTAGTCACAATAAACAAACACAACTCAAGTACTTCTCTAATCATTTTATTTAAAGACACTTTCCCTTTAATCAGAAAGGTGAAGCTAAGGGAAGCTTTTGTTTGCATTTAAGAAAAAAATTTTTTTTTATATCTTCTTATAACAGCATATATTTTCATAAAATCATTACAAAGAAATACACTTTACTCTTGTTCAGCTCCTGGACAGTGACATAAAAGCCTATACATCTCAGCATGAATATTTCACTTTTTTATATGATTTGATTTGCTGATTTTACACAACTAAATAAATATTGGTGCTGCTGAATGGATTAGAACTTTAAGTGTCCTGTTTTGTTTGACGATTTTAATTAAAGGTAGAGCTGCTTTAAAAAACATGTTGTAAATGTTGGCTTGCCGATTGTATACATACTCAGATTTATTTAAATCTGGAATAAACCACAGTTGTTAAACTGAATTGCATACATCCATGCTATATATGTTTACATATGTACATATGTGTGTGTGCATATAGTTCATCTAGATATACCAAGGAGATGCTCTGCCCCCCTTAATGTTTTGCATAGCCCTGAACCTCCTCAGCTAAATAATCAACAAGACTGGCTATTGATACCAACTCAGAATTGGGGTCACAATCAGGCACCTCCAGTACATGGATGAAATCAGGCTGTATGAGAGGGAAGGTAATCCACAGAGAGGGGCTCACACTCCAATAAGGAAGACTGGCAGATGTAGAAGTAAATTGCAACCACAAAGTGACCACAAGGAAAGCAGCAACAGCCAAATAACCGCAATGAGTAAGGCAAGTTCTGAGAAGTCAGCTCATTCGTAAGAACAAGGTCCAGGCAATCAGCAGCTATGCTTGCCAGTAATCAGATACCCTCCCTGCTGTGATAATATGCTGGCCTAAGGAGAAAATTCAGTCCACTGATGGTAAAACAGAGAAGCTACCCACAATGCATGGTGGATTACATCCAAATCCAGTATCTACAGACTATACACTAAGCACAAAGAAGAAGGCAGAGGCCTAGTGAACATCAGAGCCACCATTACAAATGAAACATCCATGTTCCAAAAATACACCAGGAAGACAGCCCCAAGATATAAAGATATTAGTGAATGTTTCGACAGTAGACGCTGGAACTGGAGGAACCATCATGGGAAGAAGAACCCCAGCATGGGATATATTACCCAGAGATACTTAAAGTGACTGATATGACCAAATCCTACCAATGGCTAAAGAGGGCTGAGCTCAAGGATAACCCAGAAGCACAGATCATGGCAGTACAGGAGCAGGCTTTTAGCACCAGAACAATAGAGGCCCAGATCTATGGCGTCACATTTATTTCAAAACGCTGTCCATCAAAATAAACGTACTCGCATGTACGTTAAACTACTTCTGCAAGTGGTTTATGTACCACCGCACCACAAAAGCACACATGCGTGAGAAACTGCTGCTTCAAGAGGAGAAAATTGTTCTCCGCACGTGCTCTTCTCCCACACATGCTCGGGATCTAACTGCATGCAGGATTTTTTATCCAGCGGCCACGCTCGAGGACGGCCGCGCTCTCCAAAGCATCTCCGCCCTCGGACTGATATTCTCCTCACTGGAAGAAAAATGTGATTTGACAGGTTGGGAGGAGACAACCTTGTTCTGTAAGCCTCTTCCTGATTGGGCCTTGCAGACAAAAGCACATGGGAACTAGTGTCAGGAAGCCTTTGACTGACAGCTCGTCATCCATAGGTGAAGATGAAGGCTGGACAGTGGCGGAGGTTTCTCCAATGTTTGTGGTAAGTGGGATAAGTGGTAATAGTCAGTCAAGGCTTTCTGACACTACTTCCCATGTGATCGTGTCGGCAGGGCCCAATAAATGTACAGATCTATCATACCATGCAGGATCTCAGGTGCAGACTATGCAAAGAGGCTCCAGAAACAATCCAGCATCTCACAGCATGGTGTAAGATACTGACAGAAAAGGAAAACATGGAATGTCAGATACAGACAAAATGGTTGTGGCCTACCAACCAGACATTGTGTTTATTGATAAGCAGCAGAGGACAGCCATAGTGATCGATGTGGCCCTTCTAAATGATATAGGCATCACACGAGAAAAAGGACATGAGAAATTAGAAAAATGCTAAGGTCTCAGGAAATAACTAGAGAGAGTCTGGAAGGTGAAGGAAACAATAGTCCCCACGGTACTTGAAACACTCCGGGAAGTAACCCCACACTGGAAAAGTGGCTCCGACAGATACCTGGACATAAATATCAGTCCAGAAATGCAAGCCAGGTAGGGCACCTGAGCTGAGGGAAGCCACCACCCCACCCAGGACTATTGGGTGGGGGAGAGACAGAGCGAGAGAGTCGGTAAAAGTATTTTGGGTCTAATTGCAGACTACAGATTGATGGTGGCACTATTGAGCAAAAAACAGATAAGTTATTCATTTTCATAGTGATTCAGATGTAGGTGACAACTTTCCTGAGAATTGTGACAACAAATCTCCATTAGAGTATTTAGTGGGTGAAAGATCAAAACAGCTTTATTAATTTAACAGATTCACAAAAAATTTTTATTGCTAGTATCTGCAGAGTAAAATCTAGAAAAAATATGAATAATATAAGTTAAATCAAATGAGTAAAAATGCTTAAAAACATAAGTACTGTGTCATGAACCACTACTCCTTTTCAATCTCAACAAAATCCTTCTTTTAATGGGAAGGTTTGAATGCTTGGATGAGACATTATGAGGCAAGATACTCCTACCTAGTAAGGCAAGCAAGGGCCCCACCTTGGAGCCGGACACAAGAGGAGCCCCAGCTTATGGAGGTCCAAGGATACCTGTCAGAAATAGTTATGCTGCTGTTCTGTAGGCTATGCCTTGATTGTAAAAGAAAAAAAAAAATTAAGCAGTTTATCTTGTTTCCTCTGACCTTAAACAATACCAGGGTTTGTTATCCACACAACTGTTGCTCACCATCTATTTTCTTTATTTTGGGCAATGCTATGTAACCTTGATAAATGTTGGTGTGAAAGATCCTTATAAATCAGCAGTTTCTGATAAACTTATTATGCCAGCCCATCTGGTGCATCAACCATGGCTCATTCACAGTAACTTGAATGTTATTCAAAATGCTTGTTCTGAACTTCAGCAAGATGTTGTCTTTGTCTAGACTCATAAACTATTTTTTATTTGGTGTAATTAATAACATAAGTTTATTTGAAGCTAGTTTAGGGAAAGCAAGCATAAATTAACATAAACACACCTGGACATTTTAAAACTATACTTGAACATAAAATGAGGAATGAACCAAGACTTTTGATTAAAAAAATATAATAGTCCATTGCC
Source organism: Cyprinodon variegatus (assembly GCF_000732505.1). Lineage (NCBI taxonomy): Eukaryota > Metazoa > Chordata > Actinopteri > Cyprinodontiformes > Cyprinodontidae > Cyprinodon > Cyprinodon variegatus. The sequence continues at coordinate 304,905 of NW_015150501.1, forward strand.
AAAATTGAATATTTGAAAAGTTTAAGGTGAGCCGAGGAGAAAAAAAAATTCTGATAAAACTACAGGAAATTATTGTACGTCATGATATATCCTTCGAAAAGATGAGACACACATTGTGACTAGGTTTTATCTCCTCCTTTCCTCCCTTTCTTAATCACTTCCTGTGTTTCTAAGCATACTTACCACACCTGTTTCATTAAATGATCTAAATCAGACCAATGAAGCAGATTCTGCTGTATTTGGCTATTTTAGCTGATGTGCCTGGAGAGTTATGTTTTTAGACTCTAATAATTCATATTTTAATACCTGACATGCTGAAAGCAGCAGACATCCGCTTTGGGCTTGTAATGTTTCTAGTTCCTTTTTAAGGGTGTAGGGGAGTTTCCTTTTAAGATGACGAACCTGGGACTTCTAAAGAAGTTTAGTAACTGCTGGCTGTTTAACACTGGTAACGTATTTTTGTGACGTAAATTCTCACTCATAACATAACTATCCATTTTTTACTATTAGAATTGTAATATTCAGATTTCTAACATTATTCTGATTATGTTTCTAACACATATATGAACTATAGAAGCTTAACTGCTGCCATCTGAGTGGTTTATAACTGAATTTCTATAAAGGTTACTTGACATCTTTTAAACAGAGTTGCCTTTAACAGAGCTGGTGAATGCTTTAAAATCTTTTCCTTCATCTTAAAGAAAAATTCTAGTCCAGCAGCTGGCAATGACAGAACATGCATGTCAGAAAACAGATGAGCTCTGCAGGGGAAAAAAAAAGCCAAATATTAACTATATAAGTATAGCAATATCACTGGACAAAAAACATAATCAAAGAGCTTTTTCTTTTTTGTTTACAGGTAAGACAAAAACAAAAAAAACTAAACTACCTCTATGTAGTCTTGATCTTAATGACACATAATGATCATGCTGACAGAATTAGGTTGGAATGATATGCTAAAATAATAGTACAACCTTTTTTGAATGTGGATGATGACGATGTCTCAAGTCAGGTTTGGGGTTACCTTTTACATTTCTTATTTTAATTAGTATAATTTTAGTATTTAGTAAAAGTCAAAACAATCTGAATTATTCTCATCTATAGCACAAATTTTGCAGCTAAAACGCCTTTAATACTTCTGAGCACATTTTCCATAGGTTTAGGAGTGTGTTTTATGATTTGGACCAATTAAAAGAGAGTCATCTGGTGTTATATGAGAAAAACTGGATCATAATACAGCAGATCGGTAGACCTCCTCCATATATAACTCAATCAAGCACCTCGCTTTGTGCACTCTGATAAAGCACCAATGTAAGAGGAAACGACTATGCTGAAGCAGAGTGTGTGTTTTCCTGGCTACTGGATTGCAGCTGGATTGCACTTAAGTCCAGCATTGGTGTGGTTTACCACACTGCATGATGATGATGATGATGATGATGATGTAAGAGTTTAAGACAGCTGCTCGTCATGGAAACCCATCAAATTAAACTCTTCGTATACTATTTCTTGAGCTAATCTGAAGGCCACATGGGGGTTGGAGGTCTCCATGTATGTAATGATTGTTCTGAAAGGTGGGAACCTCAGTTCATACAAAATGAATCTAAGTCTCAGCTAACCTCCTTCTGTGATTCCAAGTTGCCTACCGCCTTGTGGCTAAGTCGCTGTAATTCAGTCTCTTTGTCAAAGGACCACTCCCATTTTGTTGCAAGAAAATTTGATAACTAGAGTTTTAGCACAGATGGTAATTCTATCATGTACCATGCCCGACTTCACCGAGAGTCCCAGATAAGCTATCTTTCAGCTTCCTACTAAAAACAAATAACTAGACTGGATTTAAATTGATCTAACTCCTAGTCTTTCTATTTGTTAAATAATATTGTTCAAAGAAAATTGTGCCGACCTGTGGTATTGAACTGTTGTTTTTGTATGACTGATTCTGAGGCCGCTGGTCAGTTTAATCCCTTCTTTGATTTGTTTTCTTATTTCACAGCCATGCATTAGAATTACACCAATTTTTCAGTATGTATGAAAACTATTTGGTACTAATAGGTGGCACATTTCTCTTGGTAGTAAAATATTTTGTGGTATTAAGGGACAAATAGTCCAAAAAGTGCTTAAGTCTCAGATTATTTGACACACTGCTAGAAAGCACCAAACATCTGGTCATGTGAGGACTATAAAGGCATCCAGCAGAACTAATGTAGCTACTGGACTATATGTTAATTGACTGATAACATAATATAAACAACAATTCATCAAAGTGTCAAAAGACAAAGGTGAAAGCATATGACTTCCCCCTGTGGACCTGACATACCCCTATACCCCTGGGGTTTTATCAATCCATAACACAGCTTAAAACCAAAAGATAAATGAGACAATATTCTGCAAGCCTGAACTGGCCCAGGAAAACTCCTAAGTGCAATGCTGTTCTTCCCTAGTCTTCCCAATTCACACAAGACTGTGACAATCATTAGAGGGTGGAAGTGGACCTAAACTCCTGCTGTGGTCATTGTGCATGTGAGGGCCATCAGGAAGGTCAATCTCCTGGAGGATCCCTCTTTGCATAATGAAATATTTGACTATCAGCCATCCACTCTAGTTTACAGCTCCTTATTCATCCTTACATTTCTCTCTCTTTTGAAATACCTGTTATTGTATTGACTTATAACTAGCAAAAATAGAAAATAGAAATAAATAAAGAAAATAGAAATAAATAAAGGCTTAAAAAACTCAACATGGGGTGATTTGAAAACAAGGAAAAATCTGTATCAACTCTTCCATACAAAAGCTTTGGCCTCTGCCACTCAAATTGTTTGGATGATCTTGTGACGGATATCTGCATTAATGAGACTCGTGTGCCATCAAGCCCTAGAAGACCATGTCTGTGGGTCTTTCCTTCTGTGTCTCTGCCAGTTTCCTGCTGCCACCACATCAGTTGGTTATTAGATTAATTCATTCTGAAATTAAAACTGGTATTGTTCCTGTGTAATCAACCTTCTTGCTGTCTCAGTCCATGATGGTTCTTCCTGATCTCAGGAGACTTCTAGAGTTTTCTATAGACTGATTTGATGTCTTGCAATCATTAAACAATTGTCTTACAGATGCTTCTTACTGTGGCCATGCTTCAGGGTATTCCTCATAACCAATAGATATCCATTTATTGCCTTGCCACTTGGGTTCTCAGTGATTTTCCATCACATCTACCAGCTTTTACCTTCTGACCATAGCCCTGTCAGATTCCTTGCCCTCCACAAATTCCTTGCCTCACACTCATACATGTAAACTTTAGAGTTTTGTTTTATTCTTATTGTCAAAAAAAGGCTTAAGCCAATAAGAAGGTCACACGGACTCAAGATGTGTTGTTTTTGTTGCCTCAAGCTTTCTAATCACTGCCTCCAATGAGTCAGGGACAGAATATGTATGCAGTGAACCTGTTCTCATAGTTAACTACATGCAAAAAATAAAAAAATAAAAAATTCAAGGGTATGAATACTTTTTTTAAGGGACTATATTCAAAAATAATCTGAACAGATACTTATCAACAAACAATAAAGCTAAATTCCCTTGGGGAAGAAATTTGCGGTAAACCAGACGGCAAACCAGACGATACAAAACTGCATCAGCACATCAGATAAATCTAACAGACCAGAGGGTTCATCTCATGCTGAATATTATTAAAGGCACCCAAGTAGTGGAAAAAACAGGATCCTAGATGAGCTTGTCCAGGGTGGAGTAAGTCCCTCTGAAGCAATTGATTGCATCATTGAGACCAACTATTGGAGGTTAAATCCATCAATCCAGTCCACGCCTATTCTCCACCTCTTTTTGTGCCTGCTTCTTTGGATGGTTGACTCTTTATTTGTTACAAAATGTTTTCGTTTTTGTCCTCTCTATTGGTCTTTTTCTCCTAAAGCTTCAACACACAAACAAAAGCTAAGGCAAGGCAAGCTTGGCACATTTATTTCACAAGTAAAACAATAAAATAGCTGGAAAGTAAAAGCAGAATAAAAGCAATAAAGATACAAACATGATCATCTGTAGAATAGATCAAATTGGACATATAAGAAGTTTTTTTTTTTACATCAATATTATGCTTTCTACCAAAAACTAAAAGATTTATCAATTAATGTTTTTTTTTTTTGTTTGTTTTTGTATTTTTTTGTAAACAAATGTCCTTAAATTAGCTTTAGGCAACAGATTATATAAGAAGGAGGATTAGAAGTGAGCACGTTCCTTTACCTCCCACTGAGCCGATCTCATGATTTCTGCATGACCAGGCTTTGGGTCTGACCTGTGGGCGCGCAGCAGCCACGGTGGGCGGCATCGGGGCCACCAGCAGCCGGACAGAGCCTCCATTCACCCGGCAGCCTTTCATTTTGCCGCCACCCCATCTTTAACCTTATTTGCATATTGAATTGTAAACACGTTAACCAAAGCACGTCTGCCTGATGTCTTTTTTTTTTTTTTCATCTTTCGGAGAAAGCGCATCATGGCAGTGATGCCATGCGTGCGTAAAGACGCAAACGTGCTGTTAAGCGCGTTCTGCTCGGTATAAAACCTACACAGACAGGAATAGAGAGTAAAGAGCAGTCAACGCAAACACATGTGGAAATAATTTCTTTAATGGAAGCACAATTAATTGGAGGATCACTTTAAACGTAAATAACTGTTTTTTTTCTATTTATTTATATATTTTTTATTATAAGATTATGTTTATAGCCTTAAGGAAATAGAAAATAAGTAAGTTAATAGCATGATCAAATCATGATAGTTATACAATGATGTTATTGTGATAAATTAGCCTACAGTTTATACGGGAAAGGTTATGTAAAGAGGTAAAGTTTTGATGGTTTCATAAAGTGGTAGAGTTGAGTGGGAGAGTCAAAGCGGAAGAGAAGGGAGGGGTTTAAGTTTGGGTGAGTGCTTCATCAAGCATCCCAGTGCATTAGGCGTGTGGTGTTCTGAGGTAATAGATGAACTTCTCCTTAAAATTCATTCACGACTGAGAAAACTGATTTTTTTTATTTGCTTTTGTTTTTCTTTAATAAATTCTCTGAACATTGTTTAGTTTTTTTATTTGTCATCCTTAATTTCAGGTTGCCCTGGAGACGGTCTGTCAAGAAAAGTTAGTTCATTAAGGAATTAGAGACACCTAACTCCCAAGAGTCCCAGAAGTCTTCATCCTTTCAACTTTTATTAAGGAGCAGATTTGAAGATGCAGCAGCTGGAGGATGATAAGGTAAACAAAACCTTTCTTATCTGCATTTTATTAAACTAGAATTTAATGGTATCCATTCAACAGTAATGCTCTTTGAAATTGGTTGGAGCTTATGGGTAGTAGATCTCCAGGTTCCAATACTACTGTATTTTTCCACTAAGGAAGTCCGGATAAGACTTTAGCACTTCAGCAGATGACTAAGAGAGGGGGGAAAAAATAAGGCAGTATTGTTGGAGGGTGGCAAGTTGGGACCTGTGCATCCTTTAGTATCCTGCATTTTATGAGAAGAGGGAAGAGGGCGGAGTAGAAAGACTGCAAACTCCAGGAAATGGAGACCAACTGCATGCTGGATATATTAGACATATTTGTAAATGTCAGCATGATATTTTGAAAGAATGATTAAAATTATCATGATTGAAGCACCTTGTGATATTTGCCCCCCAGAATTAAACAGATATTAGTTATATGATCTAGGTGCTTTTATTTAAAAATGAAACAATGTATTCATTTCAACTGAAGCTCATATAGGTTATTACACCTATTTGTAGTTAATAGAGGCGTGGACTTGAGTCAGAAGTTTACTTACTTTGAAACCAGTTTGATGAAATCACAAAACACTAAAAAACTCAACTTGAAATTTAACACTAGGCACTGGTGATTTCACTTCGACTTGAGCCTTTTCACTCACCGTTAGCTAACGTAGCGTGCTAAACATGTGGCTCCAAAATACCATTCAGAGGTATTTTAAAGTATCAAGAAGATTAGAACTCAAATTTTGGTCTTGACTCCAGAAAAGCCCATTTTAAATTTGGATTTGACCTTGACCTTGAATGCCTTTACTCAGGAATTGTCTCTATGCATCAGTGCACAAAACCTAGACCTACCTATTAATTACAGATAAGCCACTTTATGCTGACTGCACTGATTGTTTTAAATGTGCTCATTGTGCAGAATATCATTCTTTTATTTTATTGGTCTTGAGTAACAGTAGTATAAACAGTTGATCTTACCAGCCTTTTTAGTTATCCTGCTGGAACAGCCAGCTTTACCTTTACCCTGATATGAACGGAGTGGTTTTTGGACTGAATGTATAGAACACCTTTCTAATCATAGAAAACACTCAAAGCCCTGAAAGCAAGGATCACATTGATCCATTCGCCCTCACACTTTAAGACATTCCTATACACCCTACAGATTAGTGGGTATTTTTCCCTTTTTTGCATAACCTTTACTGTCCTTAGTTTTACTAACATTTACAAACAGCCAAATATAACTTTTTTTTTAGAGCTAGAGGTTAGTGGCTTTATCCTAGCCAGCTGAATGGCAGCAACAAGTCGGGGAGGGGTAACATTGTTCTAGTTTATAAATGTTATATTTTGTTGTCTGGAAGCTGACCTTTTATAAACTTTGCTACAAGATAGCAATGAGCTATTTCTAAAAGTGTCCTGATGAATGAGACAGGGTGTGACTAAATACACTTTATGAAGAAACAAATGAACAGTTTGCATTCTTAGTAAAAACTGACACCTTTGCAAAGCTTAGATGTGGTTGGTCTTTTGTAAGCAGTTGCTCCATTTGCTTGGATGTTGCCTAAGTTTTTTGCTTCATATGTGACGGAAAAACTAGGTGCAAGACGATACGAATGTGGAAGTTAACTGTTAGTAAGAAAATAAGGTGTGATTCTCTGTGACCTTGGATAACTAAATTATATTACTATGAAATAAAAAAAAAAGAAAGTTAACCAAACATAAATTGGAAAAGCACGGCTTTTACACATGATGTTCAATGCATATCCTTTTTTAAGTCTAATAACCCACGTCACATAATGAAAACATATTTTTGTAAAATATTCCAGGATAGTTCGATTTCATAAAAAGTTTTCATGTGAGTTGGATCCAGATGTTGTGCAAAACCACATGTATTTGTTGCTAATCTTCACTCCATGTGTGAAAACAGACAAGAAGACTGTTGACTGCATGTCTATGCAAAAACAAGCCCAGAAACATGTCCATACAACCCTTAGCCAGCCGTGGAATGATCATATGACACTGCTGCTTTTTGCACTAATGGCAACTCCCTGTTTTTAGCAGTATGTTTACTACAAAAGTAGTTTAATTTCCATTATTCTATTAATAGGTTTTTGTGTGAAAGCAACAGAGAGCAAAATGATCCAAGTTTAACATTATTTAACATCAGAGTGTGAAATTTAAAAAGTGTGGTATGCCACGAAAATAAGCAATGCCACTGTTGATGTTTTCTTTTTTTCTCTATTATCAATGATTTGAAATTATGTAAAAAAAAAAATAAAAATTCAGGATTTCCTGTTTTTTGCTAGCTCACTCTGACTCAGTTGCAGCTTTGCGATAAGCTACGGCCATCTGATGCAAGCAGCTGCAAACATAATGTTCCAAAAGACTATTACTGTAATGCCGTTTTAAAATCAGAACAGAACAGAGGCTTCTCTAGTAAAAGGGAAGAAAAAGAAGAGATAAGTGGCCTACAACATGTAAGAACAGACTGTTTTTTTTCAGAGCTTCATTTTGTTCGGAAAAAGGCATGTAGTGAACTCTAATAATGTTTCAGGACTGATTTACGTAACCTGCGTGGAAAGAGATATGATGAAAGACAGAACAGGGCTTTCTGTGCTCATTTTGGTCGACTTGCCTTAATGTGAGCATGGGAACCAATTAAACAAAACAATGTAAACAATGAATCAGCTTTTTTGTGTGTTATGTCAGCGGCAGTGGGAACAGAGCGGAAAAAAAATAATTTCTGTTCGTTAATGAGGCTTTTTGGTTGGCAAACGTTATCTATTTGACTCGCCCCACAACCCATTAGGATCTCAGTGATTTTGTTATTTGAAAGGCATGTGGTGAGTCAAAAGTGAAAAGTCAAAGTGAAACCTTTTATGAATGCTACCTTCATAAAGCATGTTCCAAACCACAACTTCATAACACCTGGATTCAGTTCTTCTTCTCTATGTTTAATGTCATATTATGTAAAAGTGTTATCCTATATGCCATGTATAGAACTATGCTAGAGTTCACCAGATTTAATATTTAAATGTATTATTATACATACCTGGTCTTTTGTAAAAATGTGATTATTTTGGATGATCAGATGTAGCTAAACAAGTTAAGCAGGACCTTTCTATTTTGGCTGAGTGGTGCAAACACCCTGCAGTTACATAAATATGCAGCAAAAAAGTATACAACACAATATTGAGGCTTACAAGCTGAAACAAAATTCATACAAACCGCATGCAATGAGAAAACCATGCAAAAAGGAATGCTGCAAACACAGACAACAGGGAGAGGCAAAGTGCATTGATAAAAATGCATGCACGGATGACGTCATACATGCACCACTTTGTTTAAAAAATATATAAATATAAAAAATATAACTGAGGATGTCTGGGGGATAGTGATTGGCCTACATGTTATGAATGCTGGCGTACCATAAAGAATAAATTATGAACAGTTTAGTTTGTGCCTTCCAGTCGTTTGCCCAAAGTAAGACGTTACTTGGATATAACCTAACAGAATATCTTCAGAACAGCTCCAAATGACACAAAACTCATATGGGTGAGTAGAACATGATGTAATAACGTAAAACCAAGGGCCAAATGTAAAAAAAAAGTTGTTTTTCTTTTACTTGTATTTGTTTTTTCTGTTTGCAGCATCTTTTCTTTGTGTTTTAACTCTGGGGTTTGTGTTTGCAGCATGTTTGCACTTTGCTGCTACCTATTTTTTGTGATTGCAACATTTATCCTTTGCAGCAATTTGCATTTGCATATATTTGTGTCTTTTATTTTTACTTGCAAGCCTTTTCTGTCCTTGCAGTCCTTACCATGCATTTATATCGCATTTGCATCCCTTGTTCATTGTATCTTCCTGGCAACATGAAGTAGGCTCTAATATCTTAAAAAGCAACACATCTGGGCCTAATATGAAGAATATCAATAACCAAAACCACACACATTTGTGTTTATTAGTCTGGAATGCATTACAAGGCCTTTGGGACCTTTAAACCACAATGAGAGTCATTTACTGCAAAAGCATAATACATGGAACAGTTGTTGCATCACATTAAGATAATTTTGTCAAAATGTAACATTAAAGAGGTTTGGCAAATGTTGTATCTATGGGAGAGCTGCAAGGTAAAACAGACTGCTAACTAAGAAGAAATAAAAGCCCATTGTAATATAAACATTTGATCATCCCCAGCTCTACAGTTTTATCATCAACATTTGGGAAATCTTCTGAGGTCTGGTCTGTTTCTGGCCTGGGGTTGTTTGCTTCTTTAGGAGCTGCACTGTATACTGTATGGTTGGAGAGATTTATTTCGCTCTCCAGCATAGGTTCCGGAAGAATGCCAATCATTTAGGGCTAAAACAATTAATCTGATTAATGGTGATTAATATGTTATAGTAATAATTGTTAACTAATTTAGTAATCGATTAATCATTAACTGTAGTAAAGAGACTGTAAAACATGGCTTTAGCTGACAGAGCGACCAGCTTAGATCAATTATTATATCAAAATTATTAAAACATTTGTAAATATTTTGCATTAAACATTAACAAAACTTTTTCGTCTGTCAATATGTTCAATCCTGAACTGTTCAAGGGGAAACATTTTAATTTCACCTGGTTTAATTTAGAAAAAAAATATTTCTTTAAGGAACCTTTAACTATACAACTATTAATCGATTAATGAAAAAATAATCGACAGATTAATCTATTTGCAAAATAATCGTTAGTTGCAGCCCTACCTTTATTACATTTTTAGCTTTAAACTCAAGAGCCTTTGGATTACACCACAGTGCAAAGAGCTAAAGCATGCCAGCAAGTCGACATCTAAGAGCCTAAAAGAAAAAAAAGAAAGGATTTGAGTTTTGCTACTAAATCCCTTAATCAAAGGCTCTAATCTGACTGATTTTGCTGTAGCATTTACTTCAACATGCTGTTCATACTAGAAGCCTCCAATATAGTTGGTTTAAAACAAGGCAGCATAAAATAGATTGATTTCATTTGTTCAACCGACAGTTTATGTCCTGTAAGGTGTTTGTATCCAGCAACTTTCAGGCCCAACATACAAATCAAATGGCTTAATTACCTCTCAGTTAGAGTCAAGTTCCCCAGAAGGACCTAATTATTTGATTCCGGTGTTTTTAAAGCAGAGAAGCAATTAAAAGTTGCAGGACACCGGCCCGCAAAGACAGGATTCCCACATTACTTGTCTAGATACTTTTTTTTTTTTTTACTTATATTATTTTTCTCTGATATTAGTTTGCACGGAGAGCTAAAACATCGGAAGCAACCTTAAAAAAAAATAAAATAACAGGAAAAATTCTGTAATGGTGGAAATACTTTGTCACAGCTCAGTAATATGCAGGTTAATTACCCAGTTATGAAAAAGCTGAGGCTATTTAATTCCTGAGCCAGCAGGAGAAAATATTCAGTAAAGGAATTATGTTCTCAGAGGCTCTTTAGCTCCTTTTCTGAGAAATACCTCTCAGCCACAAATCAGGGGACTCGTGCAGCGTGGTAACACCTGCTTTCAGAGCCTAGTCTGCAGCTGCTAATGTGCTGATCTGAAAACAAGAGGGAGAGCATTTGCAGAAAAGCCTCATTGTATGTAATTACCAGTGTTCGTGTAAACAAGCAGAGCTTTGTTTTTAGCTTGGAATGGAACACATCCAGCATTGAAAGCCAGGGAGCCAATTGTACACAAGCTCCATCAGCTTACTACATCTGCCTGTCATAACGAGCTATGTTTTTACATCCAAACAGCCCAAGAAGAAGATTACACCCTACCTCCTTTACTGTGTCGCAACAGCTGTCATTGGTTCGCTGCAGTTTGGATACAACACAGGAGTCATCAATGCACCTGAACAGGTGTGTAAGCGTGAGACTATGCATTTCTATTATTAATCTCTTTCTGGTATCATCTGTGCTTGTTTGGTCACAGGGACATGAATAATAATTGTGGTACAGAAAATGTGCCTTGTTTATGTAGCCAAAGAATCCATGTTGGTGATGGTTAGGTCTACTTTGCCCCCTTGTGGACACTTTAAAAAAATGTTTGCTGTAAAAAACTGACCTTTTTCTTGTGCTTTTTGTCCAGAAATTACGAGTGTTTTTCCAGAATGTATCGAGTGAACGTTATGGGGAGCCTTTTTCCCCAGGAGCCACCACCATGGTGTGGAGCTTTGCTGTGGCCATCTTCAGTGTGGGCGGCATGATTGGGTCATTCTCTGTTGGAAGCATGGTTACCAAGTTTGGCAGGTGGGAAGATAATAAATATTTGCACTTTGTTTATTTTGTTAGAGTGAAATGCGTTTATAGGTGCATATCAGTACATTAAGACAAATTACACACACAGTGATAGATTTAAAGTGTTTATTTTTTCTGTGAAGATCACCTGTATCAAACTCAAGCCCTCCATAGCCAGTGTGTTTGATTTTTTTTAGCTGTATCTCTGCTTTAACACACCTGAATGAAATAATAATTAAGTCATTAGCAGGACTCTAGAGAGCTTGGCTCCATCTGAATCAGGCAAATCGGTTAGGAAACATTAAGAATGAGCGGAAGTTGGTCATAATAATTGCTATCGGATTAGTGCTGGCAGTTAGGAAGGAGCTTGGAAGAGGAAGCAGGGGGCGACTCAGCTGAAGGTAGACACACACACACACATGAATGACGCTGGTTAAACTGGGACCACAGTCTTCCGGAAATTAATAAGAAAAAAAAGTGACACAAATGTAGATAACGGGTGAAACTCTGTTGTAAAATCCATGTCAAACCTCCTAGTGGTGGCTAGGGACATCAGGAGGTTCCTATGCTAACTGTATCAGCATTAGGAAGCATACTGTTTCCTTGTCCTAGTTCCTTCCCTAGTGCCAGCACTATTCAGATAGCACCTGGCACTCAAACACATACTTCCAGTGTAGCTTATGTGTCCTTTCTGATTTGAGGCATTCAGATCAAGCCATTGAGTGCATGCTGTGGAGGTTGTTCAGCCATTTAATTCAGGTGTAATGAACCAAAAACATATCTAAAGTTGCAGGATAGGTGCTCAGTTTGACTAGCCTGACATAGTCCGACTCAATTCTAGTCAGAATATGAGTCTGATACTGCTCCATAGAGCTGTGATTATGGGGCGTGTTTTGAACGGACCAGGAAAAAAAATGCCTCTGCACTCAATTGGATAGACCTACAACCAATAAGAGCAACGGAGTGCGTGACGTATGTTAAGCCACGCATAGTTGTTGTCAACAAAAATCAAAGCGTGCAGTTGCGCGCCCAGAATAAGAAGATGAGCTTTGATCACGTTTCTCTTTTCCTCTTTTAAAATTAAATTGCTGTCGATATCTTCTAGAACAGACCTAATAGCAGAATCTACTCACCTCAACTCTCCGGCGGCAGCCATTGTTGTTGTCGCCCAAGCGCGCTTTGGTCACGTGGTTGATTACGTTACTGTTGATCATCTGTCCATCATCGTATATAGCCCGCCCTGACAATTTGATTGGATCGCCAGAGGGTGGGCGATCATACTCGCGCTACTATGGAGCAGAGCCAGACCGAACTTCCCGACCTCAAACCTTGTGGGCGGGACTAAGTTCGGAATGGCACCCAGGCTACAGTTTGACACCCCTGATTATATTAGATGATTATTTTACAGACAGTAATTTGATCTAAATCTGAATTTCACATACATAGCTTTTTAATAAAGGATTTTAAATGCTGGATATTCAATTATGCAATAATCTTGTTATGGTCTCCACAGTCATTAGGGAAACTGCTAAGGTGACATCCATTTTGTAGACAGTCTTGATTTTCCAGATGAAGATTAATCCAATAAATGATTGTTGATTTAGAAGCTGGCTGTTCAGAGTACAATATCCTAATTTATTTCTGGAAAGTTAAGTGGAAGGAAAATAATAGGTAAGGAAAGGTGCACAGGATCCAGGAACTCACATAGCTTGGAACATTACTGTAGAAATAGAACTGAGATGCTGCTCAGCGGTCCAATGTCGTTTCAGAATAAAGTAAAGATTGCATATTATATGGAACTTAAGGTCCCAGAGACTGAAGAAACAAATATAAGTATTGAGTTTATATACTGTACAGTATATGGAAAGTAATTGTTTTTTTATTGTTCTTCTACTGTAATATTTACATTTTTGGAGTACCGGAAATACAGTTTTTCTTAGCTGTAAGCCACAACAATCTAAATGAATAGTAACAGCAACTAAATGTTTTTTTTCTATTTATGTAATAAATCTATATCATCAACTAGTTTCACTTTGTGATTCTACTGTAATTTATTTAAACAGATATGTCTGTGTCTTTTTCTGTCTTCAATTATTAGGCGAAAATCGATGGTGATCGCAAATGCCCTGGCTCTGTTGGGAGGTGCTCTGATGGGACTGTCGTCTTTGAGCCGTTCTTTTGAAATGGTCATCATAGGTCGGTTTATCATTGGTGTTTTCTGTGGACTCTGCACTGGTCTGACCCCCATGTACGTTGGCGAGATCTCTCCCACCGCCGTCCGAGGAGCCTTCGGCACACTGCACCAGCTAGGTGTTGTGATTGGCATCCTGGTGGCTCAGGTAAAAGCCTCTCTTCTTGTATGAGCTTTATAGAAGGCTTATGTTCTCTGTAACCAACATTTATATGTGATTAGGGAGAAAATGACTTTGAACTACGTAGAATTAGAGTTTTACCACCAATTTAAGGATTTCAATAGGACTTCATGCACCTGGTCACTCAAAATTGTTCATATTTCACACAAATCAAAAGGTAAATGATAACAGATTTTTCTCAACGTGTAACAACAGGAAAACTTAAAAGTTCCTGTCCTTGTAGAGATGCCCACAGCATAATGCTGCACCCACTATGCTTCACAGTGAAACAAGTGTGTTTCAGGGTGATGTTTAGTATTTTCTTTTTTGAAAAGACTTGGATTCTGTTGCACTTAATTTGGGATTATCAGAGTAAAGACGGCTGGATATAAATGTGCACCACACCTCAGATTTTATTTTTGAACAAAAATATTTTAATATGGTGTAATGTTTCTTCAACTACACAGTTAATGACCCTCCAATAAAATACATTGAAGTTTAGAACGTTGTGAATACTTTTAGTTTAATATTGGTTGTTGTGCAGATAAGTATGCAAATCTATTCACATGAAGGGACCAGGATAAAGAAGAAAAAAAAAAGAGAAATACCATCCAAGTGAAGATTTCACTTTAATTAAGGCTTTGTGCTAAAAAACAGCTATAATGATGATTTTTGCTAAATAATTTGTTCCTAAGGTAATTATATAATTTTAGCCAACTTAAATATATGTTTTCTTTTTCTTTGTGTTTCAGATCTTTGGCCTGGAGTCTGTTCTGGGATCAGATGATTTGTGGCCTGTGCTGCTCGCCCTGACCATCCTGCCGGCCTTGCTGCAGAGCATCATGCTGCCTTTTTGCCCCGAAAGCCCTCGCTACCTCCTGATTGTCCTTAACAAAGAAGAGGAGGCCAGAAAAGGTCTGTTTTTACTCTGTTCCTTTAGCTTTCACTCTTTAAGATGAAACCTGCAGCAACCTTAAAAGTTTATGATTATATACTGTACACCAACTTCACCTGCTTCCTGCTACAGCTCTGGAGCGTCTGCGTGGCACTGAAGACGTGCACGACGACATTCAGGAGATGAAAGAGGAGGGCATGAAGATGGCCATGGAGAAGAAGGTGACTGTGCTCGAACTCTTCCGCTCACGAAACTACCGCCAGCCGATCATCATCGCCATCATCTTGCAGCTCTCCCAGCAGCTGTCAGGCATCAACGCTGTGAGTTTGCACCACATGCAGCCCAATACAAACCATTAAACACTCATTTAGCCAGACTTGACTGTTTTTCTGACAAGTACGTAACAAGAGATACCTCCAGGGACTGTTTGAGTGCACTCTGGGCAAGTGATTTATTAATGATTTTGGTGACAGGGTCACGCAACAAGGCCGTATACATTCGTCATCGCTGTCCTGACAATCTGTGTACAGGCAGTCACTGCAGTATTGATCAAACCCCAACAAGCACATTAACGTTACTGACCTAGAGTCAATAAGCAGCTTATACTCTTAACCATAATGCAGAATAACCTCATGGAAGAACTCAATACCTTGAACCCATGCATGTTTAGCTGGAAACAATGAATAAGACAAAAATATCTGGATTTAAATCACAAGTATTAGCAGTTCTTAGTCCCTCGCAGCATTACAAAACATTTATAATCTTCACTTTTACTTCTAATGAAGCTTGTTTTTAGCTGCAAGCAATGGAAAACTCAAATCCCTGTTGGGACTACCTGCAGGACATAATGGACTGTAAAAACAGGCATTCCCGCAGGAGCATGAAAGCCCCCCAAACAAGAGGACTTACTGTGATGCTCAAAGCTTAGTGACCACTTAAATCATTTTTATGGATAATTAAGGACTCAGAATTGTACGACTGTTTATTACACTCAAAGTAAAGCTAAAAGGTAAGCTGAATTCAAACATACATAAATAAAAGGTTTTAATTAGATGATAAATGCATTGATACATTTAAACAGAAAAAAATATCAGGTTGATTTAGAATTCTTTTAAAATAGAAAACTAAAGCTTTTATTTATCTCTTAAGGAATCTCTCGGTTCTAATCCACAACCCTCTGTTGGCTGTAAATATAACATGAAACCGAGCTCAATTTCTCTTAACTACTCTATAAAATAGTAACAAACAAAGCTCCTCATATAAACTTGTCCTCACTGACAGTAGAATCAAAAATTAAATACTTAAAATTGAAACAGTGACAAACGAGGCTAAGGAAATATCTAAACTAATGTTAGGACAGCTTAAACTTTTCCAAAGCTCACCAAGTCTCAGCAAATATCCCTGGTAGGTTGGTTACTCAGTAAAGGATGAATTTGAGGAAAGTCAGCCCCAGTTAAATTAAATTAAATTTAATTTATTTATATTGTGCCAAAAGGTCATTTCAAGGCACATTACTATTCAACCAGATCATACAATCAAATTGATTTAAAGTTTTCTATCTAAGGAAAACCAGTTGATTGCATCAACTCAGTGACTTAAAGGCAATCCCTCACAGCAAGCATGCTTGTAGTGATAGTGGAAAGGAAAACTCCCTTTTAACAGGAACAAAACCTCCAGCAGAACCAGGCGCAGGGTGACCTGCCATCTGCTGAGGCCGACCGGGGTTCAGGAAGACAGAAGCAGATATACAGAAAGAACCACAGATACTGCTGCTGTCAACCAGCTCCACAGGAGGCCCCGTCTAGGAAACACACAGCCAGGCAGACGAGCTCCGAGCCAGCTCCCATGGTAGAGGATGAAGAGAACATATCCAGCCAGTCACAGTCAGAGAAACAGGACAACACTGAAAAACAGGCTGAGCTCGAACATCTATAAACAAAGGTGTTGATGGAAGCAGCACAGCTGATATTTCTCTCCAGGACAAAGGGGCCCTATGTCCTCAAGCAGTCTTTAGCAGCATAACTATAGAGATGCTCAGGATAACCTGAGCCACTCTAACTATAAGCTTTATCAAAAAGGAAAGTTTTAAGCCTACCCTTAAAAGTAGAGAGAATGTCTGCCTCAAGGATTAAAACTGGTAGTTGGAGCCTGATAACTAAATGATCTGCCTCCCATTCTACTTTTAGAAATACTAGGAACCACTAGTAAACCTGCAGATTGAGAGTGAAGTGCTCTTTTAGGAACATAAGGAACAATTCCCTGTTAAATAACTTCATACTAGCTACAATAAAAATAAATCAAGGCGTTTTTAGCCTTTGAAATTCGAAACAAAGTATAGAATTCTAATTAGAACATAGAACACATGAAATGGATCATAAACGTACAAACGTCTAATATGCCTTAGTCGTATAGACTTTTGTGATCTGCTAGTTCGAAGCAAATTCATGATTCTTCGGGGCTTTTCCTCCTAAAGATCTAAGGAAATGTGTTAGAGCATGGAGCTTTATAAACACTTAAAAAAACAACAAAAAGGAAATCTTGACTAAAATCTGGTGAAATCAACCAGAAAACAATAAAATGGGTGGTCATTTTGTCTGGAAAACGGGGACCAAGCCAAACCTAAAGAGTTAATTATTGGAAATTGTTGCAAAGAATTTATATTTATCAGTATTTCTATGATTTATAAATGACAGTTTATTCCTAAGACTTTTTCAATATTAACACCTTTGATGCATCTACCCTTTATCAAATAAAACCACCCCTCACCAATTTAATAACCTGTTTTTCAGGTTTTCTACTACTCTACAGGCATTTTTAAAACCGCTGGTATCTCTCAGCCCATCTATGCCACCATCGGGGCTGGTGTGGTCAACACTGTCTTCACTGTTGTCTCTGTAAGTATCTATACTGCTAATTCAGTTCTTATTTTCTGTTTGCTGACTGCTAACTGATCAGCCTTGCTTTCTGTGCTTCAGCTGTTCCTTGTTGAGCGAGCAGGAAGAAGGACTCTGCACCTCATCGGACTGGCAGGGATGGCCATCACTGCCCTTCTTATGACCATCTCTCTCTCTTTAGTGGTGAGCTAGATTCATGCATTGAGTTTTTCAGCTGCTTCCACGTTGTTCTTTTATTCTAAGCTGTTTTAATCCTTTTCCCATGCAGAACAAAAACGAGAATCTGAGTTATCTGGCTATGGTGGCCGTGTTCGGCTTTGTCGCCAGCTTTGAAATGGGTCCGGGTCCCATCCCCTGGTTCATTGTAGCTGAGCTCTTCTCTCAGGGGCCTCGACCTGCTGCCATGGCTGTCGCTGGTTGTTCTAACTGGACCGCCAACTTTTTGGTGGGGCTGGGATTCCCTAAACTGGAGGTACATTTCCTCACACTACCAGAAATACATGAATCAAATAGTAGCTCATGACACATAAAAAGTGTAAAAGTTAATTTAAATACTTTGGCAAGATGCTGTAATTTAACACACAACTTCCAGTTCACTTCATGAAAAATAACCTTCTTTCAGGAAATCTGTGGCCCGTACGTCTTCCTCATCTTTATGGTCCTCCTCATCCTTTTCTTCATCTTCACTTACCTGCGAGTCCCTGAGACAAAAGGACGGACCTTTGATGAAATTGAGCAGGGATTCGCCGCCAAACCTGTCGATTCCACGGTCCCTGATGCTGTGTGCATCAGCAAACCCGAGACCCAGGATCCAGCACCTTTGTCCCCCACAGAAAAAGTCCCCATGGTGGATCTACCTGTAGAGAAACAATAACTGAAATTGAGGATTCACGGACTGCAGCTTCTTTCTGTAAGAATGAAGCCGCTAAAAAATAGTTTATAGGTCCAAATGTTACAATTTTTAATTTTTTTATACAGTGTTTTGCCCATATAATATAGTATTAAATATAAAGAAAAACAATTTTAATCCTGACCAAACTTGATTAATTGTGCCACATAAAAGGATCATTGTATGTTCAAATTTTCAGCTGCCTTCAGCATTCAAAGGTTACAGGCTTAAGGGGGTTAATATATTGAGGTCAAGAATCTAAAGTTAGTGTGACAAAGGCATTTCGGTCTCCACAGGAGTCAATAAAATACTATTTTTGCAGGGCAGGGGAAGCACAGGAGACCACAAAGGAGCCACTGCAAGAAGACCCACTTTGAGCATAAAAAGTTGTCCCTTATTATACACAGAGGACATATTTTTAAGCACATAAAGAACGGATTTATCCCAACTGTTGGTGATACCTCATGACAGGCTTTTCCTTTATTTATGAGGTTTTAAATTTAGCTTTTTTCTGAATTTGTGCCGATAAAGCAATGTAAGAACCTATGTGCAGGGTGCTTTTATTCAATATAAGGCTTTCTTTTTATTTAAGCAAAAAAAAAAAAAACCTCTTCAGGTTAAGGATTTTACAACATGAACGATGACAAGAAAAAAAAAATAGAAGCCATAATCTAGTTGTTTACATCATGCACACAAAGTTAAATTAAAGTAACTCTGGTTGTAATATTTTGTAAATATTTTAGGGTTTTATTGTACTTGAAATTCTATCTACAGAAACTACTGGATCACACGCTTTAGAAATCTATAAAATTATGTTTTGTCAGTTTGAAATAATATGTTCTCATCTGTGCCGTGCATAAAAAGCGAGTCCTGCCTACTCCTAACTTAATGTACATTACATCCTGTTAAACATTAACCTCGCGAGATTATGCTGTTGGATAGAGACACTAAGTGGATTGTATTTATTACAGTGTTTTTAACGTACAAAATGTGTATTCTGATTATGTGAGATTATACATGCATATATACTGTAGACTCAAGTTCCTGCATCATGATCAGCTGCTTCAGTCTTTGCTTGAAACCAGGTCGATGTTTGTAGAGCTGCATTTCCATGTGGGTGTGCATAAACTTGGTGAAGACGCACTTTTCTTGTTTCTGCTTTGCAGTTTGCACTTCAGCTGTCACAGTCATTTCTAAAGAGATATTTATTTAGTTTGTTTGTGGTTTTATTTCTAAAATGTTTACTATATTTGTTACATTCATTCTGATTTGCTTTTAGTCTTTTTTTTTTTTTTTGCACTCTGCACAATCTGTAGACAATGCCCTGATCCTGCTTTTGTCGTCCACAATATTCACTTGAGTAATTTGTATATTTTGCTCTTTTAATACAATATTTGTGCAAATAAAGCCAGTAAGTGTCACTGCCAGGTGAGCACAGACCTTCATGTGTAAAAGGAATGTGTGACTTCCCTAATGAGTATACTCGTGTGTGTGTGTTTTTTTTCTGTGTATAGCCCCAGCTGCTGCAGTATTTAGCTGTCATAAAATATTTAATGTAACTGCTGCTCTGTAAAACTTTATTAGGACCGTCTAGTATTCATGGCTCCACACTGGGGCTGTCTCCATTTCCATTTCTTACTGTCATAAAATTTCTTTTTTTTTTTCAAGTGAGGTTCCAAGATTTTAACATTCCGTTATACATGTATAGGATAAGTGCAAATGTCTCACTGGAACTGCAACAATCAAGCTAGTTGATCAAGCTAGTTGCACTATAAAATAATATGAAAAACATAAATGTGAGTATAAAATAAATTGGACACAAAGAATTAGATATGAAAAAAAGCAGCAGATGAGGACTAAAAGCACCAAATGTAAGACTTGTTTAACATTTGACCTGCAGACAAGATCCATTACAGTTTTTTTTTAGAGGAAATGATATAAAGTGCTTAATTAGTTTGAAGTATAGCAAAATTGCGGGTTAATCATTTCAACAATAAAGCCCTAAATTATACCCAGTTGCACATTTTTTAAATTTTTTGTATGTTTGCTGTAAAGCACATATTAGATTAAATAGAGGATATTGATTTCAACATTGCACCTATAATTAGTGTAATGTTAGATATGAAGCGGATTAGCATCACTGGGCATCTAGGAAACAACACAAAAAATGCCATTATCATTTGTTAACTATTTATCAATGTTTTTTTTTGCTTAGACAAAACTTACTATGTAGTCAAAACATGTTTTTAAACAAGCGTTGGTATTTTATTTATCTTAGCATTTCAAACTGATATAATTTGTGCAAAGTTGACTCAATACAAAGTCCCAGGAGCTACTAAGCCTTTCTTTGCAACTGAAAAAAAAACAGTGTTAGAGATTTAACAATGTTACAAATTAATCTATCATGTGTCTATGGAAAATTATCGAATTTTCATTATAAAAATGTTTTTGAATTGATCAAAAATATAGCAGCTTCTTTTCTGCATTTTCCTATTAACTGCTAAACTGCTTCTTTATAATAACAGGTAAGTGTTAGAGAAGTATTTAAAAAAATTCTTAACAACCATTGCTTTATTTGTCACTGGTGTTTTAAATTCAGCTAAATATTGAAAACTTACATTTTACTATATATTCTTAGGAGTTTTTGTCTCCTTATTTCATAGATCATTTTTATATCATATTATAGAAATAAATTCAGTAATTTTTTTTCTACAATCCTGTTTAAATTACTAATTTTACTGAGTGAAGCAAACGTGCTTGAAACTAAAAATTTGAAATAGCTTTGGTCCATTTTTATATATCATTTGTAAAAGAAATAAATGTCCTGAATTCATTTTTTGAAATACGACGTAACTCAGGTGAAGACATTTTACTGATTTTATCAACCAAATTCTAGACAGTCTCATGTTTAGTTCACGCTCTCAGCAAAAGAATTATATTAAAACGCATTTTATGGTATCATTTTNAGAATTATATTAAAACGCATTTTATGGTATCATTTTAATCAGAAGCAAATGTATAAACCAAGGTGTGAGGCTAATTAGCTTCAACCGTCAATAAAGGATCATGTTTTTAGACTGTGGGAAGGATCCAGGTTGCCTGGACAGAACCCATGGATGGATACACATGAAGAACATGCAAACTCTAAGCTGAAGGACCCAAGACTTCCAGTCTTGGGTCTGACTGGAAGATCCATGCCCAATGTGCAGACCGAAGTTTGATTCAATAACATTTGTAATTAATTTATTAATCTTATGGCACCTTTAAAAAATGAAAAGGAAATATAATCACAGACTTTTTTGCTTTTACAGCTGTTCTGATATTTTCCCCACCCATCTTGCCCTCAGAGCTGCAGCCCGCTGGATCATACTGTATAGCTTGGGTTCAGACCCCCCTGGCTTGCTGGGAATTGGGCCATCTAACTGTGTCAAACCAACGAGCTGCATCTTCAAAGTAAGAGGCCACGGTGGTCTGACGGATCACAGTGAACTGGAGCATGAAAACCCATCAACACGCTGCAATTCTGCAGGCTGTCCAGTGAGGGGCACCAGCATGTTTATTATGGTGTGTATGTGGATGTTTTAATGCATACAGTCTGGGTGATCTGTCTTGAGAGGTTAGGAGTGTGTCTGAGAGGCATAAACAGAGGAGGCTGTTTGGAGGAGAGAACTACAAAAAGTACATGGAAAGTATCAAAATGGCTTCTGATATGTTTTTATTTTTTCCCTACAAAGTTGAAATAATAAAAAAAGACAGATAAATAAAGGAAGTTTTGAACTCCCACATGCCACAGCTGTTTGCACATAGTCCAGATGTGTGAGGGATGCTTTCCGGGTGGCATTGTAGAAGCCCTGAAATGGATGTTAAACATGTCATGACAGCGGCTTCCTAAAAACCGGACAAACTCGTATTCATCCTTTCCAGTCTGGCAGACAGGGGAAATAACTTTTTCTCTTCTCCTCTCTCTGTTTCTGATGTCTTCATCTCCTCCTCCTCCCGTCTTGCTCTGCAACAGCAATGTTTTGCTGCTCTGTAAATATTTTCTTTGCTCCCTCCTTCATCCATTTATCCACTAACACCACCCTCCCTCCATCTTTTCTCCCTCCTTTTTTCTCTCAGAGAAAAAGGATCAAGCAGACTCCTCCCCCTCCTCCTCCCTCCCTGTCACCCACTCCATCTCCCTCTGCCTCTCTCTTTTTCATGCTGCTCTCCCTTCCTCTCTGTCTGTCAGTGTCATTCTGAACTGGAGATGTGGAGTGTCTTTCTGTCTCTCTGCCTTTTCTTCCAGCCCAATTCAGCTGAGGAAGGTAAGAGATTAACTTTTTCTTCAGATTTGTGCATGCTGAAGCCCATGATCCTCTCATCATGAGCTTGTAATCAGCATTAATCTTCTACGGTTATGATGACATCTATGAATAAATAAGACTTTTTCAGTGTGTGAAACTATGCCACGTGGGAGCTATGTGCCTCACCTGAACAATTATCAGAATTTTACCTTCTTGTGTCTTTTCACTACTCTCTGTGAATATGCATGTGCAGATACTTTAAAGTGGCAGCAGATCAGACAGGACTTTGTTGGCATGGAGGTGCCAGGTGTCCTGGTGCAGCGTCGGGTCCCATCAAGCTCTGACAACAAAAGGATATGGAAATAAGGCGGGGGAATAAGTGAATAATATACGTTGCATAATCCATTTTTCTTTGCCTTTGGGCGCATGAAGCCACCACCGTTCTCCAAGCCCACGCCTAACCCCCCCATGTCACTCATGATCTCTCAGATGTGACTACCCAAGACCCCTACCCCCCACCTCCAAGACTGGTCTTTCACCAACGGGTATTTTTCAACGACTCCTACTGCTGTGCTAAATGGGAGCATTAGGAGTCTTAAAAAGCGCAGAAGTGAGTGAAAATGATGGACACTTAAGCGAGACTTTATCCGTAAAGTGGTCTGTCAGAGCAGAGTGGGGTGATTCAAGAAAGCTGTGATCATCTGATGACTCAAACTGTCTTAATGTTGCACAAAAGTGTGTGCATGCACGAGTCTGCATGCACATAGTAATTATAAACTATCTCTACATCTCCTCTCCAACACTGAAGAGTGTGTTGGCAGTCAGCAGGCAATTTATTTTCCAAAGGTTATGGCTGTATGTTGGAAAGAGCTGCACCTGTTCGCACTCATATCCCTGTGGCTTTACGGAGCAGTCTGAGTCAGTTTAACAGCCTATTGCAGTGGGAACCTATATGTCAGACTCGGCTCCAGATTTGAGCCTTGTTTGTAACAGATGGCTTGGACTTAGTTGAGACAGAACAACAGCGAGGCTGTGCAGAATTACTGGTCTACTGACTCTCTTATGTCGTATCAAATGGGGGCTCCACATAATACAGTATTAACCCAGTAGCATGGATGTCCTTATAATTCCACAGAAACTGAACCATCTAGTGATATCATGAGGATGAGCAGCCGTCGCTTTGATTGGAGTCTGTGGATTTGTGTTGATTGGACTGTTGTTCTTTCTACTATGTGAAAAAGAAAAATTGTTCATATTTAACATCAATTCTACAAACTCTAACTACAAACTGTATTCAAAGGGGTGATTAGCAAATTATTGCATACCTGTACAGTAGGCTAAAGTTGAATTATGTCTAAAAGGTGTTTTTATGAACGTTTTCTATGAACCCAAATATGCTCTGTTTTAAATAGATTGCAAACATGAGGAAAGTCACCCAAAGAATAATCTGGAGGAGCAAGAGATTCATGTTTTAGGTGGACAATGCTGTTGACAAGGCAATTTACAGTTATGCACTTCTTATACAATTTTTTTTTTTTTTTTTATGAGAGAAAGGCAAATAAATAGATAGGCCATTGTTAAAAAAATAAGTCACAAGCTAATTTCTGTAGAAGTTATAGCAACCACGTGTATATATATATATATATATATATATATATACATATATATTATTGTATTTAAATGTTAATCTTATTAATTATAATAAATATCTAGAAAAAAAGATCTAAATTAACATTTAGACTAAATGAAAGGGAGCAGAAAGAAAGGTAATCTTATGTTGTCTGGCCCTAAAACAATACATTTATAAACAACTTAAATTACAAAAGGGATCAACAACAATACTAAACAAAAGCCGCCACAATGAAACAAGGTAGAAGCAGCAGAGATGGGAAACCTGTCAGCTGGGAGATGGATGGAGCTAAATGTAAAGCAGTAAGAAGAAACAAACAAACACATAATGTTAGAAACAATAATGTAAACTGTAAAAAACCTGAGATTCAACGTCCGGGTGGACAACCAACCTAAACATACAACCAGAGCTCCATTCAATTCAACTTAGCTTAGGTTATTTTGCACAAAGAAAGAAATGGTAAAAATTCTCTGCCTCTAGATGTGCAAAGCTTGTAAATATAAACTTCAAAAAGACCTGCAGCGGGAGCTGCAGTTAAAGGTGGTTCAGATGTCTGAATACAAATGCAGGTCATATTTAGAAAATTGTTATGAGTAAAAGTTGTTATTCCCCCAATTGTTTTGTTTCTACTTACGGTACAGTGAAGTTTATGCTGATTAAATGGGAAAATGACCAAAACATTTGAAGGCTGCTGCAAGGCATAAATGTGCTTTTTGCTTTGGTTTCTTGCCCCTGCAGTTATAAGAGCTTTCTGTCTTCTCCTTTGCGTGCATAAAACTAGAATAGGTGTGACTTTGGATTTTTCACCCTCACAAGTGTTGATTCACTGCTGATGGGAAGCCACAGAGCTGGGCTTTGAAATGTGAGGTGTGTGAGAGACTGTACGCTCACTCTGGATTAACACGATAAATTAAAAGGAAGAAGCCGGCGCAGGAAACAAAACACACCTGATGCCCTCCAGTGTTTCCCATCATGGGTGAGCAGAGACACGGTGATGCTCACTGACATGTGCCTGGGCAATTACTGAAAGTTATGTTGTGCTTTTAAAAGATAATAACATTTGATTCTTAATAAAGATAATTGCAGGCAAAATAGTGAAAATTCTGTTTGCAATAAAGACATTAACATTTTTTATAACTTTTATATAATTAAAGTAAAAAATATCCTTCCTATTCCTATCTTCAAGGAGTTTAAGAATGATTAAAAAGAAATTAATCAGAATACAAAATACACACAATAAAAAAACAAAAAAACAATTATGTCTTGAAAAGCTGAATGAGAAACTAGAAACTGATGTTGTTGTTAAGCAGGATTGACATAAAACTAAGAAGGGTTCAATCTCACCTTTGAAGGACAGGCATAAATCTTATCTCATAGATTTCCAAATACTTTAGAAAACAAGTTGTTAATAGTTTGCAGGCTAAAAAGGAGTTTCAGAGCCGTGGAAAACGGTCTTGAACCCTCTTTTTCAGCAGGGTCAACCTATAAATGTCATTCTAAGGAAAAGCATTAGGAAAGAACTGAGCAACAATGGCTCAAAGAATAAATCTGTGTTCTGTGAAAGAGGTTTCATTGCATCAGGGCCAACGCAGTCTGCTGCTGTTCATGCAACGATGGGTCCTGAGCTACACAAGTGAACTCTAAGGGAAAGTGCCAGGACATCTGCTCACGAACTGTATCAATGTACTAAGTGGGTCAAGCGGCAAGACAACTGCCCAAAGCTAGAGAGTCATTTTACCAGAGACCCCCTAAAGATGGATAAGGTCAAATTTTAGGAAGAAAAAAGTCAAAAGCTTGGCTCTGATTCAATGTTGGGAACAGGCCTACAGTTCTTTTCAGAAAACCCATCAGCATCACAGAACTGATGCTAAAACGACCAGAGGAAAATTCTGCAATCATTTTAGTTTGGACTCAGAGTGAACACTAAACAACAGGAAGGACTTTTGTAATCAAAAAGGAGACGTTTGGTTCCAACTTTTACTTTTTATTTGCGCTTTCAGTTTACAAAGGTGTGTTAATTTGTCACATTTAGCCCTTAATTGTTTATTATTTTATTCCAAAAGTTTTACTACCGTTATGTACATTTTTAATATATGTATTTTTATAATTAATTACTGTTTTATACTTTTCATCATTTACTTACTTATACGTTAATCACTTTATTTTTCTCTTATGCTAAATAATTAATAATTCCTAATATTTTTTTACTCAGTGTTACATTTCCACACTTTATTTATGTCTTACAAATAATTGCATTTTTCCATTATTAATGTATTATTATGCATTTATCTTTTTTATAATTTAAAATTTTAATTTCACTTATTTATCTTTTTATGTTTTTGTTCATTTATTTGTGCAAAACCCTGTTTTAAATTGGTATTTCTTAATTTAAATGTTTCTTTTTTAAATAAATTTTTTCATTTACTTTTTTTTACTAGTTTATAGTTCCTTAATTGTTTCTTTGAAATTAGATTTAGTTTTCCATTTATCAATAACCTAAAATTACATTATTGATAAAAAAAAAAAAAGCCAGCCTCTTTCTTATTAAAATTCAATTCAAAAATATTTTCTGAATCTCAAATGGAGATTAAATGTTGTAACTACTATTATAGTAGTTAAACACCCTAAAGATAAAACAAGTGGCTTCGATACAAACATGACAGGACAGTAATTTGAAGGTGTTAGGAATTAGCCTGAGAACAGAAGTAAGGTGCTTCCTAACAATAAACTTGTCTGCATGTTGACAATTCCCACTTTAGGGTCACCTGGGCCACCTATCCAGCTGTCAGCTGCTTCCAGCTCTAACCGGGTATTAATTGGACAGATTTCCCTCTCCATCCTGGGTGCCATAAGCTGCTCTTCAAGTGCACAATAATTTAGGAGAGTGTGATGAGAAAACAAACGCCACGCTTGTCGCAGACCTAATTCTGTTGGGAATAAGAGATAAAAACAAAGCAGCATCTTTATCTACCTGTGGCCTTATTTTCATATGCATTGTTGACGTTTTTTCTGTTGCGAGCACTAAAATAACATACGGTCATATTTCCTTCAAATGAATCACCTAACTGCCATTTTGCAGGTGGGGATTCTGAAGCCTCCAGGCAGCCTGTGAGACAGGCCGCTCTCTTAGGGGTTAGTTAGATAACTCTTTCATGAGGATGGAAGTTGAAGTGTGATGAGAAGAGAAAGATGAACACAAGGTTTCGACTTGCACTGAGCAGGAATGTTGTTTTAAGTTTTGGATTTCACATTGAGAGAGCTGCTGCAGCGACACACCTTCCAGACTGAGAAAAGAGTTAGAGATTATAGAAAACTGATCTTCTCTCAGAATTGCATTCCTTCAGTGCCCGACGCAAAGAAGGAGGAAACAGTGATGAAAATAGAATCTGTCTTTGAAAGTAATTCAACAAGACTTTTTAAGGGAAGCTCTTAGTCATTAGGCAACTTTTTTATTTTCCTTTGGAGTTATGATTTTAACCTCCTTGCAATGATTATTGAAGCATGAGTAATTTACAGTGGGCTAAATCAAGCAAAAAGTTTACTAATCTGGTCCCACCAAAAGCTTCAACAGTGATGAGTACAGCATATTCTTCTATATCTATCCTAATTGTACTGTTTTAAGGCGTTATTAGGACAATGGTTTAAATTTATCATTTAATTAAATATGAAAATTTCTAATTGGGTAAAGCAAATTTTCTTTAATTTTTTTTTTTAACCCACATATACAAATTACAGCCTACCCACTTCCATGCTTTGCATTTAGCTTGAGTGACAAACATGCCTGCCAACACAAGCAAAGCTCACAGAAGAAAATGTCAACTGTTTGCCAAAACCAAAGAATATTACCGTTGGCTGTAGTCTTCTCTACTCATTACATGCAGATGATTGCAGACAAATCTGTCTAGACTTTAGTAACAAAGCCTCATTTTTTAAAAGTCTACAGGTTATCATCGGTTTGAAATAAATACCATGAGACATTTGCCTAAAGCTAATTACTGTGGATGTTCCTGTTTCTGGGCGTTATCAAGAGGCTGAAGAATGACGTGGAAGAATTCTGTGCTAGAGTGGCTTTGTGTTCTCAGATATTGAGTTTAGTGAAATACACACAGAAAAGAAAAATACAAACAGGATTTTTATTCAGTTTATGATTTAGCATTTGTCTAAATGCTCATTTTTTTTTAGAGATCAGAGGTGATCGCTGTAGAACGATACACAGACACTGGCAGAGCATTTGAATATTTAAATAATGAGTGTGATATGATCTAACTGATTTTTATTTAAAATGATATTGTGTTCAAAACTGGTAAATTGATACATTTATTTTTACCGGCATCATAATGTCATAATATAAAGTGAATATCTTTATTGACGGGTAATTACTGTGATACATACAGCCACATTCATTAAATTTAAATATTATTATATTAGTAACTCAGTTAAATAAGTGAAACACATTTAGATCTGTTATAAAAAACTGATATTTCAATCCTGTTTCTGATAATCATGATGCCTTAGAATTAAACATTACATCATACCAATAAAATGTTGAATGTAGACATGCAAGCCTAATGAAAACTATATTATGAACCTGTTTGTGTGTTTTTTTTAGAGCTTATTAGAAAGCCTCATTGGAACACATACTTTAATTAGTTATATATGTCTGTAGAGTTTGTCAGTCCGCAACTGGTCCTTGTGTGTCATGGGTGGGGCTCTTTGGCTTCTGATACTGTCTGTGATTTTTGAGACCTGAAACATATATACATACATACATTCCTTTCCCACAAATTGCGTTTTTCCACAGGTAAAAGTGTAGAAACCTATTGTTAGCCAATTGACTGAACATTTGCAGGGAGGGGTCAGCCCTCCCTACACCCAAATTAAACTTCGGCTATTGCAGCACATTCTCTGGTGTCCCATTAAAAGGATGACATTTTAACAGCTTTAAAATCATAAATATTTATTCAAACTTTTCTTTAACTTGCTACCTATTTACTGTTGAAATGTATTGTTGGATTTTAATCTGTGCCCCTGTTTGACCTGTGGGTAACATATCTGGAACGATGAACAAAACTTTTCATATTATCTGTCAAACCTGATATAGTTCTTCTACGGTTTAGCACAATTGAGGATATATTTTGGACTTGGTAATCTCTAAAGGTCTAAATATTTCTAATGTTTACGTAACTGTTTACTTTCAAACCGTTTTTCCTACTGATCTAATTACGAAAAGAGATTTTATAAGAAAGTGCGTTATCATAAATAGTACAATTAATAACTATCCAGGTTTATCCTTCTGCTTCCACTTTACCCTCAGTGGATGAACTGTTTGATAAAGTCCATTCTAAAGTTGCAGACATCATTGTTTCAGTTGCTCCTGTTAAAGTGAATGTTCTCTCTGGGAAGATGAAATCTCCATGCAGAAATGCTCAAGCCATAAGAAAATGAAAAAGGGAGTATCGAAAAGCTGGACGAAGGTGGCAAAAGAATGGCGAAAGAAGATACGTATAATTTACAACTAAGATGTTTCCTTAAAAACAGCAATTATCAAACCAGTGTTGAAAAATAGATTCTTGGACAAATTGGTCCTACAAAAGTGTAGGCCCATCTCAAACCTACCCTTCATCAATAAGATTATTGAAAAAGTTGTGTTTTAAGAGTTAGATGCCTTCTTAACAATGAGCAGCTCTTTGATGTTTTCTAGTCAGGGTTCCATGCCAACCACAGTACAGAGACGGCCCTGATTAAGATGTTCAATTACATCCGTATAAACCCAGACTCTGGAAGAACCACAGTGCTGGTATTACTGGACTTCAGTGCAGCGTTTGCTACTGTTGATCACTTGATTTAATAAGAGTGTCTAGAAAACTGGGTCTGCCTTTCTGGTACAGCACTGGAATTATTTAAATAAGACTTGAAAGATATTATAACCCCATTTACACTAACCTCTGAAAACCGATCCGTGCCGAACTTGGATCAATTAACCGTGCAGAGCTTGGTTCCTTGTCAGTAGGGAACTTTAAATCAGAGACCACAAAAATCACATGAGGGGTCCCTCAGGGCTCCATTCTGGGGCCCTTCCTTTTCAACACCTACATAATCCCTTTGGCTCAAATAATAGCAAACAACAAAATCAGTTACCATAAATATGCAGACGACACACAGCTTACATCACAATGTGACCAGGTGACTATGAACCCATCATGCATTGGCTAGATGCTTTGAAAAGATTTTCTACAACTGAATAAAAAAAACAAGGTAATAATTTTTGAACCGAAGAAGGAGAGATCCAGAGTTTGCTCACAGCTTCAGCTATCACAACTAGAAACCACTGATTATAGCCGAAATCTTGGTGTCAACACTCAGGCCTAAACTTCCAGAGACACATATTTAATCATCTGAAGAACATTTCCAGGATTAAAGGACTAAAGTCCGAACAGAATCTAGATAAATTCATTCATACATTTATCTTTAGTAGAATTGATTACTGCAACAGTGTCTTCACAGTTTTGCCTAAAAAGTCCATCTGACAGCTGGACCTGATCCTAAACTCTGCTGTCCGTGTTCTCACTAGAACTAAGAAGGTAGAGCACATCAACCCAGTTCTGAAGTCCTTACACTAGCTCCCTGTAGGCTCAGAGAATAGACATTAAAATCCTTCTGTTAGTCTATAAATCACTGAATAGTTCAGCACCTCAATACATAACAGATTTGTTGTCAGTGTATCAACCTCTCAGACCACTCAGGTCTTCTAGTCCCAGTCTACTCTGTACACCCAGAACTAGAACCAAACATGAAGAAGCTGCATTTAGTTCCTATGCTCCACGGATCTGGAACAAACTTCCAGAAGACTGTAAAAGTGATAAAAACCTGAGTTCTTTTAAGTCAAAATTTTAACAATGTTAAAATCCCATTTTTTTAATGCCTTTGAAGTTAAACTGTTAACTGAGGTATCATAAGTTTAAGGTTAAAACTGTTTTATTTGTTTTACCACCTGCTTTTTGTCATGTTTTTATCTTCATTTGCTTTTTCTCTGCTTTTATTTTCTCTGCTTTTATTGTCTAATTCATATAAAGCACTTTAAATTGTTAGTATTCTGAATTGTGCTATACAAATAAACCTTGGCCTGCCTTGACCACTAGTTATTCCTCCCAAGCAATTTAAACACATGAAACTATCTGAGATTCAGAGGTGGTATAAAATGCAGAGTAGTGCTGCACAAGACCTTTTTGTCAGTAGCAAGAAAGCAGCGCTGACTCAACACATGGGAGTTCCAAGTTTCCATTGACTCCAAACAGATGAAAATAATATAAAGCTTATCTGATAGATAAATCATGTTTCTGTGTTTTTAATGCCCACCCAGTCCATATAAAAATCAACCACAGCTCCTAGAACTGTAAGAAACCTGGTTCTCACAGCTTCTTCTCAAGACATTTTAATGAATTTGCTTAATGAGATGTCCAATTGTTTGATTGATCGAAATCAAGTTGAGTTGAATAATGCAGAAGAGTGTGCTGTGGTGGGCTATATGCTGCAGTCTATAGACTTCAAGACAGCAGACACAGAAAACCAAAATCTATAGACATAACCAAAGCAGATCAAACACAACTAATCATTACAAAAATCAACTATCCATTCAAAGTACGCTACATTGTTTTTAACAAGAATAGTGTCAAATTCAAATAGATGTTAATTTCCTGACTTTACTGTAGATGAAAACGACAAGGGGAAAGTGTTCTGACAACATTCCCACTTAGGGTTTAAAGATCCAGTCAGACCACTTAAGCCCCAGTTTAGTTTGTTTTGCTTTTAAAACTCCTTTCACAAGAAGATGAAGGTATGATTTACTCTTACAAAGCAAAAAAATAACAAACATGCAGAGAACAATGCATTGGTTTCTTCAGAAACCATCAGTTCTTTGAGGGATCTTGCTAGAGACATAACTATATACTAACAAAAAAAAACTGATTTTAACTTTTTGATAGAATGAAATTGGTGTTTTTGATTGATTGATTTTTTTTTATTGCTTTAAAGAAAACTTTGCTAACACAAATTTATTGTTTAGTCTTCAGGGAGAACATCATCCATAGAACAAGAACAATCTGAACAACTTCCAAAGCAGCTACAGTATTGCATCAAAAGCGCTGCAGATATTGGCAACAGTAAAAGTTAGTTTCATGACTAGAGTAATGCAGCAGGACAATGATGAAAAGCAATCTACCAAATCCACATAAAAAAAAACAAAATTGACTTCTTGAGGGGTCTAGTTAACGCTGTAATAGACTATCCACTGATAAAAAAAAAAATCAAATGGTTGATAAGAATTGGTCTGAAAAGAAGAGAAATTGGAAAAAAAAATTATGGAGATAAAATTATTTTTTGTTGTTTCTGTAAATGCTTAATCTGAAATCAAATCTCAGGGTAAATCATTTAGGAAAAAGTTTGCTATTGAAAGCTTTTTTCATCTTTAACTTTTTTTTCAATTGGTATTATCTTTGTCTGATATCAGGATTTGTTGGATGATATTAAAGTTGTCTATATGATATTTCACTAAACCGCCTGATTTGCTGAGAACATTTTAAAATTCTTCAGGCTTTTACTACTTTTTTTTTTAAGTTTTTTCCCATCCATTGCCTGCCTATATATAGAGAAATTATGGTATTTTTTTATGTGCGGCAACTTTGAATAATTATGTCATTAATAAAAATGACATAAAGTAACTTAATAATTCAACTTATCAAAGTTCTTCTTTAAAAAAATCAGCATGTCTCTGAGAAATTTTTGTTCTATTTCTCTTCGGTTGGCTTGGTGTGAAATCCAACGAGAAGAACACACACACTGAATAAGGTGATTTCCAAAAACTAGTTAAAAAAAAATTCCAGACAGGTAATGAACATCTTGTAATCAAGCAGTCAGTTTTTGTGAGAAGTCCTCCCCGTCCCTGCCTGTTGCTACCTGCTCAAAGTTTCTTTGGGGATTTCACTCTGTCATCTTCCTTGGCTTAAACACTGTATTTTTGCAGCTGCACTTTCATTCAGCTTAAACCACCACTGAGTTTTTTGATAACTCCCTTTGACATGTGCATGCTTATTTCTGGATTCATGTTAATCCCCCGCCCTTCTTCTCCTCCTTCTCCCTCTTTGTCCTGGCGTATCACTCTCACTGTGGTTGTTTGTAATGAAGGTTTAGCGCAGGCCTTGTCCTTCGCTGACTGTCTGTGGGTGGGAGCATCTGGAGCATATAAAGAATTGGTGGGAACGGGTGCATTGGTGGACAAAAGACAAAACACAAGATGAACACTCAAAAAGTATTCACTGACACTGCAGGAAACATGTAGCGGACATTTGTCCACAAAATAATTCATGGTTTGTTAGACTTCTGCCATGTGTTTTATCCTGAGTTTATGTAAAGACACATAATCTTAAAAATGGGGAAACCTTTGCTCTAAAAACCCTTAGATAAAATCATAAGTATTCAACAACCTTATTGTAAGTTGAAGAGTTTAAGTCTTTAATGTTTTATTGCCATATTCAGTGCATGGTGAGAAAATAGAGCGTCCTTTGAAGCATTACTTTTTTTCCTTCATGTTAAAAGTAGAGCCTTAGATTAAAAAGTAATCATGGATAAGCAATGCCAGTCATGAAGATGACAGGAGTTCTGAAAATCTGACTGTCATGGGAAGAAGAGGAGCAGAAGTGGTCCCAAGGTGATAAGTTATGTAAATCTATATTAAAGAAGGTGACAGATTTTTTCAAAATACTAATAATCAAATCTTGCTAAAGTTTCTTTACATGTAAAAAACTTAGAATTTTATACTACTTTTTTTATACTTTAACAGTATAAAAATGTTAAAATGGCTCATTGATGTCCAAACACAAATCCATTTAAAAATCAACAGAACGTTTTGAAAAAAAGTGATATATTTTCCATTGAACGTGAGAGAGGATGGCTTATTTTCAAAGAGCAACTGGCAAGAGATGACACTGGTAAAGCTGGTCAGCACCATATTTCCATCTGTACCTGAAGAAAAATGGGCATAGCATTAACTTAACAGCACAAAACAGAACTACATACATTAGCCTACATGTCAGTTGCATTAGTTCATTGAGTATGCATCAGTTTCACTTCAAAGTAAAGATTTCAGTTAGATACAATGAAGTTGTGGCAGGTAACTGAGAAAAAAAGAAAAAAGATGTGCACAGTGTATTTCTGTTCGCTCTTTTGACGTTGATACTGAGGCATTATTTAAACTCCTATCTCTCATAAATCTGTGAAATACAAGTAGCTAAGTCCTTTACTGAACAGTGGGCAGAGCTGTGGAAAAGTGTACTGTAAAGTATCCTACATCTGCTGTCAAGGGGTGTAACATGGGCGACAGAACAACACTTAGCGCCGAAGAGGGTGTCGGTGCATGCATGGGTGCACTGAGAGGGAGAAGTGTTGGGCATGGCGATGTGAATGGCGAGAGCAGAGGGGGGGTCATTCAACAGAAGAGCACACTCCAGAGGCAGAGGGGACAGCCAGAAAGTAATGCAGGTCACCTCTGCAACAAGAGAAAAGAGCATTTTACACCCACGGCATGCACAGTAGGAGAGGAGAAACAAATTCATATGCACAAGCACAATCATATCACCTAATCCTTTCATAACCAAGCTTTTTTCTACTCTATTGTATCCCACTTTCTTTTGCTTTGGTTATCAGGGCACTTTCCCAACAAATCCAGCATCAATAATGGAGCAGAGCGTTATCTCCCTCCTTTATGTTCAGAGATGCCTTACCCTGCTGTCACTTTTCAGATTAATAATACACAGAAAGCGGAAAGCAGACAAGGAAGTTGGGAGGTGGGGGGAGGGACAGGGTGGAGGTGGAAAACTTTTTCAACAAGAGAGAGAGTGGAGCGAGACGCAGGCCTGTATGCATTAACTTAGCACTCAGGTGGAGACTGCAGACTCAGCGGTTCCTCAAACTGTTGGGGACAAACTTTGAGTGTTTCGTCCCTCATAGACGTCTCACAGAGATGCTGCGGCGCAAACAAAGTTAAATAAAGGGGCTTTTATAGCCACATGAAAGCTGAACGCACGCTCTCTCTCCTCGCAAACCCCAAGCAGCAGTAATTTCCACAAGTATTTTCTGAAAATGTGTTCAGCTTCAGCGCTACATGTCATGGTGAATTATTCAACACGTTTAAGTCACACAATGAGACATGCATGCTTGGGTGATTAAACCCTCCTCCATGTAATCCTGGTGTACAGGTCTGTAACAGAAAAAGAGCAAAAATGACGTGAGGTCCTGGGTCCCCACAACAAGCGACTGAATAGCAGGCACATAAATATTAATGCCAAAATTGTTTGCTCTGTGTTATTTATGCATGACTGTGCCTGAGGAGGATAGCTAAATGAATCCACAACGACACATCCACGCTACTTATGAAGGGGTGTGTGTGCGTGTGTGTATTTGTCTGTGCATCTTTTATCTGATGTGAAAAGGATGATACTTAATAAGGTCACAGTGCAGAATCTGTGAGTCTATGTGGTTCAAACATGGCTTGTTTTGCAACTTAAAAAAAACATATCCCCTTTAATTAACCCACTTCATCTCGTTGGCCAAGGACAGCTGCGGTGCACAAACATTACCAATCATATAATTACGGATATTAAAAGGCAATACATAGCAATAGAATAATAAAAACAAAGACTAAGTAGCAGAAGAATTCCACGCATTAAAATTTTATTGAACCAATATAATTTTAATATCAGCTTAAACAACTGCCTCATTTAGACACTGATTAAAAGGTGCCTTAAACATTTAAAACAAACATTTTAATTACTATTCTTTATTCTTTTGATTGGAAACTGAGGAGTTTTTTGTTTGTTTTTTATGCCATGTATAACCTTAGGTATGGGTTACAAAATGAGCTTATTAAAAAGCAGATAATGCCGTCTTGAATATTTCCTAAAAAAATTAAAAATAAAAAAAAACAGACCGTCCATCCAAAAGACCTTGATGAGTAAGGGCTCCAATACCAGTAGTAAAAAATAAAAGGCTCAGTGATATACAGAGTCCAATATATGCAACCAGTAAGAAGATTCATGCATGTAAACCAGTGATCTCAAAATCCAGTCCTACAGGGCCAGCTTGTCCTGGAACTTTCAGATGTGTCTCTGCTTTAATTATCACACCTGATTCCAATATAACCTAATCAGTAGAGCTCTGCCTCGCTTTAATGTTGCTAATGAAATAGTTTAGCCTTTTGATCCAGGTGTGTAGGGCAAGAAAGCCATCTAAAAGTTGCAGGACACCACCCAGAGGATTTGAGTTTGAGACCACTGATCTAAACCATGTCATTATTGTTTAAGATGAGCAGAAAAGAGGAGGTGACGAGAAGCTTCTAAGCCTTGAAAGATAAACAAGATATAATTCTACAATAAAAACTCAATGACAGCTTTGGAAATGAGCGCCAACTTTTGAATGAGAGGAACAAAGGACATAGATTTGTGAGTAATACAACCATAATATTTAGACATAGCCTTGAGCTGAGAGTCCTGAAAAGCGGCTGCAAAAATGTACTTTAGACATTTGCTGTTGACATTTTTTAGTATTAAAAATAATCATAAAATATCATCTGTTGGTGTTAAAGACAGTGTTTAAATCACACAGACTGGACTGAAGCACACTAAAACAGAGAGCCTGGAACTTATGCACAGTTTCTTGCACAATGATCTTAAACTATAAGACAAAAACTGTATTTATGTTTTCACAAACGTTCCACAAATAAAAAATCTAAAATGCATTTCAGATTTATTTTATGCTCTATTTAACTTAAAACAATAAATAGTTTTTCAAATTTCTGCCTAAAAATATGAACAGTCTGGAAAGCTGTTAACATCATCAGTAACGCCTGACATCCCCACCATGGACTGTTCTTCCTGCTGCCCTCTGAGGCTTTGCAGCATTTGCTGCAAGATCAGCAGGTTCTGCAACAGCTTTTCCCCTGCTGCCATCAGACTGTTGAACTGCTGAAACTTGTTAAAGGTAGGCTCTGTGTCTACACCTTGAAGCTTTCCCTCTTCCATTAATTTTCCTGAAAATAGATCACTTTGGACAAACTCTTTGAGCAACACTTCATTACTTATATGTATTCAATAACCATGAGACACTTGACAGCAGATTTTGATATAAATTGTAATCTTACTCAGTTTAGAAAAGTTGCTTAGGGTTACAGAATGCAGCTGCTTACCAACCAGGCTCAGTTCTAGGGAAGTGGCCCTGATAGGCAGGCAGATAAACATTTTATACTTCTGTATGCCACATCAACACATCGTTACATCATACACGTTTGCAGATGAGGAGACATCCATGACTCCAGCCTTATCAAAATATTCCACTTTGTTCTTAGCTAAAGGAAACCGCTCTCATTCCATTCCCAAATCTTTGCCACGTACAGAATGAAGATTATAACTGTATATAGCCGGACCGATGAACTGGCCTAATTAGATAAACTACTGGGAAAAGATTACTTCTGACACCAAAAGGCAGCTAATATTAAGGTGCAATAAACTCACAACTCATCAATGATAATTATTCTTACTAACACACTTTTGCGTCACACATCAGATTTGCATTACATGGCTGATTTTTTTTCATATCCTTTTAAATGGAACACAACTCAATATTCTACTGCAATTAGCACCACATTTATTTATTTGCACTGCTCTGATTTTTTTCCTTATTAATACCTTTTTGCACCATGACTTTCAACAGGTTTCACTTTTCTCCTATACTGTTTACATTCTGATCACTGCTGCACTTTATAAATGGAAATGTTCATTTCACTGCTGTAAGCAGCTCATTCACCGTTGACAAGCTGTATGCATTGAAATGACAAAGTTTGTCGAAGTCATTTTATTGTTTTTTCATGTTTTATGATGCCACTTTAGTACAGCATATAGGAGTGTTTTTCTAGCTGCACATCTACAGTCCATTTTATTTAGCAAAGTAGTTCTAACTTAGTTGGGCTGGATGGGAACTTCATGTGAACATTGTTTTTCAATTTTTATTACCAAGTATTAAATACATTGAATCTGAACTTTGACTAGACTACATGAGAATGCTTTGATTTAATCCATACCATTGTAGTTCTGTCTATGTTTAGGTCTGTTGACCTACTAGAATGACAATCTCAGTCCAAATCTCAAATTTTTTGCAGACTCTATCATCTTTTTTTTCATGTTCCCCTTTTGTTCAGTTCCACCCATTTTAGCATTCATTTAATCCAGGTCCCCCTGTCCCTCTGAAGAAAAGACTTCCTATAGCAACAATGCATCACAATATCTCTGTGTTTCAATTTTCTTCCACATTTAGTTTTTTTCTTGGAGCCCAAGAAGCTGTGATGGTCTTATCTGAACAGGTCCTATCTTATATGTTCCTCTTGTAAAAACAATTCTAACTTTTATGACCTACGGGTTTCTTTCCCAGATGGCAAGGCAAGGCAAGGCAAATGTATTTGTATAGCACAATTCAGTACAAAGACAATGCAAAGTGCTTTACATGATTAAAATATAGGAAAATAAAACAGAATCAAAGCAAGTAGGAAAAAAGTGCAGAAACAAAAAAGGACATTAAAAACAGTTGGACTAAAGAAAATAAAAAAGTTGAACTAATGATGTTTTAGTTGAACTGTTTAACTAGAACAGTCAAAGGCAATCTTAAACAAATGTGTTTTTAGTCTTGATTTAAAGGAACTCAGGCTTTCTGCACTTTTACAGTTTTCTGGAAGTTTGTTCCAGATAAGTGGAGCATAGGAACTAAATGCTGCTTCTCCATGTTTAGTTCTGGTTCTAGGTATGCAGAGCAGGCTGGAGCCAGAAGACCTGAGTGGTCTGGAGGGTTGATACACTGATAGCAAGTCTGTGATGTATTTAGGTGCTAAGCCATTCAGAGATTTATAGACTAACAGAAGTATTTTAAAGTCTATTCTCTAAGATACAGGGAGCCAGTGTAAGCACTTTAGAACTGGGGTGATGTGCTCTACTTTCTTAGTCTTAGTGAGGACACGGGCAGCAGCGTTCTGGATCAGCTGCAGCTGTCTGATCCACTTTTTAGGCAGACCTGTGAAAATACCATTGCAGTAATCAATCCAACTAAAAATAAACGCATGGATTAGTTTTTCCAGATCATGCTGAGACATTAGTCCTTTAATCCTGGAAATGTTCTTCAGGTGATAGAAAGCCGACCTTGTAATTGTCTTTAAATGCTTTTGGAGCTTCAAGTCTGAATCCAGTACTACACCTAGATTTCGGGCCTGATCAGTGGTTACTAGCTGAAGCGACTGAAGCTGTGTGCTAACTTTAGATCTCTCCTCTATTGGTCCAAAGATTATTTCTTCATTTATGTTTTTATTCAGTTGAAGAAAATAAAGGCACATCCAGGCATTGATTTCTTCTAAGCATTTCCTCAGTGCTTGAATTGGTTCATAATCACCTGGTGACATGGTGATGTAAAGCTGTGTGTCGTCTGCATAGTTATGGTAGCTGATGTTGTTGTTTTTTATTAACTGAGCAAGAGGGAGCATGTAGATAGTGAATAGGAGGGGACCCAGGATGGAAAAGGACCCTTGGGGAACCCCACATTTTTGTCATCTCTGATGTAAATTTGCCTACTGATACAAAAAGGTCCCTGTCCTTTAAGTAGGATTTAAACCAATTTAGAGCTGTACTAGAGAGGCTGACCCAGGCGCACTAACAGGATGGAGTGATCAACAGTGTTGAATGCTGCACTGAGGGAAAAATGGGAAAAAGATGATTTTCTTTTTCCCATTCTTCCCTAAAAGACAGTTATGTTAGTGTACAACTTAAACTACACAGTGTACAATGTGTTTGTCCCTTTTAAAGATTAGTGGGGCTTGCATGTAACCACACATAACTTCTGTCCTCAAACAAGAAGATAAAGGATTTTTCTCTTGTAAAATCCTTGTTTACTGTAGCGCTTGCTTCTTCATCCCAACTCAACTATTTGGTTTGGTGAAACAATCTGTGCTGCACAAACCTAAAAGCCGTCACAGTCCATTTGTCCTCCTGCAGCTGATTCAGCTTGTATCACCTCAGAATCTGGCCGACATCCATGGAAAATCTGTGACTTTAATGAGATCGACATAAAGAAAAGCTAGTGGGTGAAATCAGACATACCCACTGAAAAAAAGGCTTGCAGGGGCGACTTGTGGGTTCTCCATCTGTGTGTCTAATCCTGAAAAATCAAAGTGGTTTATATAGGTGGAGAACAGCAATATGCGTCAGTAGCAACAAGAGATATCCTGTTCTTTGATTTATTAAGACAGGCAGCAGATTTCAGAGCACATCTCCAGCATTTCCGGGACACAAAAATCTCTATGTCTCGATCTCTGTGGGTCACTGTTGTTTTGACTGGTTGGCATACTTTTTAAATCCCAGCATGCATTCAGAAGGTAGCATTATCCTATCTTTGTTCAACTGACAGAGAGAGAAGAGAGCCTTTAAATTGCTAGTAAGCAATTTAGTGACACGAAATGGAAAATAAATGATAAAAATGAATAGAGTTATTTATTTGAAAAGAGAGAACGATGGCTGCTCTCTCCCACAGTGCCTCGTTGGTTATTATGTGTCTGGAGCCCTTTAGGTGATTAGTGCCCTCTCTGTTTTTTTCCTCCATTACCTCCATATGCACAGGCTTGCAGAACTGAAGTCTGATGCGTTCACCACCTCTATGTCGAAACAAACTTTGGCGTGCATTCAGTCCCCAGTGAAGGCTGTGCCAAACTGAATGAAGAGCAACCACCACAGCTTCAGAATACTAATGGAAAATTCAAGGGCTTTGGTTCTGTGTGGGAAGCTGCCATGTGTCAGCATGCGGCGCTCAACATTAAAGTCACTCTTTGAGAATGAGCTAGTCAGTGAGTGTATGTGAGAGAGTCTGTGTAATTTATTTGCCAGTTTGCTTTTTTAAAGCTCTTAAACCCCGAAAAAGCAGATTTATGGGAAAATATGCAATGGCACAAAGGTATAGGCTTATTCTCATTGCTCTCTCTGCAGATCGGAGAAAATATGGAAATATCCATTAAGGAATGTAGAAAACTTCGAATACTGAGCTTTCTGATCTAGTAAAGTCAAAAGAAAGGGTTCTCCCAAAAACTGTTTGCTTCTATAAACATGTATCAGTTAGAGGCGCTGCATGTTTAATCTGGGGAATTTGACCTGAAAGCACGTTGCCCCCTCAGGTCAATCAGTTTAATTTCCTAAACCCCAGAATTCGGTGCCAAGATGCATCATCACTCAGATTTAGTTATGGGGTTTGACAGATGCACGCAGCTGGAGATTGCCCTGATTTCACTCCACAGAGAAGGAGAGAAATCAAGAAGAAACGTGGACAAAGTCTGTTGCAGTTACACAAGCTGTGCAGTGACTTCTGACTTTATCGATATTTAAAAAGTCTTATTCTAAACAGATGCTTGAAAAGAATACTTAATGAACCGAATCTGAGTTTTAGATCTTGATGGAAAACATCACACAGAATCCCGCGGTTATTCTAAAACCGTTAATTATTGATTCTGTTTCTCAGTTTCTTATCCTATTTCAGTGCCCCAGCTGTTCCTCCGTGAAACTATCAAGCTTTAAGCAATTATTTTAAACCAAAAGCTTTAGATGTCAACTGTGAGTTTTCTTACATCTTTTCTCTTTGTCTCTGCTTTTTCTACCTCCCAGTGATGCTGCTGGACACAACAGAAACTACCTCAGAGCTGGGCTGGACAACCTATCCAAAAACAGGGGTAAGAAGCCACTTGATCTGCTAATATGGCATCCAAATTTTTGTGCATTAAAGCCGCTTTTAGGCCAGGCAAGTTGGCTGCACACACAGATGTGATCTTAAGTGTTAAACACAGTTCCAAGTATCGGATAGGCATCCAAATGAAGGCCTTTTCCAACTATTAGAGTAAGAGTTCCTGGCTTAAGTCAACTCCCAGTTACTGTTGTTGATGTAGTGTTTGGGATTTTATGTCAGCTCTACAGATGTAGTCTGCAACCTGTATAGTTGTGTTTTTTGTGGCTTGTTTTTAAAATTCAGGACTTTATTTGCACTTTGTTGGACTGACAAATACATATTTCCCCCCAACACACTGTTCTCACACACTGACATAACATTCATAATAAAAAAGGTACTATATTGGCTGCAGCTACCTTTTTAAGTCAGATACGGTAAATATGAAGGTGTTATAGAATATTTCTTGGATGCATTTCATTACCTGGAGTAGACCTTTCCTGGTGTGATAATATAGTCTTGTTCCAAAATAAAACAGCATTGATATATATTTTTAATTAATATATGTTTGCATCAGGTGGTGATCAAAGACAGAAATATTTGCTTCCAGCTTGGAAGAACCAGTTATCATTTTGAAAACTCAGTTTAAATTTCATTAGAGTGATTTTAATGCAGTATTTTATTTTGCTGG
Source organism: Cyprinodon variegatus (assembly GCF_000732505.1). Lineage (NCBI taxonomy): Eukaryota > Metazoa > Chordata > Actinopteri > Cyprinodontiformes > Cyprinodontidae > Cyprinodon > Cyprinodon variegatus. The sequence continues at coordinate 347,820 of NW_015150501.1, forward strand.
TTTGTTTGTATTAAAAAAACCCGAAAAAACTGATTTAGCAAACTAATTATTCAATATATTAGGACCACAAAATACATGTCAAATATATCATCAGACTATTTATCACAGAGAGCTGATTGAAGAGCAGTAACTGTTTGCTAAAGTATCCCTAATCTTATGAACTTGAATTTTTCATGGTAATGTAATATTTGGTAAGTTGAACATCTCATGGCAGAAATGCTAACACCGGACAGAAATGATACATTTCAAAAGACTCACAAACAAAGATGAAAAAGAGAGAATAGAAATATTGGTATGACACCATCATACCAATATTTAATCATGGTGTTGACAATGCAAGATTATCTCACATTGTGAAACCTACTAGAAATAGAATATTTTTTAGCTTAAATGATACATAATAAAGTCTTACATTGATGTTTAAAATTAAGACCCCTTTCTTGTAAGACAAGAAAGGGGTTTTCTATTTTTGTTTCTATTCTACCTGTGATTTTTGTTTTAGCTTGGTTTACAAAATAGATTTAAAAAGATGAATGCAATGTAAATGCAAATGGAATGATTCTTTCTTAGATAGATTTTTTTAATTCTTCCCAAGAATTGACTTTTTCTTTTTTAAATGAATAATCCAAATAAAACTGGAGTTTCAGCTTCTCTTTAAATAATAGAGAACTATTTTTAGTAAAATGATGCAGGTCTTCTTTTCACTCAAGAAACATATTTACTTTTTTTTTCCTGGTTAAAAGGAAGAGTTTAGTTGGTTGCACTCTGTTGTTGGTTTTCCAATTGCAGACATAAAAGCTTTTACAAAACCAGAACTAAACCCCTAAAATATTTCATGGGAAAAACAGCATCAAAGAGAGAGAGAAAGAGAGAGATCAAAAAATAAATCTATTTCCAGGGAGCAAACTTTTTTTTCTGCAGATCAGCAGGTCTTAAATCCAAACCCTGAAAGGGAAAAAGGATTGATTTAGCTTAAAACATCCTGCATATTCAGAACCTAACACAGGGACATTATCATTTTCTGTAGCCTCAGAAACACTCATTCTCACTGTTTGGTTCAACACATACATGGGGTGTTAATTTCTGCATAAATCAGACAGCATCACTGTAATATTTCACACTTTCACACCTAGACATAAACCTAAACCTGCAGCTGATTTAACACAGTTTGCGCCACACATTTCCCACGATTACCAAGATAACATTAGCTGAAACATACAGCTGACTTCCACAAACATCCTGCTTTTTTTCCTGTCCTCTACAGCGTTGGTCCTGTTGATGCTGGTACACAGCAGGAAGTGTTGAAAAAGCCAATGGGGGCACATAACAAATAACTGTGTTACCAAACAGTTGTTCAATATAAAACGATTTTCAGGCTCTTGTGCAGTTTCACTTTGGTGTGACGCTTTGTTTAATAGGACACTGGCAGAAGAGCCTAAGGATCATTCCCAGGATATTCAAATCCAGCTTTTACATGATTATCTGTCTATTTTTTAAACCAACAACCTTAGATTTGCACCAGGCTTGAAAAGGCATGTCTAATGTATGGTAATGGGTTGGAGGAAAAGGAATTATTTACTATAATAGCTAAAAGCTGACATTACAAGAAGCAGCCATGACAGGCTCCATCTCATTTCTCATGAAACTTAAAAGCCTCTTACTTGTAATTTTATCTAGTCTTTCTCTTTCTCTTTGATGAAAAAAAAAAGACACCCTCGTTGAATCACAAGTCTTCCAGCTAGAGCTTATATTATGTTTGAACTTAACATTTGCTAGAAGCATATTTCACTGAATTATCCTTTTAGACACTAACATTTTCCCCATGCTCTACTGTGATGCAACTCAATCAAGCTCACTCAGCTGGACAGGGAGCTTCTGTTAACATCAGTTTTCAGTTTTTGCCTAGATTTATCTAGATTTTGGTCCATTGACTGGGCCATATAGATACCGTACATAAATATGCTTTAAGCTACATGTTTGCATTGTAGCGATGACAGTAAGTTCAGTGTTGCTGAACCTTCCCCCAGTTTCTAACCATTTCAGTTGTTTGAAAGTTTTCCTTCAGGGTTGGTTTCTATTTAGCTTCACACAACGTCCAACTTTGACCAAATCTGCTTCAGCACAGCATGATGCTGCCTGGTTTGGGTGTTTTGGTGCACTCTAGTTAAGCTGATTGAACACAGAATCCTTTTTTTCGCAGTGTTTTCCACAATGCCAACTTAGGCCAAGTCCTATGTTATGCTACATTTGAAACTTAAAAATATTAACAATGAGGCCCCCAAAGCATTTTTTTTTTTTTTTGCTGTTTAATAAGGACGATTCCTTTTAGGTCAGGCAGATGGCCTTTACAAAAATAAAAATCCTCATTCAGCCCTCTTCTGGAAAAGTTGTTTGGCTTTCCATGCCCCGCCCTCCCAAAACTCGTGCACCACAACCATGACAACCAGTCAGAGTTCATAGCGAAAGTTGCGTGGAATAATACATTAGATAAAGGTCGTAGCTTGACCACTCTGGATGGCTTATTTCCCCTTATGACATCATAATGGGAATGTTTTTGAAACCGCTCATTTTGAGCACACATTGGCCACATGACTGTTAAATTGGGAATTTTGCATAAGGTTCCATAATGTTCTGCCAGGCATCATGGCTATTTGGAATAAACATCGGATATATGAGGGGATATATGAGGGGAAAAGGGGATCAGGGGATCAGTCAACGTCAGCCAAACATATAACATTTAGGGCCAGATTTATCAAGATCCAATTTTGCGTGCAGTAATTTGCGCTCGCAAACTGGAATTTTGCGC
>NW_015150501.1:351347-383744 GCF_000732505.1 Cyprinodon variegatus
GCAAACCTTTGATAGATCCGGCCCTTAGAGCCTAATCTGAACACATTAAGATAGGCTGCCCTGCTTGTCTAAGACACTGTAAACAGGGTAGCCAGTAGTGGGCACAGTTCCAGAAATATGCTAAGAGCTAACAGCAGATCCAATTACTACATTTGCAAACTTTAGAAACCATTAGAAAACCATTAAGCTTCCACTGAAAAAGGTTTAAGCAACTTAAATTCTGCTAACAAAATTCACCAACTGGTCCCTCTCCCACTCACTCTATTTTGGCAAGCTACTGGCTTACTACATGCACACATGACAATTGTGTTACGCAGCAGAAAGCTCTTAGCTGTGGTGGCCGAGAGGTGTAATTGCACTACAAATACACAAACACATTGCAAATGCAAAATCACACTGCAAATACAAAAATAATGGCAAACACATAAGCAGACTAAAACGCAAACATACCGGTAAGCAAATCAAATGCAAAGTAAAAACCCTGCAAAAGAGAAATGCAGCAATCACAGAAAATACCGAGGAGCACAATAGAAAGTGCTGAAAAAAAAAGACCCACTGGAAAAATAAATGATGCAAACACACAAAAGTCATGCAAAGGGAAAATGCTAGACTGCATCATGCCTCTCTTTATCTTGGCAAAAAACAAAATGGTGCAGTACCACCGACAATTTCATGTTTGCTTACTTTCCGAAACACCCAGCCTCACAATGGTATGAAAAGTCTGTTGGCTTAAGTTGTCTTGACAGATCATGTTGTTAATGACAGCTCATCAGCCTTTTAGACATTATGCAAATCCCTGTTGGAACTGCAGCATTTACAAAAGCTATATGGACTGTGAAAGTTATTCGGTGTGTCCCAAGTTCAAACATATAATCTACCTGTAGCTCCTCCAAAGCAGCCCTGTGCCTGATAGTACTGTGTTTTGATTTGGGGTCAAATTATTTTAGATGCTGAAATATATAGAAACATTCAAAGCTTGCAGATAAATATTGTTTTATAACATAACGCTGCTTAAAACCTATAAATACAGCTCCAAAACACAGCTGTGTTTATAGTAATATTTAATTACACACAGGTGTACTCTGGTAATTAGCTGCCTTCATGAGACCATTGTTTGCTCTTTGTATTATTCAAATACGTGCCTTATATCGCACAACATCAATGTACGTGTTGTAAATGAGGAAACTATTGGACTGCACAAATGCTATTTATTTAAAGCAAGGCAAGTTTATTTATATAACACAATTCAGGTGGAGAATTTAAAGTGCTTTAAATGAATTAAACGATAAAATAGAAGGGAAATAAAAGCAAAAAAGATAAAAACAAGATAAAACCAGGTAGTAAGGCCAATAAAGTAGTTGGACCACAAACCTAAACTAATGATACCTCAGTTAACACTAAGGCAGTTCTAAAGAAATGTTTTTTTTTTTTTGGCTTACAAGAACTCAGGCTTTCAGCCCTTTCTTAATTCCTGAAGGCATCATTAAGAAACCATGCCTTTAGGCTCTCTATGGGTATAATTTATCTGGGAATAATTTAATGCTGCATAAAAAGATTTGGGAAATTAAGGATTGGGTAAGTTGACCAGGTTATAAAACGCTCAAACCAAGTTCATACTGTCAAGAAAAAACTTCAGTTTTCTTGACATAAATTTCTGCACTAGTTTTATATTGTGTGTGTGTTTTTATTTTCACTGTAGCTGGATTAAACCACTCATTATTCAGGGTCTATGTTCGCCATGAGCTCAAGGCAAATAAACAGTGATGATTTCATTATTTATTAATACTATTTATTGCAGGTCACAAAATTATCACTGAATCTACTGTGTTGTAGGATATCAACTTTTCCAAACATCCTGCAGCTGTGCAGGAATGTTCCTTATTTTTGCTTCCTATCCATGCCCCACGTTGTGTTGGAGTATCACAGAGAACCCCATTAGAATGCGGTGAAATGCCTTTTAGAGGCACTAAAATGTTATTTGGGTACCTTAAATGTGTGTGCCTCCCTTTGCATGGCGGTTCCTTTCCGCTATGTGTGTGATTGCGTGACTGTGCCAGGGTCAACTCTTGGGTCAGTTAAATTCATTCATCTGTGAGTGATTATGGCTCAGTTCTAATATGCTTCATAATTGCACTTATACATTGTTCTGATCCTTTGACGCTTGTGACTAAAATTTCCTAATAAAGGAAGTGGATAGCAGACCCTAGTACAGAATGACACCAGATTGTGTAGAGAAGTCCAGGAATTCCATGAAGAGCATCTAACAACACTAAGACGTTGCTGAAAGTGATCAGAAAGGTCCGTCCGTAAAAGAAGAGAAGAAACTAGCCAACATCTGGCAGACGCACTCACTAATCGCAGCCTTTTATCTCCTTCCACACTGATTTTACCTTCTGGCCGCCCAGTCTGTCTTCCAGCGTCGGGATATAATTGAACATGATGTTTGATTAAATAGGGCCCCGTGTGCGTCAGAAAGCTGTGAACCGTGATGGCAGCTGCTAATAGGAGGCCATCCCTCTGTGTGTATGTGTGCTGGAGAGAGGAAATCACTGTGTGTGAGCTTGAGTTTTTTCTTTCTTTTTTTCATCCGCGGTCCCAGGATGACAAGGGCAGTTGAGATGGAGATATGGTTATTTGACCTCGGGGCATCGAGCTGAGAAAAGTAGAAAGACAGACCATGAGACGAGTCTAGGGATAGAGGGTGTATGTGTGTGTGTGTGTGTGTGTATGGTTTTCTTTTTAACCCTCTTTTTTCTTTTCTTTTCACATCCCAACTTTTCTTTTGCTTTAGGCTCCATAAATATCAGTTACTGCACTTTTTTCCTACTCAGTCGCTTTGCCTCCCCATGTGTAAAACTCCATCCTGCTGCTGCTCTTCACACCATCATTGCATCTGTCCTCCCTCAGTCATCTTGATCCTTTTTATTCTTTTCTGTCTACAATCAGCAGAAACGTTTTTCCATCTTTTGTTGGCTTTTTTTTGTTTTGTTTTTAGTAATTTTAAATCTGCTCATTGTGAGTATTCTCTTTGCATTAATCTTTTAGCAAAGTGTGCCTTCATTTGTCTCTGCAATCCCATGTTTGTGTGCCATGTCAAAGGCCCTGCCCCTCCCATGTCCTCTGTCACTGGAGAGCTTGCATGGCTCTCCGGCATTTCGCTTCAAATTAAATCAAAACGATGAGTGTTCCTCTTTTTTTTTAACTTCCTTTCGAACAACTCATCCACCCCTCCTTCGCAGTTTGGCCCATTTTTTCCTTTTCCCTTTTTACAAAAGAGAAAAAAATGGGGGCAATAAAATATAAAATTAGATAAAATATGAAAACATGGTACGAAGGATGAGGGGTAATGGATGAGGAAGGGGTCAAAGTTAAGGTCAAGAAATAAATGATAGCTGTGTTTTTGGATGCAATCCCTTTTAAGAATATTATAGACTCTGTTAGGATTAATCTATATATTTTTTTGTAATATTGCTCATTGCTGGAATAAATGTACTAGATTTATAGTATGATATCTGAAAGATAGTGGCTGGGTAAATAAAAAAAAAAAGACTGATGTCTACATCATGACTGAAATTCACTGACATCTGCATCTCTGGAAACAGTTAAAATGAACCACAGAGGAAGCCATGATCTACAGCTGGAGAAAGCATGCAGCAGTGTCGAACTTTCCCTGGTGTGGAAATGTCCTCTGAAATTACCACAAGAACGTGTCAACAACTTATCCAAGAGGTCACAACAGAATCCAGAACTATATCCGAAGTGCTGCAGGTCTTGGTTAAAATCAGCTCTGTGATTTAACAGTAATACAGACAATGGGCCAAAATACCGTCTTTAGGAGAGTTCAAGGCCAAAACCAAGTGATCCTCAGAAATTATAGTAAAATTTGACTGTTGTGTAGATTTTGGACCTTGTTTTATTTAGTATAGAAAGTTATCATACCTGAAGTAAACTTAAAATAGAATAGAATATCCTTTGTTGTCCCACACTCGGGAAATTGTGGTGTTACTGCAGCGAAAGGTTGTAGCAGAAGTGGTCACACAATGTGGACCTTATAAACTTGGGAGATGATTCTTGGAAATCCTCTCTATAATTAATAGAAACATAAATTTGTAAAAGAAAATGTCTTCTCAACGGTCTGTGATGTGTGTAAGGACAATTGTTTTGAGCAGCAGAACAATGATCCATGGTTTACCCTGGTGCACTCCTGAATAAATGATAAAGAAAGAATCAAAAATACTACATAAAGTAAAGTGTGTAGTCAAAGTCTATATTTCAAACAAACTGAAATGAAGTAGTATAACTTTAAACATGCTTTTGATACTAAATAAACTTGGTCCATTCTACAAAGAGGAGTGGGCCAAACTCTTTAAAGTGAATGTTTCTGCCAATGGTAGCATAACCTCTATGGGAAACATTGCCCAAAATCATCATTTAAAAGCTACTTTATGTAATTAAGTTTACAGATTTTAAGATTTCTTTTGTGAGCCTAACACTTAAGTGTGGCAATAGAAAAAAAAAGCATAAAAAGTCTATATAGTGAGAAATCCTTTTCAAAGTTAACTTATTTATCTCACTTTGTGCCTACACAAACCTACTTTCTTAAAATGCAAAGCAGGAAAACTTCACACCAGTTCTCCCATTTCATTTGACAAAATGTTCTCCGCCCTCTATATCTGCATCCATCCACCCCACTATGTACTTTGCATGTGTTTCCTGCCTCCAATTTCCCCTCATCGTCTTGTCTATATTAGTGAGTCAGAGCCTTGGAGAGACATTTCTGTCCTTTCACTCAATTAGACTGACTGCGCCTCAGACGCTTTTCATGTGCTCACTGATCGCATCATTATTCCAGCTGGTCCAAGCACCAAATCACTCTCTGATGTGTGATGCTATGAAGATTCTTCCCTACTGACTGCTAGAGCCACAGTGAAACAGACCTAAGCATGCCAAGACAGAGTAACACGTACAAAACCATGAATCACACACCAGTAACACTGGTCTGAGCTTTTGTTCTCTTCATTGTTGTAAAGGGAATAATGATGATCATGGGCTAATACATAATTCCTTTGAATTATAGCAGAAAAAGGTCCTGCTTGTCACTAGAGGCCAAATGTGCTTAAAATCAGAGCCTTTTCATCCCCGTGAGGACTGTTCTCTATAGCTGGTGAAACTAAAACCCGCCCCTGGGTTTGCATTTTGACAAATCTCTCCAGGTCCTACTTGATTTAAGCCACGTCTTGTTCTGATCTTTTAGTGAAATGTAATTATTGCATGTACTCCTCCCTAAGTTAAAATAAAAATCGATTATTTTGTTTCAAAATAAGCCACCTGCCGAAGGTATAAAATTGCAGGAATGCAAATGCAAAAAGACACTACAAGACCTGTCTGTTTTTTTTACACTGAAAACAAATGTATTTAATATTTCATTGTTTTAATTATCACTAAATATTGCAAACTATACAGATATACTCTGAAACTGCAAAAATGTACATAGTGTTGCAATAGTTCATCTGTTGACATTGATTTTTTTCTGTGCCTCCATCTCCCTCATACTAACGTTGGCCATGAACAGAATTTTAGATGAGTCCTTGTTACCCCGTCCTTTGTACAGAGGGGGAATTCACGTTGAAAATCACTTCCATTATCTTCACAGTATTATCCATAAAAACAAGAAAATATGCTTTTGGGACATGGGGATTTTATTTCATTGTCTGATCAGCATAATCCCTGTGATTCCATGAAATATTAAGCAAATTGAAAAACAGATGACATTAAGGCTGTAGAGAAATGAAAGCTGGTGGATCATCTCTGCAAAAACGTCTCAATGTTTTCTGAAATTACTGATGCAGAACATTTTAAGGTATAAAACGAATTTACTTAAAGAGACCTGTAATTTTTAGATGTTTTTCTCTGTGCATAAAGGAAACATCTGGAATGAAAAAGCACAATATAAAACTGTGATATTGAGCAGGATTCATCTTATTTGGTTGCACAGAAAAATCGGAGTGAACAAATGTTTACAGCATATAGTTCTGTTCATTTTACCATGTGGTTGCTTAAGGTATTTGGGCCACAGCTGACGAACATCCAAGTGAGCAGAGATCAGTTATTGAGCTCATTGGATGCATGTGTGTAAATCAGAGTCATGTGTCTCAGCTGTGCAGCTGTCAAAATGTCAGCTTGATATTTGAAATCAACAACACAGCCTCACATTTCAGCAGCATAGATAACCAACAAGCAGCATCATGATTTGTAATAGTTTTTTTTTTCAAGAATGTGTATTGCATGGTTTACTTCTGCAAAAAGAACTAAAAAAAGTATTTTACTTTCATTTTTTTTCATATGTGTGCATTTATTCACTGTCCCATCTAAAATTATAATAAAAACATCCTTGTGGATGTAGTACTACTTTACCATTAAGGTTGGAGCATGAACAGAGAAATATATTCAACTACCGGTACTCTTTTTTGCAAAATCCCTATAGATTAGGTATCATTAATTCCTGTCCTCGAGAGCCACTGTCCTGTAACTTTTAGATGTGTATCTGCTTCAAGTAAAATAATCAGGTCATTAGCAGAACATTGGAAATCTTGACTGCATACTGAGGAGGTAATTCAGCTATTTGATTCATGTGAGTTGAAGCTGAAGAACATCTAAAGGTGCAGGCAAGCAGACCTCGAGGACTGGAACTGAAAAGCCCAGCTACAGATCATTCAAATTCGCTGGTTCTCTCTTATCCTCTCATCTTTTTAGCTCAGCTGACACAATCTCTACAGGGCTTAGGTCTGAGGGCAAAAGGGGCCTGTGGAAAAAGTAATATTTTCTTCTGACAAACAATTTATGTGTCATTTTGGCCATGCTTTGCATAATTATCAAAGACAACAATTTTTCAGATTTCTGGTCGGCTTTGTTGTGAAGTCAAAGAGTTCACAATGCTGTCATTTTAAAAAACAAACATGCTTGTAGGCAAAAAAACAACGCTGTATGACAGACCCTCTATATTTCATAATAAGCTTTATGGTAGGTTTTTCACATCGACATCCTCTGTATTTATCCAGACCCCTCGGTGGTCTTTTATGCAGAAAAAGGAGCTGTTATACTCATCTGTTCAAGTTTTGTTTTTAAGACTCATTGATTAAAGCAAATTCCAGATGTTAATAAATATGGTGGAACAGAAAAAGTTTATTTATTTTGTTATCATTTTAAAACAACCAGTTGACACATGATCTGATAGTAATTATGGTACCGGGATGGTATCCCTAATATAAATCTTACAGTACTAATATTCTATTTACTAATATAAGACTGGAAATAGGCATATTTAGACAAGTAGCTAAGCTACATATATCATATGTTAGACCTGCCATAACCTCTTAAGACCAATTCTATTCTCTCTTCCATTTTCAGGACTTGCTAAAAGAAATGGACCAATCAGTCACATTTATTCCACATCTGAAGAGATGGATCATCCTTAAAAAAGCTCTAGACACTCCAACCCTCTTTAAAAAGCAAAAAACGGGAGAAATACTTGAACCAATAGTTGGAAGGCTGGAGGCGGAAAATGTTTACTCTGACTTGATCATTTAAAATGACAAACAAATCAAACCAACCACCTTAGAGCATAACTGGTGAATCTGTGAAGAAAGCAATGGTTTAAATATTATGGATGTAGTTATTGGAGTGGAAACACATAAAACCGATTAACTGTAACAGCTTAAAGGTAAATTAACCCCCACATTCCACATCCTCTCTAACCTCTCCGCTCCGCTGCACTCCGTTCAAGAACGCCTCTGAGAAGCAACTCCTGTCTTGTTCTGCTGTGAGTTCCTTGGAGCTAGAAGAGAATATGCACAATATTATATTATTATTTGTTAATAAATAGGAGCACAACACAAGTTGATGATCTGTTAATTTAGTGTCCAGCACACGGACAGTTCACTGAACTTCCATACAAAATCATTTTTTTGCACCATGTTTTTTCTCCTACACTGTTTACATTTGACACTGCTGCAGTTTAAGAAATGGAAATGTTATGAAAGCTGTACAATACTAAAATTTTGTTTTGTATAAACTCTGTGTATACAGAATGACAACAAAAGTTGTCTAAGTCTAAAGTCGGACATTTTCTGCCCAAACCTTTTCTTTTTGTTATGAGTCAATAAGGATGCCTATAAGATCATATGAAATTGGTTTGATTTCAACTTCCAAAATCGGCGTCTCTTCATCCCTCTCTGCGATAAGAAGCTGCTCTTGAAGTTGTAAGATGAACTCTTAGAACTTTGTGTGACTGAATTTGACAGAATTCAGACTGTGGTATTCAAAAGGAGTCAAGGAGAGTATGGAATGGCTCTTACTATGCAAATGCTCAAACAGATGTATGTGACTGGAGAAATTATGGAGGATGTGAGGGTTAGGGACACTGAAAAGACAGACAAACCAGGTTAACTGTAATGAAGAAATGCAGGAGAAAATAAATATGATGAGCACAGATGAAACACAGAGATGAGTAAAATAATTACTAAACAAACAGGCCTGAACAAAAAAGGCTGATAAAGTTGAAAAAAAAACCCAACAAAAACAAGACTGACTGATTTCATAAGCATACAGACAAAAATATAAAATAAGAAGGCATCAGAAATGCCTGTAAAGTTAGGGAAAAATAGACAGAAATGAATTCAAATCACTTCTCTCAAGCACAAGCTCACTCCATTGTGGACATAAACAACCGGACTTATGTTCTGACTAGATTCATCCTTGGCCAGTGCTTCACATGAGGTCTTCCAACAACAGTTTCAAAAAAGTTTATAAGATAATGACCCACCTTCCTCCTTCAATTATATTATTATCTCATAAAAAAAAAGAAAAAACAGCCTGTTTAAATATTATTCAAGCTGGTTTGTTCAGTAAATTGCAGCTTTCCTTAAAAGTGTATTTTCCAAAGTTGTGAAATCTTTGCTTTTTTGAAAAACCAGAATGCTGATGGGACATGAGCTTCCAGCCTGTTCTTTATCATTCCTGTCTTGGCCAGAAAATGTTGGAAACCATTTCAAGAGCCCTGATTGGTGGCAGTAATATCTAGATTTAATTTTGCTCCAGGCTAAACCCAATTCAGAGGAGTTCTCTTATTTGTTTTAGCCTTGCATTGTAGTAGAAGATGTGACTGTATTTAACATATTAAAACAATAGCAAGAAAATTTAAATGAACCACAAAACTACAAATGCTACTTAAAGTGTCTCTTAATGATCAAGTTCTTTTTGTTTTTCTTAGCTGTATTATTTCAGAAGAGCTGAGCATTTACCTTGATCAAAGACCTGTAACTAACACAGCATGAATCATACTGTTGGTCTAATTACTGTTTCCTTAGGGACCAATGTCAGAGAACCATAAAAAATTCATGGGCAGCCAAAACGTCAACCTTGAGGTTGCACAGAAGAAGTTCACAAACCACCATATGACATCATTGTAATGAAGCTTTTAAGTTCTCATCGATCGACCCGGAGGAGAAGAAATAGAGGAGGCAGCAGAGGTCTGTTCTCTAACAGGAAACCAAACAGACCTGTTAGAGGGAAAGATGTTGAAAATAAAAAGATTAAAACAACTTAGTTGCATAAGTGTGGACACCAATCCATTTACAAAAAAATCTTTCTCAGGGAATGAGGCATGCTGTGGAAAGGTCTGCAATCTATCACAGGGCAACAAAGACACAGAGGACAACTCAGCAATCTGTTATCAGTATAACAATTGATAATTAACACCCCAAAAAAGTCTGTTTTGGGTCTGTTTGGTATAACATCTGCAGAAAATCCAATTGATATATTTTTTTTTTTTACAACAATGCATAGAACTGTTTTAATCAAGATAAGCATAAAAGCTCAAATTTTTAAAAACAGTTAGAACTCAGTTCAGCTAAAAGCCAGGGACAATTGTGAGTCTTAAAAACCTGAATAAAGGGTGAGAAACAGGAAAAAACAAAAAGTCAGAGAACAAAATAGGTCACGTGGATTTTAGATTTAGTTTGTCTTTTGTCGTTTTTTCAATCAGTGTCGCAATGTAGATATATAAAAGCAAAACAAACAAAAAACTGTAAAGATTTGTAGCTTGTAGCTCTATAAAACCATGCCTACTGTAACTGTTGAAAAAGTCATCAGAAGACATCAATGTTGGATCCAATTCAAGTAGAACTGCAGTGGTGCCATGATTCTGTGTTAAGTTCTGTTTCCCTGTTTAGATCCGCTCCCTCTGCACTGCACAGGAACTGCACAGTTCAGCACCTGCAACAGATGCATTTATGGAGGCATTTTTTCCCCCTTGTTTCCTTCAACTCAAATTTTACCTCGTTTAATTGTCAGCTTCTTTTGTCTGACTTTATCTTTCATATGCGAGTAGGCTCCATTTCTGAATTATCAATATGATCTGTATCAGAAACTGTTATTTGTAGTGATATCTCAAAGCCGTGCTAATCTTAACTATTAGTGGTAGGAATCCATCTCTCTCAGGCACTTTTTGCAGAACAAGCACTTTTTAATCACCTGCCTGAGTCAGAAGTATAGAGAGAAAACTGCAGAACCCCAGCATTAAAAGCTAAATTTATCTCATGGATTTACCTTAAGGAGAAACATAAAGAAATTAATTAGGTTATCTCTTGGTCATTAGTTTTTATCTCTAACACTTAAACCATGTTCCAGAAGCTAAATGAAAGACCCAAGTGGTTTAATTACTGCTTTTTATAATCATGATTAATTAGAAACATAGAAGGCTTCTGCGGGAGGATACAGACATGGCCTACATTTGTAGTGTCTGTTATAAATAAACCTTTAATACATCCAGTCTAGATTTGTTATGTACCATTGGGAAAGAGTAATCTAAACTATTCACAGATAGATATCCAAACCAAAATGATTTAAAGAAATAACATCAAATAAAACCCCTGCTTTGATGCTAAATAGTTAGTGTAAATTAATTTGGCGGATGAGTGAAGAAAATGACCAATGCTGTGATGTTTATCTAGATTCAAAAAGGCTCAATCAAACTGAAATCACAACAATTCAATTAAATTCAGTTCAGTTTATCTATATAGCACCAATTAACAACACACGTCATCTTTACTGCCTTTGAGACTCATTGACTCAAAGGCAATCCTTCACACTAAGGATGCTTGTGGCTACAGTGGAGAGGAAAAACTCCCTTTTAACAGGAAGAAACCTCCAGCAGAACCAGGGTCAGTGTGAACGGCCATCTGCTGATGCCAACTGGGGTTCAAGGAGACAGAAGCAGACATGCAAAAGGCAATTGGAAAAGGTCATCCTGGAAACATACAGCCAGGCAGATGAGCTCTGAGCCTGCCCCCATGTCTGATTGACTAAAAAACAGGCCGATCTCGGACATCTATAAACAAAGGTGTTGATGGCAGCAGCAAAGCTGATATTTCTCTCCAGGATGGCGTCACAGCCAAACAGGAAAAGAGGAGGCAAACTACTATGAGAAAAAGCAGAGAGAGCATATTGTTAGAGATTGAACTAGAGATTGCAGAGTTGGAGAATAGAGATAGAATGAGGCAGAATGATGAAAAAAGGGTCCCTATGTCCTCCAGAAGTCTAAGCCTATAGCGGCATAACTATGAAGATAGCTCAGGATAATCTGAGCCACTCTAACTATAGGCTTTATCAAAAAGTGCTATTAAAAAGAAGTTGCATTAATATCCATTTATAGTTACTTTTGACATTTTTAATTACAAGGTCATTATTTCCAATGTTTCCATTATCAAGCTATTTCTGATCCATCAACTCATGTCTTTGTTACCTGTAGCATAGCTTTTTACACTACTTTATTACTTACTGGGCTCATGGAGGACCGAAGCTGGAGAGAGGTTTTTCTTGAACAAATATTTTGAATTGCTTAACGCTAATAATATATTTTACATATTTTTATTTTAGATATGTCGTTATTTAGTAGGATTAGCTACTATATCTGATTTCTCACAAACCCATTTCTTTTGGTTCCCCCTCCGTACTCTGTGTCCTAGTGCCTGACACCTGTTCACTGTAAAATATTATGGCAGAGGTTAGCCATTTTAGGGCCAGAAGGAAACTTTTGTAAGTGAACCATCCCTCAAGTTTGGTTAATGTCCCAGTAGTCAACTAAAAATCAGAGGCTGATCCTACAGCGATCAACAACTTATGCCTATTGCTCTGCAGGGGGAGGTCAATCAATAGGCATGTTCCCCAGCGTGCTTAGTACTAGATGGACAATGTATCTGAATGAGAAACTCTGCTGCATTGGATAGGAGGAGCTGCTTTAACGAGGGAATAAAGAAGGTAATTTTTCTGTCTCCCTTCTTTGAAGATAAAAATACAGCCGAAACCTGTAAAATTTCATTAGAGGAAAATAATCATGGATCTAAATTTTGTATCAGTAATAATCACTTGGCTTTAAATTATTGTGTATTAAACCCAACATTTTTTACACTTTTATATAGTTTTTGTTTATGTTTGTTTACTTTTTATTTAAAAAATAGCATACAGTATTAAAGAAACCCTCAAATGTTTGGGGTGCTTTCACTCAATATAAAGGTGCTTTAGCAACCCCCCAAATTAGCCTAAAATCCTCTATGATTGATAATTCATTTGTTGTAACTGACATTTAACCCACTCAGATATTTTGGTTTGATCAGTAACTGCAGCCTGGGTTAATCCATCTATACCTGTTCCAGTGAGTAAAGATGCACCAGGCTCCAACTCACTAGCTGTGCAGTCGCAGTGCAGCATGTGCATAAATACTCATTTTCTGTTTTCTTTTATTGTCAGGTTGGATTAAAACCAATTAGATTATTTTGAATAAAATAATCTAATTGGTTTTAAATAAAAATGATTAAATCTAATGTTATTTTGGGGCTTAATGCATCCTTTTAAATGTCTTTTAAAGAGTCTTTGGTAAGATGGAGCTAATAAGAAAACATATAATGTTGCAGCTAATTTCACTATCGAATATATACGTTGTTTTTATCTTTTATCAGAGTTTCTCCACTGTTCAGCATTGCTTTCATAGATCTGATTTATCTTCCTCTTTTCTGATGCCTCCTGCTGTTGCTAGGGGGGCCTTGTTGGTAAAGCACTGGTAAAATGGCATTGGATTGTTTAAGCCAGGTTTAATAATGAAAAAAATACAGGAACTCTTAAGACTACGTTGCAATTAATTTATTCAAAAAGATCTTTTATTGTAGGCCATGTCTTTATTTTTTATGAAATATTTTTATTTTAATACCATGATGCTTGAACAGTCTCTCAGTGACACTAAAACTGGCTTTGATTTCTTGTTCATTGAAAAGCAGTGGTCCGTTTCACAAAGCAGGTTTACTGAAAACTGTAAATTGTCCAAATCTAAAAATCAGGGAAACTCTGACTTTTTCGGTTCACAAAGAGAGTTCATTTAACCTCTGTTTCAGTCATCGTAGTAACATTTTCTTGAGAGCTAACTTGGTTGGTAGCAGGTTTTCTTCAGTAAACTCAGAGTGTCCTCTGTCGCTGCTTTCCATACCGCCGATCATGTTGTTTTATTCCCTGATTTAGTCCGATTTTTGTGCATTAACATGAATATATATCATTCACTAGATCTATTACACATATTAAGTTCTAAAAACAAACATTGGATGTCCGTCTGACAAGGATCTTATTAAAGAATGATCAGCACTTTTTCCCAGAGAATAAAATATTTATAGGGAGAAGATTCCACAACTCAGTTAACAGGATGTGAGATTACTTGGTTTTGGTTTGTTTAATGTGAGCGAGATGCCGATCATTTTATTTTTATTGTATTCATATTTACAGTACATGAAGAACCACTGAAATTTTTTTCAAATTACACATAAATAGATTCATTAATTCCATGGGGGGAAAGGAATTACTTTAAGGTTAGGATTAGGATTCAGTCAATAACAGCCTAATGAGTCTACTGTACTGGCACAATCTGAAGCCATTCTATGGGAATGATAGCCACTTATAACCGCCATTTTCCTGCAAACAGCCACTATACTGTGTAAAATAAGACTGAATCAACATAAGGAGGGATGCATGAGATGATCCACAGGTTCAATATATTAGAAAAAATTTTTTAGAGTTCACCCTCAACTACTGCCAGAAGATTTCACCTAAATAGATACATTGATCTACTACCATTCATGAAATAATCCAGTAATATTTTCATGGTAAATACTCTGTGGGAAGCTGTTTTAATATTTACTAGTTTTACTGAATATGTATTCCTGATATGTGAAAATAAAAAAAAAATTCTTTGTCTAAATTACTTATTAATTAATTATTCTCCACATCTAGAATAAACATTCTGGATGTCTATAAATTAATTTCATATCTCCATATTCCTAATATTACAGGCCAGCATTTGTATTATTTTAACAATGAAAAAATGTTTTTCAGATATCATCAATACATTTTCAGTCAAGCTGATAAATTTCAAAACGGCCAATTAAAATGTGTAAACATTTCTAGATATATAAAACTTAACTGTTACCAGTATAATTTTGTTTTTGTTTTTGCTTTCTAACATTCAGTTTCTGCTATGAAAATATAATTTGGAAAATATATTGTTACACTTAAGTATAGGAGTGTGATTTTGATCCGGAAAAATCTAATTTTAGTGATCTACAAATGGAATAAAAGAGAGAAATGCTTTTAATAAAATGAAAAATGGCCTGCCATAGAAAACTTCATATAAATTTACGCCTTAACTCAAGCAACATACTTTTCCTTCGGCATCCTCCTTTCCTTTGTAGCTGTAGCACTGTTTCTCTGTCTTATAAAGACATTCTCCTTTATTTATTTTATTTTTATTTTTTGCATTTCTGCATTAAAATCTCTACTTCCAGTGAGGTGAAATTGGCACTTCCCATTGGTTGTTTTCATGATGACTCAGTGTTTCAGGGTGAATCAGTGGACCACTGATAAAAGCTTTACATACTTGTTTCATACTTGTTGCGCACACGCTTAACTCTGAGTGGACCTAGTTAAAATTAATTGAACTAATTGATAGCAGCTGTTATGAAATCGAACACTCAGAGTTCCCGATTTTAGGTTAGGTCAATTTAGAATAGCGGATTTAAACCTGAATTTGTCAAACTTGCTTCGTGAAATTGACCCCAGATTATAAAGAACTTTTAGTTTTGGCTAATTTTGGCTCCATCTAGTCGACAAAAGCTGTATTGTTTCACCTGAAGGAAGACCGGATTTCCCATGAGAACCAGCACATGGTTAAATCCTGATCTCCTGATGCCATTGAAATAGATACAGAGCCCCTGGCCTTGTCATTCAGCTAATTGTAATTCGGCGTGTAATCAATAAAGTTGTGAAAATATTTTTTGAAGTTTGAAAAGTTTCTTAGAGTTGGTCTAATGAGATGTTTTGATATCTCTGTTGCATGTTTGTATAGAACTACTGACATCTATTTCTTGTATCTTACAGCAATATTCATGATACAAGATCATATCAAGCCAATACAACTCTTTCACCACCACATGTTGTCTCTGTCTCTTTCAGTGGGATGAGGTCAGTGTGTTGGATGACCGGGGGAAGCTCATTCGCACCTTTGAGGTCTGCAATGTCAACCAGAATCCCCGTCAGCAGGATAACTGGTTGGCAACACCTTTCCTCTACCGTCAATCGGCTCCACGGATGTTTGTAACGTTGCGCTTCTCTGTGCGCGACTGCGCCAGCCTGCGCACACCATCGCCCACCTGTCGTGAAACGCTCACCCTCTACTACAAGCAGGCTGACTCACAGAGGGAGCTGATGAGAACCTGGGTCGCAGAGGTAAGGTCAAAGCCTAAAATGACATTTCCTATTTCTATGGAAGTTAATTTGGAAAGTCCTGCACTTGGGGTGTAAGAGTATAAAGTCCACTTTGTTCCACAAGTACCACAGAAAAACTTGAGGAAATTTCTCAAGGAACCCAGGATCTGGCCTATCCCGTCAGTTAGAGAAATACTTTAAATGTTAACCTGATCTAAACTACTGTTACTTAAAGACAAGCAATTACCACAGAGATAGCGCTTTTTAGAACAGTTTAGTTTCCTTTAGGAACTTTTGGATTTATTAGCTTTATTTCGGCCCCAATTTTTTCTAGTCTCTTCTATTGTATTACCATTAAACAGCCTTGTACCATTCAACTCGTGCAAAAGCAACTGGTTGTGTGCTGTTTAGTAACTTTAAAGAGCTGCAATAAAATAATTTTAGCTAGGTTTTGCTGTCTGCTGCAGTACTGTACGTCATGATTTTTTTTTTTTTAACAACGTTATTGCATCCATAGAGTCTAACGTGGGATGTAGCTCTACTGTTCTGAAAATGTGAGTTGATTGAAGGAGACAGCTCAGCTAATAAACACCTATTTATTAGCAAAAAAAAGGTTTTTATTATTGTTTTTGGGATGAGTTACCCTTTATAAATTTTCCACACCATTTTCCCCCGAATACACAATAATCCAGCTGTTCTGATGGCCAGAAATACTGGTATGTAACTATGTAACTATGTAGCACAAACCTGAAGTGAAGACAAGGGTTAGCATCCCCAGTAGCAGTGTTTTATGTAGTGATCTTTAGTAGTATGATTACTCTGTTGTTTTCTCATGGTCACATGTTTTTGTTATTGTTTTATTGATTTTTTTGTTGTTTCCCACAAAAGATCTAAAAGCAGGGAGAAAATAAATGAAGCAGAAGATTTTTTTTATGGCCCTGTCTACACCCTCAGCCTCACTGCTGTGATGGTATGACCAGGCGATGCATTTATCAGCTTGCCACCACCACACACTGACTTGACCTTTGTGCGGCGCATGTGTAGAAGGGCATGCGTTGCTCAGTGCTCACACAGCGATGATGTCCTCATAGATAAACCTCTTGAATCTTAGCCTAAGGGAAAATAACCATGGCTATTTTAGCAGGCATCTCAGAGTAGAACATCATGCTGGTGTATACAGTAGCTGTCACTGTTTTCCAATTCCATTAAAATACAGGCTGATATTGTCAAGCAGTGTGGCAGGGTAGTGACAGTGAAAAAGGACTATATCTCAAAATGTGTTATTTTGAAAACCTCCTAAATTTATGTTAGATCTAAAAATGTTATTGTTTACCAAATAAAATCACTAATGACTTAAATTCAGTACCCAGAAGAATTGGCCTGATTTAGGCCTAATTTTGCACACATGCCTGCAAGCAAATGGCATGTAAATGATTCAGTTTGCAAGGAGCTGGCATGTCTACAGTGGGACGCAAATGGAAGTAAGGCGCTTTGTATCCAGGCCCGAGGGGCTGGCATGGGACCGTAAATGTGCCAGAATTGCCAAATTAGATTTTTTATTCTCTATGACCTAACATCACAATCATTCCCACCACAAAATTCCAAAGCTCTCATTTTTTCTTATTTTCCAAAGATAGTTATCTAAAACAGTTAATTACTGACAAGCCTGTTTAAGTTTTGGATTAGAGTTGTTAATTATTAAATAAGCCTGAGTGCTGACTTCCTGTAGTCGGTGTAACAAAATTAAATCTAACATTAAATTTACAAAGCTCCTGTCCATGTTATGTATTGAATGCAAAGCTCTTAATCCCCGGTGACGACTGTAAGGCAGTGACCTCCTGATTAAATAGAGTCTGGCCACAGCAAATTTAAACAGGTATTATTTTAGTCACTGCTTGAGGCTAAGTACCTTCAGACAGAATTATTAAAGCCATCATTAGTGATTCATTGCAGTTAACATTAATGCAGCAGCCTTTTCATCATGGCCCAACAATGACTGATTGCATAATCACTCTGATTACTAAAAAGGTTCTGAGATTAGTTTCCTTAGACCAGAAACACCGGCTACAATATTTTACATAAAAAATCTCTGTTTTCATCATAAATTTATCATCAGTCCTCCAACACGATATAAAGACCTCCAATCAAACTTTTGCATGACAGATAGATGTTGAAACCAAATGACTGGAGTCAGAGATGGGCTGCTTTGTTAACTTCCTTTAAAGTTACCAGATTTCAACTTGTACAAATTGTGCATTGTGAGTTTTTCGCATAAAAGAGAAAAAAAACTTGAAAGCACTTGATGCAAAAAAAAAAATAAAAATTGTGGCAGTTCTGATTATTTAGTATTTGAAGACTATCGTGAATAGGGTCCGACCATAGAAACACTATATATTTCTGTCTGATCGTGTGGTGCAACTCTAGCTGAGATAAATGGGTAGTTATGAAGGATTGGTGTACATGAACATTTTACCCCTCTGGGAAAAGAGGTGCTTTTTAAATATGCAAATTGATCAGGAAGAAGTGGAGAGACATAAAGTAGCTGCAAATGGCACGTTGCTGAAAGTCACAGCAAAGATTAAAACAGGAACCCCCATGAAGAACTGCACAGACTCATGTCAGCAATCATAATTCCTAAAATATTTAAGTTTCCATATGCTTAAAACATTGCTTGCTTATCAAGAAACAACCTTAATGTTTTCCTGTTAAATTGATGGTAAGATCTCTACTCTGTGTTCTCTGATTTATCTTTACAAAAAAAGGCAGAATTTACAAAGTAGAGAATAATGAATAAACAGCTTCAAGGTACTTTTCTACAGATACCCTAAAGGTGTGGCATGCATTGGTATTCGGCTCTCTTTAGTAATCACTTAAAAGATTTAAGTGATGGGTGGGTATATTTCAACCAGCTTTGTGTAACAGGAACTTCTGGAGGAAGATAGGTAGATTAGTGGTTGAGCAAGAACTAAGCAATGGTAATGTGTTCAATAGTAGAGCCATTAATCTTCTCAGAATCCAAAGTAGAGCAGGGGAACTGAATTTTGGTTCCTTAGAGTGATTCATCAGCAGGCAGACACAAGGTCAGAAGAATATTTGACAAGGGAATGAAAGAAAAGGGAAATCCAGGAGGCAAAAAAGACCGGCAGGGAAACAACGCTGGCTTTCGATAATCTGGCAGCTCAACCGGTTGTTGGCAAACCAACCTAACATGCATTTACTGCCACCTATCATACTGGACTGTGGAAGTCAATATGCAGATCCTTATAAGCAGGATAACAGGTGTGATGAATGAGGGGTGATTAGGATACAGAAACAATGTGGTGGGGTTTGGGTGGAAACAGCTAGCTTACTTACGTGCAGTGCAGAGAAGAGCAGGGAAACAGGCCAAAAACAGAGAAAAGCAAAACACAAATCATGACAGCTTTTCACATCTTCAGAAAAAGTAAATCAAGCTCAGTCAGATTGGAAGAGGAGTGTGGAAATATTCTTCCAGCTCTTATCCAAGATTCTTTATCCAGTTTGCATGCTTTGATACAAACCATCCATCTGGAGCTTCTGTTGTATTTTTTATTGTTGTTGTCTTGCACGAAGTGAAATCCTGTCCTGGTCAGTTTTCCAGCAAACTCTGACAGAAGGAAAACCTCCATGCAAAGTTATTCTGCCATCGAACAGCTTTTTTTAATGCAGATTGATGAGGCTTTATTATACTGTACCACACAGATTCAGATTTCCAAGCAGGGCTAGTGGAAATTGGGATCTTTGATGGCTTTCTTTCAAAAACAACTTGTTTTTTTTTTACTTTTTAAGTAAGTCAGGATTGCATTTGGCAAGACTATGGCCAAGTCAGATTTGTAGGTTTGTTTTATTAAATAGTGATTTTGTGTGTTTTGTGCTCTTTTTCTCCATAGCCATCTAGCGGTGAGAGAGAGACAAGGGAAGGTTGGGTGAAGATCGACACGATTGCAGCTGATAAGAGTTTCTCCAAAGTAGAGCCCAGTTCACCTCACCAGTATCAGCCCAACCGCTACAGTCGCATCAATGTTAAAACACGAAGCTTTGCTCCTCTGACACGTAATGGGTAATCATCCATGCCCTGGTTTCTATTTCTAATGTTTTCTCTCTACATAGAATCTAAAAAGGTCTTGACATTCCCCATCCTTGCATGTGACCATTGTTTCAGGTTTGTTTTAGCAATTGTGGACAGTGGAGCTTGTGTTTCCCTCATGGGGGTGTCCATTTTCTACCGCCGTTGTCCAGCCACCAGCCTCAACTTGGCGTCCTATCCGGCAACTCCATCAGGTGCAGAGCCGACTGCTTTAGTGCCTGTGACAGGGATGTGTGTCCCCCACAGTAAAACACAGGGCGGCACCCCCCCTCGCATGCACTGCAACGCTGAAGGCGAGTGGATGGTGCCTGTTGGAGGATGTGTCTGTGACAAAGGATATGAGCCAAACATCAACGGATCCGCCTGCTTGGGTGAGTTCAGAGGCCAGTGGTGAGGTTAATTAGTCAGCCTCAGTTGTGATGATCACAAGTATGTCATTTATCATTTATAACAAAATTATAATGGTCTTTATTTATGCACCTGATAGTTTCATTTTTGTGGCACTGAAAATTTTACTGGATTAAGACAGTGGAGTAGCTACTCATCTATGAAAGGATAGGCAGGAGGAATTATTGGGGGTTTGAAGAGGGGACATTTGAAGCTAAAAAAGTTAGTTCAAAGTTAGTCACTGTATGTAAGGTGATTTGATTCATATCCGAGAGATTAGGCTGTTGATACATGCAACTTACTTTCTCATGTTTTGTTATAAAACAGATAACTGTTTACACTTTTGTAAAAAGAAAGTTGGCTGCAGCAGGTAATTAGATACAAGCAGAGCATGCAGTTTGCTAATTAATGTGGCCCCACTCAGCGCTCAGCTTCTCTCATCCACATCACACTTGATTTGGATGTACTCAAAGTCAGGATGGAGCCCATCCTGCAGCTGTGGAAGCAGAGACAGATCGCACATCTGATGTGAGTCTGTTCTGCTCTGCTACACTCTGCACCACGGAATGCACATGTAGGCCAGACATGCCCTGGGCTAACAGGCAGTACATGTGGATCAACCTTGTTGATTACCGCAATATTCTGCCTTTAATGAATCTAGAGACTTATCTATGGGGGAAAAGTATTCAATGTTGTGAAAAGCACGGTGCAATACAACGACACCCAAGTTGTGACTTTAGTGACATCAGTGAAAAGCCCCCATTGGGAAAGCTCACAAATCTGAAACAAGGGATTCTCCTAAGAACCTTAGGAAATCCCAGAGATTCTTTGTTTACGGAGTAAAATAGGTTGAATAACATGTCCTTCTTGTAGAAGATGCTCTGTGCTTCTGGCAAAAATACAGTCCTGTTTTAAAATTAGCATATAAATCCACAAATTATCTCACCTTTGGCAAAGATGCATAAAACACCCTCAACTACAGCCCTCTTTGATTACAAAAATAGATTCTGTTTTGGGGAAAAAATGACAGAGTATGGTGACAGGACAAACCACCTCATCTATTGCTGGTCTTCACAGTTTAAGCTTTCTCATATTTACAAATCATAACTGGGTAAAAATGAGAAGGATTGTCTTTTTTCATTTCCTGATCAACTTTGAGTTGTGATTCTTATCTTTCTTATTTCGAAGGGTACAAAAACTCCTAATATTTGTACTAGTTGTGTGAAACCCACCCCAGAGAAAAATATTCCTCAATAAAACTTTGCAATCAATTTTGAATAAAAGATTAATAATGAATGAATTACAAACATTTTAGTAACAATTATAAGGATAATAAGAGGCACAAATAACCAACATCTCTATAATTTAGTCGGAAATTACTTTTTAATCTTTTAAATAATTAAAGTGATTTATAAGTGAACTGAAGGCCAGAGGTGCCAAGAATTGGAAGACACTGCATAAAATATTTTTTTTTAAGCTTTGAACTATTACATTTTCTAATAGATTTTTGGTTTTGTTTTCATTATTATTTTTATCTTCTGTAACTTAACAGTTATGACTTTTAAATCTTTTTTTTATACTCTTATCTTTATATTTTATATCAATATATCACATATAAATGATCAGATCTCAGCATATTCACAACTTTTAATAGTTTAACTAGACTGCTGCATTCTTTCCAGCATAAGTTGCTCACAAGGCCTTTTTATTAGACATTTTACTGTTATAAAATACTGGACCATATAAAAGTGAGGAAAAATAAAAGCTCTACATTCCTTAGCCAACAGAACCTCATTCACTTTTCGTCACATACTGATCTAATTTTCTTGCCTTGGACATTGTTGAACTAGACTTAAACCTGAATTTTGTGGCTGATTATTTTGTCTCTTTCTTTGTCCAACCTTTGACTCTCAGATTCAAGCATTGGCTGATGCAAATGATCTGGACAGAAAAAAGTATGAAAAAAAACATGTTTTTATAAACCTTTATGTGTAGAGGTTAATTTTCTACATAGCTAGCAGAGGAAATGCCAAACTATATCTGTGAAGGTTATTGCTGTAAACTCCATTTTAATAATATATTAAAAAAAAAAGACAAAATAAGCTGAGGGTAGACTCTGACTTACCATCTTTTGCTGGTGATTAACCTGGGTAGCTATACCTATTGACATCAGGCTCAGTTTTTTTGGTAAACGTTTTGCTTTCTCTCGCTCCCTCGCAACCAGAAGAAATCATGGATATTTATAAAAATATCCTAAAAGATACCATATTTATTTGATCTGCTTCCAAAATCTTTTTGGTTTCTGTGGCTTATTTTAAAAAATGTAAAGCAGACAGAAATAGTAGCTCAAGGTGTGCTGTTGTGCTATTTAGAAAGAGGTTAACACCAGGGATGTGTGTTTTTACAGAGGGTAAGACCACCCCTCTTGGATAATTAATAGAAATGCTGCAAATGAGCAGGAATAAAATGTTTGACACCACAGTTGAATTGCGCAACTACAATGTTAAGCTCAACAGATACATGAGACCTCTCCCCTTTTTAAATCTAAACACCCCATCTATATCCTTTCCAATTACAGTACACTAGTCGGACTCCCCTAGAGAAAACAGTCTACCTAGAAATTATGTCAAGAACAAGCAGTGAGATCCCCTGAGAAAGGGTTAAGAGACCAAAATGACATCATTTGCTGAAGGAGCAAGGACAAACGTCTTGGTTCTCGAGAAACAGGTAGCAGCCTTTAGTAGCTTTAACAGACTTTAGACTGGAGCTAAAACACACCTTAGAGCAGGACACTGATCATAAAAAATACAAACAGAAGTATTGTTTACAGGTGCCGTCCATACGATCTGAAAGATTTTAGTATTTTTTTTTTTTGCGAAGAAAAGTTTGCAACGTCAGTTTCTGGATGTGCAAAGCTTGTCAGGAAATTTCCTTAAATTCTCCAGGCTGCAATTGCAGTTAATCTGCTTTTTAAAGTATTTTTCATAAGTACAAATGCCCAAAACCATTTAAATTAAGATTTTTCTCTGCAACGAAACATCACATCTCAATAATAAATATTGACATCTTTGGTTGCAAGACGTTTTGCTTGAAGAAGATTAAGGTGCACTTTTCTGCAAGACACTTCTACAGCCGTGAGCTTGATGCTTTTCCATGCAGCTCTTTCACAGACGATTTCCTAATAAAATAAATGGTCTTAAAAGTCTTTTTGTGGTGATAAATGCTTCCTAGAGTCAAAGCAGACATGTGACAAAGACCTCCTGTTCCCACAAGGTACTTCTCCTCCTTACGGGTAATCCAGCCTTGATGTGTTGTGACATTGCCGTCTAACAGTCTCTGTAAAAGGTGAGCTCATTTGAATTCAGGTGTCCAAAGATCTGGGCTTGTAGTCAATCAGCTGTTTAGACCGATCTTTTCCACCTGTCAGTTTTCTTCTCTGTTTTTAAACTGATCTGCGGAGTTTTCGATCAATACTGCTGTCGCTCTGATACACTTCTGTGATTGATGAGGAAACCAGAGGGAATTGAGGGCAGGCAGGCTGAGGTGGGATGAGATGTGGAGAGTCTATCCTATCCATACGGTCGGTAATCAGCAGAGGTTTTTCATCCAGAAATACAGATAATTTACGGTCAGAGTGGTATTAACGGATCAAAGGAACAAGATCTGCAAATACAGCAGAGAGGCCGGGAGATTATAATAAGGTCAGCAATGGTAAAACTGGTCAAGGGGAACTTTTCACTTTTACACTGTGTATAATTAAGGCAGAAAAGTTGAAGAAAAACTGAGAGACGCCAGATGGACAGGAAAGGATATATGAAGAGAGCGGCGAGGGGGAGGGGTTGAATAAGAAAGGAAAAGAACCATAGTGGGAGGGAAGTGACACATTTAGGTCATGGCGATGTAATGGCCAGTCGTCTGTGAACAAGTGACAGAAACCGCAGGGGGAGTAAGTGGAGGAAAACTAGGAAGAGACTGAAAGATAGGAGTATGCAAGTTAATGACTTAAAGAACTGAACAGGCAAAAATAAAAAGACCAGAAGAGAGAGAGTTTTTCAAATGAATAAGTTTAAGTTTATTAAACCGTGGTCCTGATATTTACTCTACTGGTCCTTAAAATATAAGATATCAGTCAAAAACTGCATTTTCGCTGGAATTGCTCAGGTCTTAACTAAAAGTTAATCTGCAATCCTGCCAAGTCGGCTGTGAAATATGTTTGTGCTGTTTGTCTTTGAAAATATGCTCGACCTGCTGTTGTGTTTGCTGCATCCTACTGTTATCTGCTGATAAACCAACCCCAAACACTCGGCTACTGGAGTGAAAACGTCCAGTTGCTCTCTGCGAGCACCTCAAGGCAGTGCTGCTCCCACTGCTTTAGCTTTTTGTTGAAGCTTAATTCTGTTTTGTTGCTCACTTCATTCACTAATAATGCAGGTTGGAATCAGTACATCGTTGTCCTCACAGCTCCATGGGAATGCTGAGCAATGCGACAGCAGGTTTACCAGAAATAGAGGGATTATTAACTGGACCAAAACTTTGTTCCTGCACAGAGGAGCGCCAAAGTTTCTTTACCTGGAAATGTTGTTCCTCTGATCCAGATTTAAAAAGTAAAAATATTTTAAAACATTGAGAGAAATAACATTGTGAGGGAAAGTTGCTGAATATATTTTACTGTAAATTGAAAAATGTAAACCTTTATTTTGTACGTTCTCATTTTTTAGATATATATTTATTTTTTCTATTTTACTACTAAAGGTTGCTGTTAAGGGCTCCAACTAATGGTTATTTTTCAAAATGATTAATCAGTCCATTATTTTTTTCGATTAATCGATTAATAATTAACTGATAGCCAAAGGTTTTTTAAAAAATACTTTTGAAACTCAAACTTTCTTTCTTATTCTTTTTATCTTAAATGCAAAGTGTTTATCTATTTTTTTTTTTACAATTTTGGTATAATTACTGCTCAAAATGGGTCAATCTGTCGGTTAAAGGCATTTTACAGTCTTTATACTCCACTTATAGATTAATCAATTTTTAAATTAGTAGACGATTATTTAAATAATCAATTAATTACAATTAATCAAATTCATTGTTTCAGCCCTAATGCTGTGTTTCACAAAGTTAAATAAATGGGACCACTTAAGTAGTCTTTCACTTCCTGGATGTTTCTAGGCCTGTTAATTATACAGCTAAAATAAAAGCAAATGCTGTACATAAATATAATTATATAATAATAATAATAATATATAATATACAGTGCATAACATCTTTCTTTTAAGAAGCTTTTCCTTTGTGAATACAAAGAAAAAAAAAAGCTGTATATCAACTGCTGGTGCAATCAGAGGTCTTGCTAATTCATTCACTGTGGTCAGAACACTGGTGTGTGATAACCCCACTGCAGTTTGAATATGCCACAGCAAACACTACTCCTACACAAGGATGGATAGAGTGGCCAAAAACTGTTCCCTACCGTAGTGTAATACAAGTATTTTAGGGTATTTCTATTCAACTTGAAGCTAAAAGTAGTTATTTAAAAAATATGGCTGTTTGATTGTTCGATTTAAATAATTAAATAAATTTAATATACAAAACAAAAAGATTTATTTAGACATAAAAATAAAAGATTATTTTCAATTTTAGTATTTGAGAGAAGAAAATAAAAATTTTGTTAAAAATTTTTTTTCTTCTGACAGAATAAGAAATTCAAGCAGAAGAAGTTTATGGCTCATCAGATAAAAATTAACATTACAACAATAAAGCTTTTGTAAAAAACAGAAAATTCTCATTCAACTTTGATGTTAATTTTGGGTTAAACCTCCTAGTTCTTCTTTCAGTAAATAGTTGCGTAGAGTAAACAAACATTTTACTTTAAAGTAGCGTTACCCAATATCTCTGAAAAATGTTAAAGTACAGTGCTGTTAAACTGCGCGTAGAAGTTTTCTTCTTTTTTCTAAAGCCACTGAGTCAAAAGTAACTGTTTGCACAATTCTGATATTAGAAGAAGATAATATAAGATAATAAAATAAGAATAAGATGTTCGATATAATTAATGAGTGCACCATATAAACTGATGCTTATATGGTTTATACATCTTACTTTGTATCCACCAGTAATGGTATCCTAATCTGTGTTTGTGTTGTTGATGGGTAAATTACTTTAATTTGATAATTTCACAAAAATATACAGTTTATGGTCTGTTTTAAATTATCTTTTCAACATAAAACTAAACAGCCCAAAAGAAAAAAACCAACATAAAAATACTAAAACCCTCCACCTGACTAACTCACTAATTTTGAGGCATTTTTCTCTACATCTGTTTGTTCTCTACAGTTTGCATTTCAATAAAAAGTTTCATTTTCTTTGTTGTTTTTTTAAGCAAAAGCGCTCTGCAAGCTTTTCACTCATAATTAAGGCAATCTTATATATTAACCCAAAATACTGAAGCAAATCTGTATCCAAAATGATTTCTCAATATATATTGACTAAGTCTGATAACCCTGTCAAACTGCACTGTTTTTCCTTTAATAAAAAAACAATATGATAAAGTAAAAATTTTTATAACATGAAAATATATTCATTTCTTTTTCGTTTTAAGCTATAGCCAATTTAGAATAATTTTTAAAAATCCTTTTTATTCATTATTTGTTGATTTATTACCAGAAGGTTTGAATGATGTTCTTTAACTCTTCTTGATTATTAAACAATTAGCTAACTATTACCAGTTCAAATTTAATGACACCAAAACACATTATTTCTGTGTGAACAATTTGTGCAGACTTTGTGTGATGGCGTTGCCGACACGCCTCTACCAGATTTTCCCAGGAATAGATTTCTTTCATCTCCTATGCTGTGGCAATTTTCCAAGATGGCAGAATTTAGGGCTCAAGTTGTGAAAAAACTAATCCAGTAAGCATGAGACATCATTTTCACATGTCCAGATTGCAACTCCTTTGGGAACTGTGTCAGCCTCTATTAATCTATCACATGCTTCTTGATTCTTCTGGAGTCACAGTCACAAAAACAACAGTTGGACTGATGATAAATTGAGACTCTGACTGAGATATTGGAGATTTGCACAAACAACTAGCATTTTTTTATGCAGTAGGATGATTATAAATTTAAAAAATCAAGCAGTATTTTTGATTTATTCATAGGACTATTTATTACATTTAAAAGAGCACCCAAATTGTGACTGATCAGTGTGGCATTCAGATGTCAGAAATTTGCTGGTAGTTTTTGGAAGAACGACAGAGGATGATTGCTTCAACAGCTGCCTGCTGGTTTTTAATCTTTTTCCTGCCAAACAGAATAAGGATGAGTTGGCCTTTTGACATTTTCATCTCATATAGAAGAGCAAGGAGCAGAGAGCGCACACAGGAACATGACTGAACGCGTGAAATGATTGCACCTGTTCAGCAAAACACAAACAGTTCCTTCATTTTTTTATTACCCCCCCAAAATCTGCTTCCTCCTGGCGTCACATCATCAGATAGACGCCCTTCATTTGATTCCCTCTTAGCTACAGAAGAGGATTTGGGACAGAGATTAGTGTAAAATAAGCCTTGACTTCATTTGGTGCTATGCTGTATGTGAGTGTGACATGGCTGTGAATTATTCTGCATGTCAGTGTCCTTGTTCAACTTAGAGATACTGATCATCAGAAAATCTCCATTGTGTGTCTTGAGTCTGTGAGAATTTTGCACCTTTACAGTTTTATTTTTTGGCTTTCTTTGTTGCACATATGAGTTACAATTACACTTTAACATCACACATAAAGATAAATACAAACATTAATATGTGAGTTATGATTTACATCTAAGAGGAAAAACCTCTCTGAATAAGCCTGACCCTTTGTGAAAAAGTAAAGACCCTTTGTGAAAAAGTAAAGTATAATTAACAGTAATGAATTTTTGATACAGCTTTAAATGACTTTTGACCTCATCAGTTGTAGTTCAGACCCACTCGAGCAGTTTCAAGTATTTCTATAAGAAATAAAGGTGGGCTTTGACTAGGCCCCCCTCAGGCTTTTATTTCCTTTTCTTTTGAGTTCATTGTAGAGACGCCGGTGTGTTTTGTGGTCCAGTGCAAATTGAAAGTCCTTTTGTTTTTTCAGCATAAGACAAGTTGTCCAAGTCCTGAAACTGCAAAGCAGCCCTAGATCAACCTCGACTAACACAACCACTGTACCTGACTATCAGTATTATGGTTCTTGTTTTAATTGCTGTAATTTAGATTGGGCAGTGAGTCAGGCCTGTGTACTCTCTGTGTTCTAAAGTGATCTTTGCTTGGATTTTGTTCTTTGTTTTATTGCTGAGTCATTTAAACTCACCTTAGCTAAGAAAAATGAGGTCTGAATTGCTTAAAAAAAAGCAAGCTTTCATTTGCAAGCTCTAAGAGTTATTAATTATGATATTAAAAGGTATGCTGCAGCTCCCTGTTTGAACCATATATTTTCAAGTTTCTTGTTTTTGTGCATGATTATTAGTACTCCCCATGCTTATTAGCTTTGTTCATTCTTTTCAGCTCTGATATATCAAAAAGGTTCTTGCTTTAGATAACATAACGAGAAAAATCAATGATGACATAAATGATGAATGTTGACCTCTGGCTTGACCTCGCTGCAGGATGTTTCCAGGCCAACGTGATGACTGTAGTTGAACACAAACAGCCAACCCTAATTAATCTCATGTTGGGGATTTTATTGAACATACTGGAGCATCTGAAGAGAGCCTGTGATGCTTACTCAAAGTCTAAATGGTTTAAATGATGATTTGTAGAATTTCCCACAAACATTCAAGAAATTTTAGTAATCAGGAAATCAGTCTGGAAAGTTATACATTTTGGAAAGTGTATATAATGATTGAGAACATGCTCAAGCAGTATTTGTTTATGTAAACAAACACTGCAAAATGTTGTAGTTAATTAAGGCAAGAAAAATTGTTACTCTTTCTTGTCAATGTTTTGTTTTTATTTTTTTTTGTGTAGTTCTAATGTTTTAAACGGTTTTGTCGGCTGCCTTGTTAATCTTATTCATTGACACTCAAGATTAATCAGAGGTTGGTATTAAATCGGTTGCTATGATCATGAGTAGTAAGTGGATCATTTACTCAGTATTTTAGTAGCCTGTTTACCAAATACTTTTTTACTCTTACTTGTGTAATATCTTTAAAGAATATTTTTACTTTTACTTTAGTAAAAATATGATGAAGTAGTGCCACTATAGTGGAGGATTTGCGCAAATTTTTGAAAAGATCCGCCCTCTCCACAAAATTCACATGCACAACCCTGTACCCGCTCCCGAGAGGAAATGTCTTTAAAATGCTTGAGAGAGCATGCAGAAGCCCATCTCTCCTGGTGCACGCTCTGTTTAAACGTTGCTGATTGTTCATACAAGCTTACTTTGCAAAAGAAGATTTGCAGTTTTTCCACTATGTCAGACTCACCATCTGTACGTGAAAATGTGGACAAGTACGTAGGAGGGCCTTACGCAAACATATAAACAGAATTATTGACAATTAAGAGGACCACTTATTTAGATGATCCACCCAGAAAAAGAACATCCTCCACTATACCTGTAAGTTTTTTTGGTACTTTACCCACCTCTGAGATTAATGCAACCTATTGACCAGTGCAGAGATTGTCATGGTTAAAATTCTGATAGATAAGTTGTCTCAATCAAATTCATGTACATACTGGTCACACCCCAAACCCACACAGCACCTTATGTATTTCAAGCTAAAGAGTGCTGGTGTGCTAAAGCTATGCTCCAGTGTAGCTCATTGATGTTTCGTCCATGTCAGTAAATTTGCCACAGACGTTTATATGCCATCATCATCAGCCCTCGTTTCTAGCCTGTACGTTGATGGCGGGGAGGAGCTGTGGAGGAAATACCCTATGGCAGCTGGCGGAGGAGGATCTGTAAGTTTTCCTTCTTCAAGTGTAACATTTTCTCAAAACTCCTTACTGGAGCTTTCTGGTGCAATATTAAAAAGCAAACAGTCCCATACAGGATTCTCTGAGCAGCCGACACATACAGTCTCTGTAAGGAAATTCAGCTAGAACAAGCTAATCCTGATCTCCAGGATAAAGTCATATAACTTAATCCAGCACCCCTCCTAAAACCTTATGTAAACTTATTAAAAGAAAGCACTCATGCAAGTTGCCAGAGCTTTCGCTCTTGGCAGCTTAAATACAGAGCAGGACAGACTGCCAAAAAGGACACCATGAGCACATATCTTCTTAGAGGAATTGCAAAAGAATCTGGTTGGTTTATGCTTTATTTTTTCACAGAGCATAATCTCCGTTGACAAAGCTAAATATATTAAGGTCTGTCTATGCAGCAAAAAAGGCAAGACGTGTGATTAATAGGTTTGGGTTGTTAATGTGTTTTGTTAACAGGGTCATAAATTTGTATTTAAATGGCGTAACTGAATGAACAGAAAGCAGCATACAAGTCAGCCAAAGAGTTTGGAGAATTATAGTCCAACTGAAGAATGGTGACATTAACATCTTGTTCTAATCTGCAATCTCCTTTCAACCAAAACCATTCCTCTGTTTCCACTTTCCTCCCTTTAGGGAAGGTCTATAATATTTCAGGACTGCAGTGCACGAGGGAAGAAGTGTCAGAAGATATTTTGTGCTCTCAAAGTTTTGTTTGATCATGCAGAAAGGAGAACAGCACGATTCTTCAGTCTTGTCAGCTTTATCATGAGCTACAGCTTGTTGGTTGTACATTTGGCTTAACCTTTCCAATGCTGTTTTTTCTCCTATATGAATAAAATGTGAGCGATGTTAACTAATCAATGTTGGCAGAATTTTTAAAATAATTAAAATTAGCAGATATAAAGTTCTTAATGACAGCATTTTAGCTCATTACTGATCTGAATTGTCTGTGAACATTGGCAGCATTAGAGTCATTGCTGCTCTGACTTTTATTATGGTGGTTAATGTAGTGTTAAGAAACTGAGAAGTCTGATTTTCTGCAGATTTAATTACTTCCACCAAGGCCGGTGGAAAAATGTTTACCCTGGCATTGGGTGGAGGAAAAATAAATAAATCCTTTATTCCATATTAAAGGTTCTTGTTGCTGTTTATGTCTATGACCCTGAAACATCTGTGGTGCACTTTTTATTTAGATAAAGAAATATATGCTTGGTGTTTTTTTTTTTGTTTTTTTTTATTTCTTCTTGGATTGTATCTGTTTTAAAGTTTGATTTCCATTAAATGAGTCATCATCTGTATGAAAAAAAATTGTTGATCAAGTAGAATGGTTCAGGATTCACATGGCTTGTGTTTGGGATGCGGCAGTGTGCTGTTTTCAGCAACACAAGTTCAGTAACAATTGGTGGGAGTAGTGGGATGGTCTGGAGGGGCATCTAAGTTATAAAAAAAAAAATCTTAGTCCACAGTGGAGAAAGGACTCGAGAAGTGATTCTGCAACCAGATTCCATATCTTGTCAGTCAGGCACTGAGCTCTATCCTCTTACAAAAGCATTCTGGTTTCCACAGAGCAGGTTTTATCAGAGCAGATCCTGACTTTGGACGTGTACAAGATGGATTCTCACTGAGTATTTAAGAGCCACAAATGCTGTTTGAAGAATGGGAAGTAATCCAGCATCAGTGCGTAACCAAACTGTTGTGCAGTATAGGGGATGTGCAAGATGTAGAGGGTTTTATGGTTCCTCCACACATAACATCAGTCCCTGTTTTTGAGATTAAGATGTGTTCTGTTGAATCAATCTATAATTATCTGATACATGTCTTTAAGGAAGACTCTATAAGAGAATAACCTCTTACACCCTAAGGGGGTATAAATAAATTTCTGCCTGACAAAAACACACAAAAGTAAATCACTTATAGCCTCAAAGCTATTAGATTTAAGAAGAAACTTTTGGTACGTCTGTAAAGGTAAGATGTCATAGAATGGTTTTCTGGTGTCACCACCATTGTAGCTTTGACCCTGCCTGAAATATTAGAGACAAAATACAAAATATTTTGCATTTTTTGAACCTTGCCAAAATTTTCTTTGAAATAAACATTGCAAAACACTACCAAAATATTATTTATAGCACAAAAAAGTAGTACAGACTTTCAAATCTAAATGTTGTGTA
>NW_015150501.1:384229-393325 GCF_000732505.1 Cyprinodon variegatus
TTATTATATTGTATAGTTGGATGTGTGTATATATCATGTAAAACTGTAACTAGAGCGTGTAACAAAAGTAATTTCCCTCTGAGATTATTAAAGTATTTCTGATTCTGATTCTGAATATCACAATTATTTTATATAGTTTTTATTGCTCTTTCAAGTATGCAATAAACGCAGTAATTGCAGTAATTGTAAGTTAATAATGAAACCATTTACTGCTCATGAGACAAATTAGAATAGAATAGACTAAAAATTACAAAAAGAAAAAACATTTAAAACTTACGTAAAAGAGAACTAGGCATCTCAGAAACTCAAATAAGTTAGGTGTAGGTATTAATAAAAAAAGCATATTAGGCTAAAAAAAATAGAATGAACAGGAGAGCCTGTTAACAGATTGACATGAAAACTTGCAATAAACACAACAGTACAAACACACATTTCCAGAGCAATAAAAAAAAACTTTGCAAATGAAGCCTAGGGTGTATTTTCAATTTTGAACACACCTGCACATCAAGACTATCCAGCTCTACCTCTAACTATATGTTCCTCTTCTCTAAGCATCCTTAATAACCAATACAAAGTCAAGTTCCTGCCTCCAACCAGCTGCAACCTCCCTCAGCTCTCTTTCCTGTCCTGGTCTAACTCCTATTCACTTCAGCTCCCTTCTTTCTTCATCTTCCAGTCCATCAGCATAGGTGGATGACATATCCATTGTCAAAATATCTGCCAATACTATCATCATCAATACCAAAACGTGTCCAGGCTACCGTCACCAGGTTGACTTTGGTCGCTCTGTCCTGCTGGCTCCTTGCACCTGTCCGCCGGTGTTCACGGACCAGCCCCAGAGCTGATGGCTCGGTTCAAATGCCCCGTGGGTTTCGACTACATGCTGCACTGTAGTCGACCAAAATCCCCGACGATTTCAAAATTCCCCCCCGGACACTCTACCATATCAACAATTTGATGTTTCAATGAGTGAGTGCTTGTTGCTATGATGCGTCTTTGCTCAGCAGCTTCGCTCGTTGTAAACCAACCAAGCAGCACACAGCTCATCTAAATATTCATGAGCATACCATAAACGGAAGGGTCTAGGGCTTTTAACCAGGCTTACATAGAGCAGCAAATATGCCATTTTCAGCCCAACCAATGTTACACACCCTATTTAGTGACCTTAAGGACCATCTCCAAATACCCTATATAATCATTCTATGACCCCTTTTAAAAAAAAATAAAGCATTTCTTGTTCTGCTTTATCTGCATTTAAATTTTTAGCTAATTAGTGTTTCTCTATCCATGAGTTAAACAAAGGTGGTGACAGTTCTCACAGTCCATCATCTACTTAAGTATTCAGAACAAAATCAAACAAGAATAGACAATAACAAATTATTAGACATTTTTAAAAACATTTAACTGTATCGTAGCATTTACCCATTTCTATTATTAAATATTTTGCATAGTTTCCAGCTTTAAAACAACAGCTCTGTGAAAGATCACGGTGTGTTAACAGATTTAACTGTAGCTGTTTATCTTTATGTCCACTGGCTACATCTCAAACTTCCTAAAATCGACAGGTTTTTAATCAGCAGCTCAAGCAGCAGATGATAGCTGATGGGATGTCAGACTGCACAGAAGGAGTCAACACACCCATTCAGGCACTGGCAGATAAACAAAGTGGAAATAATGGAAGCCAGAAAAAGCTAGAAATCCTGAGTCATTATAGCAAAAGGACTTGAAATGACCATTTTGCTTTGTAAACATATATTTTCAAAGAAACTCTCGACTCAAATATCTCCCAAGTAGTAACTGTTTAAATGTCTGAGTCTGGACAGATGTTACATGTGTGTTTTTCCTTTATTTTTGGTTAGAAGAAAAATAAGAATTACTTTATGTACTCAGTATTATTACAGAGGGTTTATTTCATTGAATATGGCTTGATATGTTCTGATCTATCCAGCACAAATGAGGCACACAAAGGGAAAGAAAAGAATAATTTTCTCATTGAAAACTGGAGATTTCCAACAGTTTAATGAGTCCAGGTCTGAGATAAATATCACAGTGAAAAGAACTGTTACAATTATGATAATTTGCATTTGGTAATCTCCAATCTTACTTACATGGATGTTTGCTTGACAAAGACTGTGAGAGCCATTATGCAGTATGCAGGAAGTCCTCCATCTTTCAGGATTGTCTAACATTCATTTGCCTCATTGGACTAAAGCAGAAATGAGCAGAAATTACAATGTATTTTTTTTCTAGCACCTGGATTACATTTACAAGCCCAAACAAAAGCAGTACTAAATTGTTTAATGAAATTAAAATATAGGTAGTTTGCTGGAGCCTATAAAAATAGAGAGCAGTCAGATTCAGCTGGAAAGACAAAAAGTCAAGACATATTTAAAGGCCTTTATAGGTGGGCAGGTGTGTGCTGGACTCTCCTGCTGCGTGGTCACATCTGTGGTCGGAGCTTATGTGATTTTATGTGTTTTTGTGTCGCAGAGCAAAAACTAAAAGGGAAAAAAAAGGAAAAAAAGAGGGAGAGAGAGAGAGAGATTATGCTCAGAGCCAGAAAAGGGGAATGAGTGCATGAAAAATGGACTAGAGGAGAGAAAGAGAGAAACTGGGTCACTGATCAACATTGCAGTGTATTATGTTGACATTAACTTACTGACCTCTCTGCCATCTCTTTTATATTTAAAAATGTATGTCTCTTTTTAATTGGGTAGAATATTTTCATTTTTTGTTTTTGCTTTATCTGTGCTGTAATTCTCAAACTACTATTTTTTTTTTGTTTGACTTTTAACGTCTCTTACTTCCACTAGTTTTCTTATCATTCCTCAGCTGCTTAATTATATTTTATTATATTTTAATTATGAATGTATCCAATGCAACTTAAAACTGGCATCAGTAAAAGTAGAACAAATATTCAGACTATATTTTATTGTAGCTGTTTAGATATTCAACATTACTGAGAGGCCATCTTATTTCTTCAATGGTAATAAATTATTTTTGCTGGCAATTTCCAATCACTTGATCTATGTCATAATAAAAGTCTGTTTAATTTTTTTTCAAATGGGCTGAAATGGAGGATGGATGGATAGAGCTGGGGGAAAGGTGGGGGTTGCAGATCAAGCGGCAGGGCAGAGGGTATGCAATCTCATTGGCTGATGTAATCAGGTGGATAGGAGGAGGAGGACATGGGCCGAGCTGCAGTTGGAGATCGTGTTGGTGGTAATGCTGAGAGCCTTTGTAGCAAAGTCATGTCGCATGTCAGACCCATTCAGGAACACGGCTGTTAATGTACAGCAAGTATATAAATGATGAAGGAAGCAATCATTCAGTTTCTTGCAGTTTCATCCAAAATTCCTTACGTTTACAAATGCACCCAGATTTATAAGATACGCTGTATAAAGAAGAAACATCCCACTTTTTTTTAACTATGTGACATTATATTAGTCAAATGTTTTTCTGTTTGGTGAACGTTATGTTTTCAGACCAAATTGTGTGGTTGTTGCCCACAAAATCATGATGAAGTTTGCTGAATTGACACTGACACCCGGCACATATCTGTAATGAAAAGTTTAGTAGAAGGAAAACCTGTTTTAGAAATAAGCTGTGCATGCAGGGATACCAACAACCCCGAGATAAATAAATAAATAATAAACCCTCTTTGAGAGGACTTTTTAAAACAAAGGTAAAGATATGAAACTGCTTAAACAATGCTGCGGTTTGAAGAAGCCTGGTTAGCTTTACTTACTTGACATCAGACTTTTCTGAGTCTGATGTATGGCAAATAGATATTATTAATAAAATATTTAATATTAAATTACCTTTTTAAATTGAATCACAAAAAAATCAACTTATTGCTGATTATCAAATTATTTCAGATGAAATCCCAGCACTCTTCCTGCGTCCTTCTTTGGCTATCCATCTCTGAGTTTCACCTCTTCTTCCGTTCTTTCTCTCAACACTACTTCTCTTCCTGCAGCCTCCTCTTTCCCACTTCACACCTGTTTGATCGCTGAGTGAGCTCTCAGAGGCAAGTGAGAACACAAAAAGCCTTTTATCTGTTTATTCCTCCCCTGTCTCATCCTGACTTCTTATTTTATCCTCCCACGCTGTCTAACCACCACACACACAGAGCCACACACGCTCATTCTGCATTTAAGGCTTGAGACGCGCTGCATGTTTCTGACAAGGTTATATAAATAAGGTCAGACAGTCCCTCCCTGCAGACCATAAAGACCAGACACACACATCATCCTTCATCCTCCAACTCAAAAAGTACTTTACTTCTGATTAAAAACATATGAGTAGGTTGTATAGGGCTCCTGATTCTGGTGGTAGCAGCCGCTCCATTTGCACCCAGAATGATGCAAGAGAGCTTCTCTAGATGCACACACTCTACTTTAAGATTACAGACAAAGTGAGGGTGTTTTAAATGATGCATCTTGTAAGGGACACCGCTTCAGGTGCTCACACTCCTCCACACAGGGTGTGAAAATGGCAGCAGACAAACCTGCAGGCTTCACACTCTGTGCTCTAGTGATCTCAGAGCCGTTGAGGTTCCGGCAGTTTGCAGCAGGAACTGATGTGTCACTAAGATCAACCTCAGCTGTCTCACAGTTGACACTTAACAGTTGACCCTTTTCACAGATCAGCTTTGAAACTGAAAAAAACATCCACGTAGGCAGGTTCAGAATGTGTGTTTAATGTCTGCAAATGACAGAAATAGTTTATACAGCATTTTTTATGTCAACTGTCAGTTAAACTGCATTGTATATCAATTTAATAAATTTTATTGTACCCAGTGATTAATCAAATGTCACTGATAATTCCTTCTACAATTGTCTACATAGAGATTAAAATAATTTGCTCCCCGGGTGCCACACAATGGCATCCCACTGCTCGCCAATGGGAGGGGCTAAATGCAGAGTGAATTTCATTGCTCTGTGCTTGAGACAGTGTAATGACAATAAAAAGCTGGGGGGAAAAAAATGTCCAGCTAATAACCCAAACAGTCTTCATCTGGAACTGATTAGCAGAGTGGCGCAGCAGAAGCGTGCTGGGACCATAACCTAGAGGTTGGTGTAGCGAAACCACCCTCTGCTGTAAACCTTTAGGGGGAGTGTGGCCAAATGGTCGGGCATTGAGCTTGGAATCCAGAAGTTCTGAATTCAAGCCCCACTCCCACAGACAGCCACTGGGTCCTTGAACAAGTCCCTTAACCCCACACTGCTCCCCAGGCGCCGCACAATGGCAGCCCACTGCTCCCCAAGGGGATGGGTTATATGCAGAGAGTTCATTTCAATGCTACTTGTGACAGTGTAATGACAATAAAAAGCTGGGGGAAAAAAATATAATTTCTAAATAGTTAGAGACTTAATGCTTTATTTTCACTAATACAGTTATTAAAAAAAAAATTTTGTGGGTTTTTGTAGCCATGGTGTCGGTTCCTATAAAGTATTTCTACATACCCTTATAAAAAGTTATTTTTTATAGCCTTGTCTCAAAACTGTTTTGTCTGAAAGTTTTTTTTTTACTTTGACATTCAAATAAAAGCTTTATTTTACATTTGTAACATTTTTCTCTATTGTAAATTTTTTTTCTTCAATCTTACTTTTTTTTTCTTCATTCTAATAATTTGTTAATGGATCAAACAATTTAGACTTGTACAAGTGAAATCCATAAGAAGCCCAGAGTGTAGCTGTTAACCAATTAAATAATCTGTTAACCAATTAAATAATCCTTTTCAAGGAAGGAGAGACACAAATTGACTGCAGCATTGTGTTTTATTTGTGACATTTTTTTCTTTTTACAAAAATGCCAGACATTTTTTTTTACAGTTTTAGTTTGTCAAAGTGTAAGCCCCAAATCTAAATTTTACTGAAATCTGCGGATTATTTTCCAATCTTGTTCATGCAGCAACTTTTACAGACAAAAAGTGCTTTACAAATTCTAATCATGAAACATCAAATATTAAAAAGACACAATAAAACATAGAAAGTAAAAAAAATATTCATATTTATATATATCTAAATATATTCAGAGATTGTTGCATAAAACACTGCTTAGGTGTCAAACAAAAAATTAATAAAACTAAATTATTATCATGTAAGACATTAATTACAAATCTAACTTTTTTTATAAGTATAATTTCAAATAAAGTTGAATGTTTAACCTAACATATATGCTAAAATGTCACAAAAATAAAGTTGTAAATGTGCTTTCATTCTTCATTTTTGCCTTAATGTGACTGACTCTAGAAAAACACCTGTATAAAAGTGTAAACACTCTTCGGATAAACTCCATTTTAAAAAATCTGCAGTTTTATAAAATTGAGCTTTGTTTTGTTTTATCATTCTACCTTCATCCTCTTTTTTGCAGAGGAGAGATACAGATATCCACCCTTTTTTGTTGTTTCTCTGAGTGGAAATGTGGTAGTTCAATTAACCAATGTGGGAAGTCTCCTATGAGATTCTGTTGTTTTTCCCGTTTTTAAAAACGGCTAATGAAAATGGAGCTCTTTGTCAAATCTACTCATCATGAAAAGAGGAATCAGATTACTAACTTAATCTTAATACACACAATTTTAATTTAAAAATCAAGTATAATTCAAAGGAATTATTTGTTTTTCTGTTCCATTAAGAGAACAAGTACCTGTTTCTTTTTTAAAAACAATTTGTAAAGTTTTCTTTAAAGGTTACTTGTTTTTTTTTTTTTTTTTTTACTTCTCAGTGTAGGATCTTCACATTACTCTGAAAGAGGAATTAATTTTCGAGCTCTTTACAAATCTTTGCCAGTGTGAAATAAGTGTGCAGGAGCACTGAACAAGAAGGCATGGAGTAGCTCTCCTGAACCTTAATTGTTATTTTTCATTGAATCATTAATATTTATTTTTCTTTTTAAAAAAGTTACATGTGAACGAAGCAGATTGGGTATTGATTATTTTCAGCTGTGTCTCCAAAGGGGCATAGGAACTGCATGAACACCTGGAGCAGAAATGGAATTACCCCCATGCAGACAGAGAGAGGTTTATTTGTATCAGGCAAACTTCTTGATTGAAAACTGGGTCCTGTCCAGACAGTAGCAGCAAAAACCAGACTTTGGAAACCAGCTACCAGAGGGCCATCTCCTTCTGTAAACCCCTATCTGCATAACCAGGGACAAACTGCTGTATTTGAGCCAGCATAGACCGTACCTCTCCCTTAACATGTACGCGCTGACACAAACCACAGCAATGTGGACTTCAGAGTTGTGGCTGTGTTTAGGAATATATTAGATTTATTGCTGATCTTATACTAACACATTTTACTCCTCAGCTTTCATTCCTCTGTTCTGTGCCTCTTTTCTCTCTCATACTGGTTATATTCCCTTTTCTCCTTCCTTCTTCCTCTTTATTTCTGTCTCAGAGGTTCTGGCGTGAGTATTATATTATGGCTGCTCCAGCTTTGTTGGTTTCATTTTAACACTTAAACCTTTCTGTGCAGATTCCATTGCAGGGATGTTCATTCTGAAAATAAGGACAAGCAAATGTGCAAAATGTTGTGAAGTTAGCTTCCACTTTGTGCCATTTTAGAGAATGTATGTAACAGCATGATCAATCCGTCTGATTAGGAGTTTTACTTAATTTTAAACATCCAGCTGTTGGTTCAGGTTCATACTAGTATTGTAAAATATATTCTCATAAAGTCTTTTGACATTTCTTCATATTCTAAAAACACTTTAATTTTTCTTCTGCTGTCCTTCTGTGTTCTCTGTGGGATTGACTCTGGTAGTGTCAGGTTGTGGGGGGTTTCTAGAGGACCCAAATGCAGAGACAGAAGCTGAGGTTTTTTTTTTTTGTAGCTCTAATAAGCAAAAGGTGGCAACTGAAGCAAAGGTTCACACCAAAATACAGAAAACCAATATCCAGGATCTGTCACAGGAAACACACATTAGGAACAAAGAATCAACTAGGAACCAGCAAACAGTAACTGAAGAGGAGTATATATTTCAAACAGAACAAAGACAGGGGTAATCAACTGATAGGGAGCAGGTGCGAACAGAAGAATCTAGAAGGGAGCAAGGGGCAGGAGGCTGAAACAAGACTGCAACAGAGGGTAAACAAGAAGAACTCAATACATCCAGAAAACAACACAAAATGGAAATGAAACCAATAAACTAGAAAACACAGAAAAACATGAATCAAAGTGTAAATGAAAACTAAAAAAGAAAACTTAAACAGAACCAAGAATTGTAGAATGCTGACAGGTAGTGTAATAATTAACTTCATGTTCTTCAGCCCCAAAATGACCACATTTTCACTGTTATTGATAGAAATAATAACACAAGTAATTTAAGTTTCAGGTTTAGATGAATGGGTCCCGTTGACGTTCATGGCTTGCATTTCCCTAAATAGAATATTTAAAATATGAACACATTTCAAATTGACATGAATCAATGTTTTGCTTTTTTCTTGTTTAAACCTTGGTATTGTTTAATCAAATGAGCCATAAACCTTTGACACAAATTTGTTCACTGTTAAAAGGTGGCCTATCATCCTGTTTGACCGGTGGGTTGGGCGTGCTCTGTAACGCTGGACCCACATCCTCTC
The DNA here is from genome assembly GCF_000732505.1 of Cyprinodon variegatus. Classification (NCBI taxonomy): domain Eukaryota; kingdom Metazoa; phylum Chordata; class Actinopteri; order Cyprinodontiformes; family Cyprinodontidae; genus Cyprinodon; species Cyprinodon variegatus. Next base: position 392,817 of record NW_015150501.1, read on the forward strand.
TAAACAAAAGTAAATGACAGTGTTGGGCTAAGTAACAAACAACAGTCCACAGCGGTGAACTTATGACCTAAAGGGAAACCACAAGTGATACCAAAATACTTTCCAAACTCCAAAATCATGTCGACAGACCTGACCAAAGCAATAAAAAAGGTAACCCAGAACCTAAACATGACTTCTTAAAAAAAAATAAGACCATCACAGTAAACCCTCTAAATACAGTTGGATTTGGTGAACTGTATATTTTTCTTAAAATGTATAACTTGACTTTTGTTTGTGTTTGTTTGATGTTTCTGTACTCACAGAAAAATTATGCCTTATATAAACCTTTGCTGGAGCTTTAGTGTCCTCTGTTCAGTCTCATTCAGGGGATTTTGTTGTTATTTTATAACAGGGTGGCAGTAATCTGCTTAGGATACGTCCTTCCTGAAGAGCCACTACAAATATATATATACATACATATATATATATATATATATATATATATATATATATATATATATATATATATA
>NW_015150501.1:395233-418239 GCF_000732505.1 Cyprinodon variegatus
ACAGTCAGCATTCATCCACAGTCAGCATTCATCCAGTCAGCATTCAACCAGTCAGCATTCATCCACAGTCAGCATTCAACCACAGTCGGAAGTCAGCATTCATCCGCAGTCAACGTTCATGCACAGTCAGCGTTCATCCACAGTCAGCATTCATTTGCAGTCTGCAGTCAGCAATTATCCGCAGTAACCATTCATGCACAGTCAGCGTTCATCCACAGTCAGCATTCATCCACAGTCAATGTTCATCCACAGTCAGCATTCACCCTCCGCTTTCAGCGTTCATCCTCCACATTCAGCATTCATCATCCACTATCAGCGTTCGTGCACAATCAGCATTCATCCATTTTCAGTTTTCATCCATAGTGAGCAGAAAGGTTCTGGGTTCGGTTGCCGGCCCGGGGTCTTTTTGCATGGAGTTTGCATGTGCTCCCCGTGCATGTGTGGGTTCTCTCCGGGTACTCCGGCTTTCTCACAAAGACTGGAAACATGACCTTAGGTGTGGTTGTGCATGGTTAGATGTCTCTAACCCTAACCCTGTAACGGACTGACGAGCTGTCCAGTGTGTACCCTGCCTCTCGCCCGTAGACTACCGTTAATAGGTACCAGCCCCACAGCGAAACTGACAGAATAAGCAGGAGAAGATGGATGGATAGATGTTTTTTTTAAAGAACTGCATTATAAGAAAATGTAAATAAAGCATTACATTTTCTTTCTAACCTTCCACAGTGAGTGGTGACATCAAAAAGAGAGGTGACTTAATTTCCTCTTCATCAAATAGGATCTTAATATTTTAAAACAAGGACAAAACCACTCTAGTGCTGACATTTTAAAACATATTGCGCATCTATTAGTGATTAGCATAATTAGCAATGATAGCCCGTCTGTCATCATTAAATGATTTTTTTCCCTGGGAAATGTCGGAACTTGACTAAACTCTGAGTGTTTCAACAATAACTCAGCCAGCATTGACAAAGGTATTGTTCTGACAGAGGGATGTTAGAAAGGAATAAACAGAGCTATCAGAAAACTGTAATCTATTCAGCCTGTAATAAGCCTGTAAGCATAAATCAACTTTTAAAAACCTCTTAACATGGAGTATAAAAAGCAGAATTTTTTTAGAATGTACTGTAATCACTAAAGGATGCATGAAGTCACTCTGGATAGTAATGTTGCATTTTACAGATTGCCAGTTATTTTCAACACTTCAGCCTTTTTAATATGTTGTTCTCCTGATTTCTTGTGGCAGCGACACAATGTAAATGTAAAGTCATTTATTTTACCATCTCTAATATATTATGTTCTTAGTTGCTGCTTGTGAGAAGCTGCAATGGGAAATTTAAGTCAAAACAAAAGGCAGTAAGTCTGCAGCTTTGGCACGCTTCCATTGTCTATGCTTATGACAGCAATGTGTAAGAGGGTCGGAATAAATTAAGGACTAGAAATTATTTCAGCTCCTCTTCTAACAAGTGATTTGTCACAAATCCTTATTTTTTTTGTGAGTAAAAAGTTGGCTACCACATATATTCACAGCTTAAGAGAAAAACCCAATTTCTTGTTTTTGCTTTACCCATTTCCACATTTTCTGCAGCATTGTGGCTCACTGGGATCAATAATCATACTTTTTATATGGTGAAAATACTCAACCATCTTTTTTCCCTTTTTTGTCTCTCCGCAGCTTGTCCTGTGGGCTACTTCAAGTCTGTGTCTGGCTCCGTTCCCTGTTCTGTGTGTCCCCCCAACAGCAGAACCAGCCAGGAGGGGTCGAGTGTGTGCGAATGTCGCAGTGGCTTTTATCGAGCATCCAAAGATGCCAACTCTTCCGCCTGCACAAGTGAGCTTTATGTGTTTGTTTGTTTATGCCTAGCTCTGTTGGAGATGTGCAAGGGCTCTTACTAGGCTTAAACTTTAAAAATCATCAACTTACACGGTGTGTGACCTTAACCATATTATTTTATGAATTGCTTCTACAGGAGATAAACTTGAGAGGTAATAAAGTTCTGCTCTCATTTAACTTAAAATACATCCCTGTCAAGCTGTTTTATGACCTTGGTTCCATTACTTTTATACACGACTTAATGGCTTCGACAGGATGAAGCTTTTCTTACATCATAAACTTTTCAGCAGATGCTTCATTTTAACTATCCTCTACTTATATTATACATGTGCTCCACTCTCTCTGTTTTTTTGCTCAGCTCCTCCTTCTGCTCCAGTCTCTCCAACCTGGGAGTATGAAAGCGGCGATGGTGGGGTCTCCTTAAGGTGGCGTCCTCCTTTGGATATGGGAGGTCGCAGTGAAGTGTGGTATGGCGTGGTTTGTCGCATTTGCCCCTCTCCCACCTTCAGCAACCCAGCCGCATGCTCCTGGTGTGGAGAGGGGGTCACCTTCAGCCCGTCACAAACCAACCTGAAACAGACTAGAGTAACCCTCAACAACCTACTGACCAGGGTCACTTATCTCATACAGGTATTGGTCTTGTCACTGATGATAAATATCCCATAAAGTACATGAAACATACAGTTTTAGCTTTTTATTTATTAATGAATATCCAGTATATACTTCTTACAGACTAAAGTGTATTTTTTTAATTTAATATACACTTATGAGCAAAATATTTTTTTCATCAATTGTTCTGTAATTGAAAATCTGAGATAAAACGATGTGAAAGGTTTTGATAGCTTTCATTGCTTTCATTGCTTTCATGGATTCAAATATCAACTTTTTTTTGTCCTTGCACATACTGTCATTTGAAGAAGTACTAAGGGAATAAAAGAAAACAATACATTTGTTTAGTTTTTATGTCTAAGCAAGAAGCCTGACTTTTTTTCTCCACTATGGATATGGAAATGTTGCTCAACTGTGACCATACATAACAGAGTCATAAGCATTGTATATTAATGCTTATGTAAAGCTGCATTTGTTAAAAATAAGGAATAAATAAAAAAGCTTAAAAGCTACTTGTGCCACTGCTAGAACCCACTGTTTTGAAACAAAAGCATTTTGCCCTAGAAAAACAACAACAACAAAAAAAAATGTTGAAGACATGAGCAACATATCTATTTCTTTTTAAGCATGTGAACCTTTTGAGGCTATAGTCCTCCATTATTACTTTGGAAAATAATAATTTCTTAATGGCGAAACATCTAACAGGAAGGAATTCTAATACCATTCAATTCAGTTAAAAATGTTTTATAAATCCCAAATGGATACTAAATAGCGAGGTAACTCATAGTTAATTTTAACAAGTCATTGTAGATCATAATGGTTGTAGGAGTTCATCTTGCACCAGATCTAGATAGACATTCGACTGAAGACATTGTCGTTCTTCAACAATCTTCTAAAGAGAATACTGAGAGTTTTCCATTTAGTTCTACATTTCATGAAGAATTTTTTTGTTTTTGTTTTTGTAAAATCCTCTCCAAAGGGTATAGATATTTCCCAGAATAGAGCTGGCACTCTTTATTAGCCTGTTCAGCTTCTTCAGTCACTTTCCTTGATGCTGCTAACACAACACAGTCCTCATCTTTGTCCTTTCTAAATAATTTAATGTGAAAAAGTAAGTTAGTCCACCAGTTATTTTTATTGATATAACATAACTCCTGTTATTTTACTTAAGGAGATTAGATGCCCCTGGATGCAAACACAATCCACACTTTGGACAGTAATGAAAACACTTTGCTGGCCTCTAGTGGTCAGAGTATGATCTGCATCTGGTTGGTTAAAAAACATTGAAGATTAAATAATAATACAGAAATGTATGTTGTTTTACAGTTATAGTGCTGTGTTGGTGCAATATCACCAAAAAATAAAATAAGCTACCTAACTGTGACTGCAAAAGAATGTTCAGCATCATAAACAGTATTGAAAGTTGTTCATTTGCATCACACCTAAACATAAGATAGACTGTATGAATTATATTTCAGTTTGCTTTCTTTACTGATTAATCACCTGTTGCAAAAACAAAAATGTTTTTATATCTAACTGTAAATAACTCCCAATTTACAAATGTTCTTTTGACATCTGCTAAACTCTTTTTTCCCCTACCAAATCCTTGTTCATTCACCATAAGCCTATACTCCTGTTCATGACGAACATGCTCTAATTACTAAGTTCTTCTTTTTCTTGTTTTGTCTCTTCCAACTGATCAATGAACCATGTTGTAAACTGGGCTTTAAGACCTTTATGTGAGTCTGAAGACCTTTTCAATGTTCACATAAGTAAAGCTCAGAGGGTATGAGCTAAATTAATTAAAAAGCTCCACATTATCAACTACACACATTTATTATTTAGCTCAACACAACTCACTTGGATTCATGGCCTATCTCTTATTAATTATGGGGAGATATTTCCCATTCAGTAGGATGTGTTCCCTTGCATGGTGAATGCTCCATGGCTTGCTTTGTTTCTAACACATGTGGTAAATGTCAGCGTGGACTCTGAATGTCACATCACTGTGTGTGTGTGTGTGTGTGTGTTTTTTCATATTGACAGGTGCAAGCCATGAATGAAGTGTCATCTTTGAGTCCTTTTCCGGCTCGATACACGAGCATCAATTTCACCACCAGCCAGTCAGGTAAGAACAGGACAGAAAGGATGAAAAAGATGAGATGAAAGAAAATGAGAAGCTCTGCATGTGTGGATCCTGTCTGTTTGGATTTCCGCCTCCTCCTCCTTTATCTCTTTTGGTGCTTCAACCCCATCTTTTCTGTTGCCGCTCCCTGGACGAGGGGTCGCTCAAGGTTTCAGTGTCCTGTCAGATCTCATTATTATCAAAGAGGAGGGAGAATGGGAAGATTGAGAGATGGGAAGATAAAGAGACTGAGAAAGAGAGATGAAAGGGAATTAGTTGGGGGACGACAAAAAAAAAACAAGTGTGTGATTGTATAGCTTTTCAAGAGACCACTTAGAATAATTTAGAACTTTAATTTGTCAAAATGATCTGAAAACCTCCTGTACTGCCTTCAGGAGACTATAGATGAAATAACAGTATTTTTTTCTGTAGCTTTGGCAGCCTTGCCGATACAGTGACAGTAACAAGATCCTGTTTGGTGCTCCATAAAACTCCACATATAGACATCTTCCACAGGTTTAGTAACACTGCCCCCATGTGGGTACTTTCTCTTTATAGTACAACTTAAGCGGTTATAGCTTATAGATGTAATTCGGTTATGATTACATTAGATCAGTTCATTGTAAGATGGTTCCAGTTGATTTCTATTATATTAAACCTCACTTCAAAAAAAAAGGCTCCAGTTCATCCATCCATCCATTTTCTCCCGCTTAGTCCTTGTCAGGGTCCCGGTTGGGCCGGTGCTGCAGCTGTCTACGGCCGAGAGGCAGAGTACCTCCAGGGCAGGTCACCAGTCTCTCCTAGGGCAACACAGAGACACACAAAGACTCCATTTCACTCAAATTAAAATCAGCTCATTTCAATTTCAATTTCATGGTATCCTGTCAATGAAAACCCAATATTAAACTCACTAGAAATTGGAACATTGCATCAAAACAGCTGAAATTGTATTTCAGACAAAGAAGTATATCATACTGATAAAAAGTGCATTATATCACTCTATAGCTGTACAGGCCTCCTCTTGAACAATTTGTTGCGTCAGTGGAGTGTAAATTAGATATAACATCTGTTGTTGCTGTTGTGTTAGGTGTTCCTGCCTCCAGGTTCTGTTCTGTTGGCTCTCATCTTAACATCTCCAGTACATCATACCTTCTCCATCAGGTTACGCTCAGCTCACCAAGCTTTCCATTCAAATACAGTCAAATTGGATCATTAAACAAGCATCAGCATCCTGATTTCAGTTGCACTAATATCATTAATGTTAACCCAACATGATGGTGTCTCCAGACACGCTGCCGTGGGTGGGCAGAGGGCTCGCAGGATAAAGACAACTGACTAAAATCAGCAGATGGCATTGCTATTTAGGATATCACTGACTAGAAACCCCATACTGATCATCTTGTAATTTGCATCTGCTGCCTCTCCATTCTTTCTCCAAACTCTGGAACCTTGTATTTTAAATGATATCTGTTAGTTGCACTGATGACATCATTAACGTTAACCCAACATGCTGCCGTGGGCGGACAGAGTGCTCCCAGCTTGCGAGCGAGGGGTTATGCCCAGCTTTTTTTTGCCAGTGGGAATGGAGCCAAATGCAGATTGTTAGCGGGTTGACCCATGTTTAAAAAAACATGCGTTAGCCCTGTATTTTCAGTGGGAAAGAGGCTTTATTTAAACTTAAGCAACCCCTCACACTAAGCATGTATGTAGCAATGGTGCAGAGGAACAGGAAGAAACCAGGCTCAGGTGAGCAGCCATCTGGGTTCAAGGAGACAGAAGCAGACATACAGAAAGAAAAAAGGACACAAAAGTTGCCCCTTCCTGGAAAAACACAGCTAGGAAGATGAGCTCTTAGCCAGCTCCCATGTCATTGGCTGAAAGAGGGCACATACAGTTAGTCACAGTCAGAGAAGCAAGACTACACTGAAAACAGGCCAAGCTCCAGCATCTATAAACAAAGGTGTTGGTGGCAGCAGCACAGCTGATATTTCTATCCAGGATGGTGTCACAGCCAACAGGAACAGACCAGATGGAGCTACAGTGAGGAGAAAAATCAGAGAGAGCATAATGATAAAGATTGAACTACTGCAGAATGGAAGAACAGAGATAGAATGAAGCAGAAAGATGGAAGTGGTCACTATGTCCTCCAGCAGTCTAAGCCTATAGCAGCATAACTGTAGAGGTAGCTCAGGATATCCTGAGCAACTATAGCTATAAGGAAAGTTTTAAATCTAGTCTTTAAAGTAGACAGGGTGTTTGCCTCCCTGACTAAAACTAGTTGCTTCAACAGGAGAAGAGCCTGGTGTAAAAAAATCCGCCATCCATTCTACTTTTAAAAATTCTAGGAACAACTAGTAAACTGTCAGCTTGAGAGTGAAGTCCTCTGTTTGGAACATAAGGAAAGATCAGATCCATGAAATAAGATGAAGCTTGGCCATTTAAGGCTTTATATTTGAGAAGGAAGATTTTAAATTGTATTACGGATATAACAGGAAGCCAGTGAAGGGAAGCTAAGATAGGGAAAATAAGATCTCTCTTTTTAATTTTCCTCAGAACTGTGGTTACAGCATTTTGGATTAACTGAAGGCTTTTAACCACACTTTGCGAACTTTTCCAAAAGTTCATTATAGTGTAAGTGGTCACGGACTTGTTTGGCAACTACTGTCTCAAGAATTTTAGATAAGAAAGTAAGATTAGAAATAGGTCTATGATCAAATCATCTGAGTCAAGAGACATTTTTTTAATTAAAGGTTTAATTACAGCTCACTTAACTGAATTTAACTTTTAAATTCCATTAGCTGGAATCCTTATTCTTTACAAATAAAAGATAAAAGCATTTGCACATAAATGACCAGCCATGTTTTGCCCTCCACAGTTCCCAGTACAGTTCCTATGTTGCACCAGCTGAGCCGAGCTCCAGACTCCATCACACTCTCTTGGCCTCAGCCGGATCGACCCAACGGAGACATCCTGGAGTACCAACTCCGATATTATGACAAGGTATGGTTGGAAACAAACCACATCCTATATCCATCACATTACTTTACTTAATTAATGAAAATGAACTGAACTCTCTTCCCCTGCATACCTCAGGGTTCAGACATGGACAGTGCGATGACGGTATTCAGCGAGACCAACACAGTGACCGTCAGTTCTCTGATTCCTGGATCTATCTATGCCTTCCAGATCAGAGCTCGAAATGAACGTGGCTATGGTCCATACAGCAACACCATCTATTTCACAACGCTGCCACTTGGTACACCACATTTTTCTAACTGTAAAAAGCATGTTTTAATAACTAGTTGTACCAATGAGATTTACTACACCCAGAATGGAAGTTTAATTGCTATTTTTTTTTTTTTTTTTACTAAATTTGTTAATATTTGGTGGAAAAATTGAGAGATTAAAAAAAATTAAGGTCTCATGACTTTATTCAAGATTATTATTTTGGTTTTATGTTTGGTTTTCTCATACTAGGGGTAACAAAATTTTAAGAAATTTATCTTTCCTCCATCATAAAATATAATGGGTTTTTTCTTATTCGTAACATTAATGGTAAATAAATGTAGACTTTGAAAAGAAGATCAAATAATTCCTTTAAATATGCTTTTGCAATTATGAAACATGCCAAATTATGAATTATTTTGATTCATTATCTGTGCAATGTAAATTAACTATGCATTCAAATGCATGGACCTGTGTGTTGCGAATAACAAAACTCTTGAATAAAAGCTGTTTGAGAATGGTAAAACCCTAAAACCCTAACTTTACTGCTAACTCCCACAGAGGAACATTCGCTGCAGATCCAGAATCGACTTCCTCTGCTTGTTGGCTCGGTGATGGGTGGCGCAGCCTTTCTCCTAGTGGTGGCAGCAATTGTTGTTGTCATTGTTTTTCGCAGGTAAGTCTTTAAGGACAAACCGGTATGTGTTCATGTTCTCAGTTATCCTCATATTTTAGAGCTTTTTATTTAACTTGCAGCAAACGGAGAGAGAGCCCATACAGCGACAGACTTCAGAGGTACATCAGTAACCGGGGTAAGGATATGTATGCTTTATTTAACTATTCTTGAATTCAACTTAAATTGGGAATCTTGAAAATGTTAAAATTCAACTTGAATTCAAGAATAGTGCTCAATCCACTTTTACAGATTTCTGAGTACACACCAAGCAGGAGAAGAATGGACATTTGGATTTTTGTAATTAATATTACATCTTTTCCAGAAAGGCAAACTATATGTTTTGTAGATTTGAAACATTAAGAGATGTAGCGAATATAAAAAACATAATAGATTATCTAAATGTTAACCTTCTGTATAAATTACTGGCATAGAGAATACGAGTGACACAAGAAGTAAGCATTTGACCTAAGAAAAAATTTATACCCAAAAGAGCCCTAAGCTAATGGAATCATAAAATGAACAGATCCGATACATGATGTGCTCATAATACTGAGACCTTTGCAATCTGCGCCCTTCAATTTGTTTCCAACTGTAATTTAAATATAAACTTCAGATTTGAACAATTAACAAACAATTTTTTACCAATTTACTAAATATTTTGAAGAACAAAATGCGTTTTTTTTTTTATTGTTTCTGTGATTAATTCATATGTGCATGTTTTTCGGCACATTCTGGATTTAGGTTATATTTTAGTTGTGTTGCCCGAGCAGTACATTTTGACCCCTTATCCAGCCCTCTGTGACCATTGAGTGACCTTCTCCTGGTAGTAAATATCAACTACGGAATCAACCACAAGCCATACAGATAGGTGCAGATAGAGCAAATAGAAACCAAAAACACATACAAACAACCAAAACTTTACTACAGAATGATACAAAGACAAAAAGGACCCGAAATTAAAACAGCATGGTTTATTTCAAAGTGAGCCCATGGCATTTTACTAAATTAATCTGATTTGTTCTTATCAATGTAAAGAGTAGATCCAAAGAATAAGGATCATCCCCACATTGTGATGACAATACATCTGTGATGAAATTCGTGTCAATGAATTTCTGACATTTTGATTTCTTCTCTAAGGTTATGATTTGTAATTGTAGGTGGGGTTAAATATTATGTGGATCCTTCTACATATGAAGACCCCAGTGAGGCAGTTAAAGAATTTGCCCGTGAAATAGATCCTTCTCATATTAAGATTGAGGAGGTGATTGGTGCAGGTAGGTTTGATATCCTCCTAAATACATGCTCTCCAGTTCTGTGTCAGCTGTAAAAGGTTTTACTTTGTCTCTACTCAGCCCAGTTTGGAGAAGTGTCTCGTGGACGTTACCGTCCTGTGGGCCGCAGGGAAGTGCTGGTGGCTGTGAAGACTATTCGATGGGGGGCATCTGACAGAGAAAGGGGAATGTTTCTCAGTGAAGCAGGGGTCCTTGGGCAATTTGATCATCCAAATGTGCTGAAGTTGGAGGGTGTTGTCACGCGAACTCCTCCAGAAAGAATCATCACTGAGTTCATGGAGAATGGGCCCCTGGATGCTTTCCTTAGGGTGACAATATATCCCACTCTAGAGTGTTTTGTGTTTACACCGTCAAACTCGATATTAGAACTCAAACTTTCCATTCTGCTTCCTCTGCAGGAGAACGAAGGTCAGTTCAGTGTCCTTCAACTTGTTGGGATGCTCAGGGGAGTTGGCGCAGGAATGCGATATCTGTCTGAGAGAAACTTTGTTCACAGAGACCTGGCTGCCAGAAATGTGTTGGTCAATTCCAACCTAGTTTGCAAAGTATCCGACTTTGGCCTCTCCAGACTCATGAGGGGTGTGGACCACAATGTACCCACATACACTGCCTCTCTGGTGCGCACTTGGACCTTGGTTCTCATTTCATTCGGTTTCTTCAACCACTGATTGCTATTCTGACTATTTACATCTTTGTCTGCTATCAGGGCAGTAAGATTCCAGTGAGGTGGACTGCACCAGAAGCTTTCCAGCATCGAAAGTTCAGCACAGCCAGTGATGTCTGGAGCTTTGGCATATTAATGTGGGAAGTGATGTCCTATGGAGAGCGCCCATACTGGGATATGAGCAATCAAGAGGTGAGGATGGAACTTTAACCCAAGGAACTTACCAAAAAAAGTCATAACTCCCCTCTTAAAATTAAAAAATTCAATATATCCCTAGATTCACAACAGGCATTTCCCTTTCATCATTTAGCAAAAAAGTTCTAACAGCACCATTCATTTTATGTTTTCCTGTGCGCAAATTGAAGTTACATTTAATTAATTAAAGTTGAATGATCTTATCAACAGACTAACAATTAATTAAGAACCTGAAATTTTCTCAAAATCTTAGAAACAAATATTTGGGTTTTTTTTATTTTGTTTTTTGTAACTTTTAATGATCTGTCCAAGTCAAATGTCAGAAATTGTTTTAATTTTTGTGGCACAGAGACAGAAGTAAACAAAACTCATGCTCACCCTGCCAAAAAAATCAGATTTTTTTTGGCAGGTGTGGTCAGGTCTTTACTTCAATTACCAGAATTAAAACGTGGCGCCCTCTAGTGGATGGTGGTATCAAAAACACTGAAATAAATATTTTAGTGTTATCAATTCTTTGGATGAAACTAATTTTATTTAATAAACCATTAAACAAAAATGAATCATAACTTGATTATTTGTTTACATCCTAGTTTACAGCATGTTGTTTCACTTTAGTTACTTGAAGGAGTCCAGGACTCACTGAGTTGCGCAAGAAGACTTTGTTACATGTCCAAAATAGAGCTAGAACCATTAAGCATACAATTGTTAAATACTGGAACCCTACTTTGGGGAATACATTGCTGGAAATAGATATGATAAACTGTGATTCAATATGATTCTAAGACTATAACTACAGTATAATGTTGAACAATGCAGGAAGCCTAATAGAAATAGAAAGTGGTTACCAAAAAAGGTTTAGCATAAGGCCCCTGTCACAGAGATTAAGACCACACTGCAGTTTCTAAGACACCAATAATGGTTCATACATGGATAAACTGTGTCAAATCAGAAAATGTCTCCTACAGAGCCTCATTTTAGCTGCATTTTCAATTTACCATAGTCTAAAACATGCTTCTGTACAGTAGCTGCTCTCTGTTCTCTATTTCTCTTTAAGAAATATAAAAAGAATAATTATTAAAATACATTCCCAAATATTTGTAAATAAATATTTTGGAATATTTGGTAAATAAATATAAATATTATAAATTTGTAATAAATTAATATATAAATAAATACAGATTAACTTCTCTCCCCTTCCCCCCTTTTGTTATCATATATAAAGAACTCTCCATAATGTTTCCTTTGTTTCTGCTACAAGTATACAAGGACTTTTTCTGGGAATTGTCTTAATGTTTCTGCATAAACAGCCGATGTCTCTCTGTGCCTGTGTCTGCAGGTGATGAAGGCAGTAGCGGATCAGTATCGGCTTCCTCCTCCTCACAACTGTCCCCCTGCTCTCCACTCCCTGATGCTTCAGTGCTGGCAGGCTGAACGGGGGGACCGGCCAGGCTTCGACCAGCTCCTCTCCTCTTTGGATAGGCTGATCAGACACCCTGCCTCCCTCAAGGCTGAGCCAACTCGGTGAGACAGCAGCTTCCAAACAGATGGCAGCTCTCTGCTGATAGGCAATGTGCATCAGTGATAAAACATCTCATTTACTTGTTTTTGACATTTCCAGGAGCTGCTCGCAACCATTGCTCAGCCCAACCCCCACAGACTTAACGGCAGTGGCAACTGTCGGGGATTGGCTGAAAGCGCTGAGGATGGAGAGATATCAGGAGGAGTTTGATCGAGCAAACATAGACACATTAGACAGAGTCAGCATGCTCACTATGGAGTACGTAAAGAAATTATTTATACCGTTTTAGTTTTAAAAGTATTTATCAATCGTTTTTTTTTGGTAAGGAATTTCAACAAATTCTTTTCAATTCATAAAATAAATAAAAGTAAAGAATCAGAAGGACAACTGATTTTTTCATGGATTTTCTCCAATTCAAAGGAGATCAAATATTATATAATAAATGCAGGCATATTCAGCCATGGAATATATATATCTCTATCCGATTTAATTTTGAAATAATTTTTGTTTAACTTAAAAACATTGCATTCGAAATAATACAGCATCCCTAAATATTTTGATCAAATAATATAATTTTTTAAGGATAATTTCTTTGTAATATGCTAAAAAAAATGGCACCTCAGAGAAAAATTAAACACTAACAATCAACAGAAAAAGCTTTATTCTTTTTAGAGTAAACAAGCGCTTCTTATTACTGCTGACCAGCTTTTTGGATGTTTCCACTGGGTTTCTTTCCATTCAGCTTTGCTAATAAGCTCCAAGTCTGTAACACTTTAAAACCTGGACTATGAAATAATTTTAAATTAGAGTTGTCATTGAACTTTCATTAAAAACAAAATGTATAAGTTAATTTAGATAATTTATTTGCATAAAATTGATACACTAGGCATTTATGTATAATCTTTGAAAAATGTTCTGTTAACATGTGTCTGATACATCATCATACACACTCTGCTTTATTTTTAAAAGATATAAATATTAAAAATATAACCGCGGATGTCTGGGGGACAGTGATTCACCTATATATTATGAATGCTGGCGTGCCATAAATAATAAATTATGAACAGTTTAGTTTGTGCCTTCAAGTCGTTTGCCCAAAGGAAGATGTTACTTGTAAATAACCTAACCGAATATCTTCAGAACAGCTCCAAATGACACAAAACTCATATGGTTTATTAGAACATGATGTAGTAACGTTATTTGATACTCTTCACTTTAAAGGGTTATGGTTAGACCAACTTCCCATTCTACTACTTTTAAAATGACATGGGCCTTGGAACCTAACAGGACTTCCCAAACTATGAAACATGGTTGGGGTTGCAGGATGATAACTGTTAGTGGTGCATAAAAAGTACAATTAAATGATAGAAGTCTTCCCAATTATCAAGGAAAGGCAGACAGTTCTTACTGGGACAGCAGTATGTATTCCAACAGAATAATAGCATAACCAACAAAGTGGTTTAAAGGCCATCCGGAATTGCCTTTCCAAACTTTGCACTTATAGAATCTGTATTAAAAAAATAGAAATAAAAAATTCTCCCCTGATCCTTCTGCACTGTTTGTTGCATGCTATTAACTGCACTGCCTTCTGTCTCTCTCCTGCTTTCTGTCAGAGATGTCCAGAACCTTGGTGTGAACCTGTTGGGACATCAGAGGAAGATCGTCAGCGCAGCCCAGCAGCTCAGGTCCCACCTGATGCAAGGCCAGGTGGAGGTCTGAGGATCCGACCGCAGCACAATCTGTTCCAATTTTCACCTCCTTCTGCTTGTTGCATTTGGTTCTGCAACGGTTTTTTATTTAATGTGGGCACTTTTTAAACCAAATCGAAAAAGAGAATATGCTAAATGCAACACTCTGAACTGTATATTCTTGTAAACTCAATACAGCACGGTAACAGAACGTCCTCCCACTAAATAGCGGAAGAAAGATGCACAACGGGAGCTGGAATCCAGGCCAAACTGAAGCTTGGAAAAGTTCTAAGAAGGACTTGGAAGAATACTTTTCCCTTTGCTTTTCACTCATCCTCACTTCAATGTTCATAGCCCTTTTTCTCTCCACCTCGTCTGTGACGATTCCATTTCATTCCACCTCATCAAAATTAAGCAAAAGGACAAAAAGTTTTTCTTCAAAACAGAACACTCAAGGAAATTTTCCTCACAAAGAATTGCGTGAAGACAATCAAAGGTTTTAATTCTCTTTTTAAGTTATTTGTAAATCTGTATCACTTCCTCTCTATATAAACAACCAAACTACCTAGCAGCTTACGGTGGCTAAATGAGATCCCACTGTTTGCTTCTTTTTTTTTTAGATGTAAAGTTTATTTAATATTTAAGCAAAAAAGCTATAAAACAACAGTCCAAATCCAATCAAAATGATTTTGTACGAACAATCTAAGCCATGTTGTGTCCCTTAAAAAGGCATATCCAGGGTCTAAGAGCAGCTCCTTTTATTAGAGGTCACTAGAGCTCCCTCTCTGTAAAATTTCACTGGAGCTTTGACAGAAACAGAAGCCACCAGCACCGCACGTGTACATTTCACACTTCACCACTGTTTGGTTTGATTGCCTGAGTGAAGACATCGAGTCACTGAAGCTTGGTGAATGTGAGAAATGAGAAAGACGGACAAAATCTGATCTGATTTACACCTGGAGGAGATAAATGCTTTGTGGCAGTTTGACAGGAGCAAGTGTGTGCCTGCGTGTGTGTGCGTGTGCTGCTTGTACGAGAGGCTGTGTTTTTGTGTCCACTGCTGTAACATGATGGTGTGTGAGTGTGGGCGTGATAGAGTCAAGTGTGTCAGGCTACACACACTTCTTTGTAACTGTTTATTTGTATAAGGCTTCACCATTATTCTGTAATTGTGAAAATTTGTAAAATAAATATGATTTTATTTAAAAAAAACACAGGCTTGTGTTTATCTTTTCTTTTCAATCATCTCTAGTTTTTGATTTTACATGTTAAAATGTCCCACTTTTAACAGCTTTTAGTATTTTTAATGAATATCTAAAAATATTTAGAATATGTTTATGACAAGGCACAGAAGATGTGTTTGAATCTTTAGTGATTGTTATTTAAATGTGTTTCGTTAATGAAGATATGACATTTACAAAGAAAAAAACGGGGGACGACCAATCCCTCGACTATTTTAATTTTATTTATTTTTTTACTGATACTAATATAAAATAGCGCCATGTAAACTGACTTAACCTCTGCAAGTTGCATAAGTATTCTTACAACTGCAAAGTCTTCACTGTAGTTTATCAAGATTTTATGTCTTTCGCCAACATGAAATATTTCCTGGTTGTGATGCAGTAAGAAAATCGTGGCTTTCATTCTCCTTCTGATAAATAACAAAGATATGAAATTTGGCGGCTGTCTGTATCCTACCTCTTTACTTGAAACCTATTAAAAGAAATTAGTGCAAGGATTTAACCATAAGACCCAAGTTAGTCAGATGCGAAAACTTGGAAAACATTCGATGGGGAATACATCACCACCTTGAAAACACTATCTGCAGGGTGACACAAAGTAGTGGTGGTATCATGCTGTGGGAATTGTTTTTGCAAAGACAGAGGAAAACTGGTTAGAGTTGATGGAAGGATGGGCTAATCTCAGAAGAAAACCTGGTGGGGTCAAAAAATGGCAGCTTTAGATAAAAAGGTATTGTATATGAATTTCCTCAAAGTCCAGAGCTGGAGTCAATAAAAAAATACTTTAATTTAATTGTAGATGCCCAATGCTGATCCAGAAAAAATCCAAATGAGTTGCAGCTGTAATTTTAGAAATAGCTGGTTCCACAAACTGTTTTCATCTGGTTGTTGGGGTGTTTAAATAAAGATGCCTCAACCCTCTGAGTTTTTGCTTAGTGTGTAAAACCATATAAATTTCTCCCATGTAATTCATACATATACATTGCTTTATGTTTGTGTATTGCTTTAAATTCCCAATGAATACACTGTAGTTTTCCTGCTGTGGCTTCATATATTGTGAGCATCCACGTAGAACTCAGAAGATCATGTGAGGGTCATTTTTAGTAAAAAAATTTCAGGACTTTAAAAATAAGTATTGACCACAATGTGACACTGAGAATGATTAGATCACCTGTCAGTGGACTCAATCGGCTTTTTTTAAGGCTTGTAATTAAAAATAAATTTAAAAAGAAGTGACAAATTTATTTCAATATTTTTTTTCTTTCTTTTTTTTTTTTTTAACACCACAAGCAAATTCCATATTTCTCCAAATTTTTTAGACTACATAGGAACATTTTGCTCAGGGTGAGAGGAGTGTGATAATGCATTTGACTATATAAAAGAGGGTCACCCCTTCACAGGTAAGCCTTTTACACAGCACACACAAAAACAGACATTCATAATTATCTTTTTCTTGCAAACACTACTGAAGTGATAGTACAAAAACCATAAAAAAAAATACATGCCTATGGATCTTGAGCGTTTTGAAATTCAAAACATGAACCAGTTTTGCAGGAGAATGATAGTTGCAAATATAGGCATAATGTAAAAATTACAGGCAAAAAAATAAGTATTTACATAAGAATCAAAGCTGTAACAGACAACCTTAGCTCAATCTGTCCATCGTTAGAGGGCGCCACTACTGACTGCACCACCATGCAGCAGGTAGATTCTCTTTAGTTAACAGAAACAGGTATTGGTCATAGTGTTATGGCTGAAGAATGCACATTCACTGGAAAAAATTAATGTATTTTAATACATTCTTATGCCGGCCTATCCTAGAATTCCTGTCTGTCTCTTTGAAATGCTTCATAAAAACCCTAGGTTTAAATAATGTGCAAATTTTCTATGACTCTTTATTTAGCATGCCCTAAACATGACCTGCTATGTGAGAAATAAGTCTCTTAACAGCACGGTCACCTTGATGTGATATCACCTTCAATGTGTTATGGAGGGAACTTTTTGTTCACTAGATCAGCAGTTTTTAGCGGAATCACAGCTCAGGATCTGTTGGGATCAGCACCAGTCCAAAAACTGATAGTGGTATCCTGCATAACCCTCAGCTGCTGATAGCAGAACAGATCTGCAATGATACCAAGATCGCACACACATCAGAATACTCCACCAGCATGTCCTATTTTCATGGCACATCCGGCTGCAGGGCAAAGGTGACTCGACTATGAACCAAGCCATGAAAATTACTTTTGGATCCAGTAATAATATAATGACCAGGTATGGTGATTCATTAGTAGATCATTTTGGGTTTCATCCTGATTTATTTACAAATGTTTGCTAGATTATCCTTTTACATTCATTGCAAATGTAATGTGTTTTGTAAATCAAAATTTCCAAAAGCTTATAAAACATTTATTCGCTTATAATTTCTTCTCTTATGTTGATTTATAAAACAGTGATAACACAAACCAATAACATACTTTTTTTTTTTTTTTACCATTTTTTCAAATTTTATACTGTAATTACACTCATATAAATATACTTTGAGCCAATAATTGACAGGTATGTTGGTTTGCTGTTCATCAGCAAGGTACTTTCAGTTTCTTTCTTTTTTTTTTCTTTTTGAATTTATTTTTTTTTTAGAATTATTTTTTTTAACACAATTCCAATATTTAATTATATCAAATGATAATTTAGTACATTCATATTTACTATATTTTTTTTTCAGTTTTGAGTTATTTGAATTACTAATGTGAAATTATCATTTTCTTTAAGGGAGGGTATGCAAACTTTCAAGCTCAACTCTATATGAAAACTTTTTCAAAAGTAAGCCTGATTTTTACTTAAGAACGTTTAGAAGTGAGGATTTTGCTTTCCATAAATGAGTGTCAAGTTGAATATTTAACAAAATACAAAAATATTTTTAGTTTCTTTCCATGAATAAATCTAGAAACAGGTATTTACTTCCTCTGTAGTTTAGTGGTTTGATCCCCAGCTCAATAATTTCCACAGATCTATCTGTATTGATTCATAAAGCTGTGTTGGTTTAAATGTAATTAGATTACCTAATGCCTGGATGAATAAGAATACAATTCAGGTGAGGAGCTCAGTTATCCGGGAAGAGCTCGGAGTAAGGTTGTTGCTCCTCCACGTCGAAAGGAGGATCTGTGCCAGAAGTCTCCTGGTCGCCTCCCTTGGGAGGTGTTCCAGGCATGTGCTATGGTGAGGGGGCCTCGTGGAAGGCCCAGGACACGCTGGAGGGACTGTGTCTCTGAGCTGGCCTGGTGTCGCCTCAGGGTCCCCCCAGAGTAGCAGGCGGAGGTGTGTGTGGATTGGGACATCTCGAAATGACCAAACCCTGGATAAAGCGGAAGAAAATAGATGGATGGATGGAATCGGAATAAATGAATAATAATAATGACTGAGAAATATGTTTAACTCCTTTCTTCAAAAACTATAATTTAAAAACAAATTAAACAATCAACCTTGTATTGATCTAAGAAGATTTTTATTTCCTTATGAATTTGGATTACAAAAAACAAAAAACAAACCTTATACATAAAAAAACAGGACAGAGTTTAAATGTTTAACAACTTTTGTCATGAAACGAGAACAGATGGACCCAGTATTCAGGAGAGACAGTCAGTAGGAAAGTTCAAAAGATTTATTAAAATAAAAACCAAAACAAAAGCGGAGCTGTGGCTCGCGGACACTGCAGGCGGGGGGGGGGGGCACCGCCCAATCTCAGACACTCTGGGGAAGAAACACAGGTAAGTGACCACGATCAACTGATAGAAGATTAACTGTGTTGGTCACTTACCTGGTTTAACAGTCCAGACCACGAGTGTCCCCAGTGCTGCAGTCCCAGGGGTCATGCTGGAAGCTGATCCTGGTGAGGGATCCAGAACAGACAGGAACAGACACAAACAGGCAGGATCCAGATCAGGCAGGAACAGAGACATGTGACATGATCCAGACCTCCAGGCATCCACAGGCTTCCAGGAGGGTTCAGAGTCTGACTGGGACCAGAAGCATGACCAGGTGGTCACGCACAGGAGCAGACAGGATCAGGTGCAGATGAGCAGGCACAGTGGAAGAGGGTAGCCGAGACAGGACGTAGGAACCGGAACTTGAAGCTGGACTTTAAACTGGTCTCCACCCTGGAGCCAGGCTTACTTTGATAAAAACTGAACCTCCCCCCATAATGAGCCAAAAACCCAGAGGACTCCGTGGGGGAGGAACAGTGGACGATCAGGAGACGAGACAAACACTAAAACCCTCTTTCCACTGGCAGCTAGGATCCAGGACATGAACCAAATAAAACTGGACAGACTAACAAAAAGACAAGCAATGATCTGGCACTGAATGCCCAGGGGGAACTGAATATAAACCAGAGGAAACAGGTGAGGGGAATAAATTATAATTGAGGCAGGGAAGGAAGAGGGCAGGTGAGAGGAATTACTAATTAGGGAAGAGCAAACAGGCCAGATCATGACAACTTTAGTACTAGCTTGTGCAAACTATATATGGTTTTCTTCCCAACCCAACAAACTTGGTCGCAAGTTTGCATCTGAACAGTGTTTTGGTAAAAAAAAAAAAACAGCCTTGCAGTATTTTTAATGTGTTTTTATTACACAGAATTTACCCTTTATTAGTTTTAATACATGTTTGCAAGCCTCTGATGCTCTTTTTCTCTTGCAGATAAAGTTGCAGTTGGATTTTTGGCGGCAAAATCGGGAAGTTAGGTTAAGGGCTGCTTTACTACTTGTTGAGGCTGCAGGAGAACCTTATAATAACCTGGGAAAAAACGAAAACATACTCAGAAAGGTAATTTATTTCTTTGTTTTCACAAATAGATTGTTTTCAGGGATTTTGTGTAAGAATTACTGTCATCTTCTAGCAAGATGCTGGTATGGAGTGGTGGAACAGTGGGTAGCGCTGTTGCCTTGCACCAAGAAGGTTCTGGGTTCGTTTCTTGGCCCGGGGTCTTTCTGTATGGAGTTTGCATGTTTTCCCTGTGTATATGTAGGTTCTCTCCGAGTACTCTGGCTCCCTTCCACAGTCCGAAAACATGACTGTTAGGTTAATTGGCTTCTCTACATTGTCCTTGTATGTGCGTAGCTGTGTGTCTTTGTGTGTCTCTCTCTAGCCCTGTGACAGACTGGACACCTGTCCAGAGTGTATCCTGCTTCTCGCCCATAGAATACCACAGATAAGGCTCTGCAATCCTGAAAAGGCATAAGTGGATGGATGGATGGAAAAAGTTTGCTTTGCACTAATTAATGCTCAATAACTTTTCAAGGAGAAAAATCTCCTTCTTTAGCTCCTTCCACCAGATTTTACCCATTTTACTTTGTCTCTGTTGTCATTTAAGTTTTTTTTCTCTTTCTTGAAGATGGTGAAGCCATTCCTTGCTGCTTTCTGTGGATGCTCCAGCAATGTGCTGCAGAAGTGCAAACTTTCAACGTTAGGTTAGTGTCCCCAAATGATTGTCACAGTCTTCTCTGTCGCACTGAACTCTACCAGCGAGGGGAAACGTGTTGTCCTTCCATGTGGTAGTACTGTTTTATCACTCACCAGCATCTCTGCTTTAAAGATGGCAGCCTTCACAGATGGGTGACCAGCATTTATGTATAAACTAATATAAAAGGATTTGCCTTTGAATATGTGTCTGATTATTATGAGAGGTAATAATACACCAAAAAACACATAGAAATGCAGAAACTGATTTCCAGCAGTGACAAAGAGAAATTGTTACACAACATCCCTTTAAAACCCTTACCCGACTCAGCACTGTTATATTTATCTTTCAGAGTACCTCAGAAAGGGTGTTAAGATCAAATCATGTTGTTCTTACTCCGACAGGCAAACTGCATAATCTAAGACTTGTTTTTCCTCTGTCGTTATACACCTTTGTTTAATTTCCCCATTTTAGGTAAGAATACCCGTGTGGGTATATTTGTATATTAATGTCCAGGAACAGCATTTTTATTACGTTTCATACCAAATGTTTTTTGCATTTCTTTTTGGGTTTTTTTTTTTTTGCTTGAATTCACAATATTTTTACAAACCATATTAAATAAGTATACAGAGTGTGTTAGAGTGAGACTCGGAGGATGTGGAATTTTCCACCAGATCAAACCAGGAGTAGGAATCATATATTAGATTACAATTTAGGTATTTCAGTCTAAAACTAAACATTAGAAATAACTACCGTTTAAATCTAAACCGGCTTGTTTTATATTAATGAACTATATTTCCCCGCTGTGGCTCTTACATAATAATCATTTAATAGTCCAGGGTTTTAGCAGAATTAGTGCCAGCTGTCCCAAACCTACCAGCTGTGTGTGTAATGACTGTTTTCGGCAGCGGCCCGACTCAAATTAACATGCCGCTGTTACATTGGTCTTGAAACACTTGCACGAAAACCACAAAGTCATGTTTTTTATGGTGTTATTGTTTCCCTATAAAGACATTAACGGCATGGAAACCACCAGTCTTTATGACAGCGCTTAAAAATCGGTGCTCCCCGTCTGGTAAACAGCTATTATCTCCACAATATGAAATGATGGCCACATGTGCAGTCATCACCGGGGCCTCCTATAGTGTCTCCCTAAACCCTGTTTATCCTGCGGGTAGCCTCTTCTCCTTAGTCATAAGCTATAAACGATACAGAAAAATACTCTTACGATACAACCTGCGTGACCAGAATGTTGTAAAACGCTACCAGATCAGTAGTTTAAGTGTGATTAAGATGCAACGAAATAAAAGCTGTTAAATAAAATGTTAATTTCTTGCTGCAAATGAAACCTTTTGCTTTGTTTTCATACTCTGTGAGGAAAGTGACACGGCCTCATTGGAGATGACGCCGCCTTCCTCCAAATGATCATTATGGTCTTTGAACAGCAGCAATTACCGTTTTTGTGATCATTCCTGTTGACACATGAATGGTGCCCAACATCTTATATCACTGTGAATGAAGCTGGCTGCAGAGTTTTTGCTAGAACAAGAGGCAGTATGCAATAAAAAAAATCACATTGTCTCTCCCCTCTCATCCATTCGTGTCTCCAAATTTGAGGGCAATTTTTTTTTTAAATCATGCCCTGTGGAGCAACAGGCTCTGATGTGAGGTTAAGATTACAATCCAGCGTTCAAGCAATTTTCAAACAGGTTTTCCTTACAGTTCACCCTCAGCAATGACTATTATGAGAGGACTGTCAGAAGCTGCAGAATTTTCAAAGTGGCCATGCAGGTTTTCATCATGAAGAATGCAGAGCGGGCCTGGTGAGGACGCTTAGATATAAAGAGGCTTAAAATGATCTCTACATCCCTATTAAAATTGCAGATCTATATTATGTAAGAAAATTAGAACATTGTGAATCATTAATCTAAATTTTCTATATGTATATAGGTTTATCCCTTACAACTCAATTTAAAAAAAAATCTGCTAGAAAGAAGCTGCAAAGTTGCAAAGGTGTGGACAAGCATACAATAATACTCCATTGAAACACTGTTTTGAGTTCAGTCATCTTCTATAGATGTTTATTAGTATTCCTTGGCAACATAAGTTGTTCCACATGGTTGTTCCCGGCCCTGTGCAGGTGACCCCACCAACTGTTTGGTGATGTTAGTCATATTTTTGTGTTTATTTTGGAGATTATGAGAGAAAATTCCTTGAGCTTAATTTTTTTTCATCTCAGTTTCTCCAGTTGCTGGTTGATCACCTCATTGTCTCATCAAATATAAAGTAAAGGTTAAACTTTTGCATCTTTATCCTGATTAATACCTTCTCTAGCGGAATCCTTAGGATCCCTTTTACACCTCTATAAACTGTGTTTTTAGCTTAACCTCTTACACCCTCAGGGGGTATAAATAGATTTCTGCCTGACAAAAACACACAAAAGTAAATAACTTATAGCCTCACAGCTATTAGATTTAAGAAGA
>NW_015150501.1:418549-434898 GCF_000732505.1 Cyprinodon variegatus
GGCCATTTTGGCACATTTATCCAAAAATGTCACCAAACTGTGCCAAATGTGTTTTTTACATCAATACTGGGGGTTTGTTAAAATTACGAGGTCACGTAGCAGCTGGACCCACCGGTGGGTCCGTAGGGTTTTAGGGGTTAAGGATACAAAAGAGGAGAGGTCAAGAAGATCCAACTAGGAGAACAAAATCTAATCCAAGATATTATTGATTCCTGAGGAGAACTCAAAAAAAGACTGAATGCAAAAAAGAATCATAAACATTCTTAAGTTCTAAGGGTTTGTAAACCTATCCAACTACGTTATTACATATTTTCTTGTAATCCCCTAATTCATCTGTTTTTTTAGTTAATTAATGCAACAGAAGGTGATATATGTCTCTCTTTTGTTTGCCTTATACTATTACATTATAAAAAACTAATTTTGAAAGAAGTGGGAACACTCTATAGTGACTAGGAGTTCAGAGATTGGAGGCAGCGCCCCTTCACTCCCAAATACGCTAAAATATAACTGTAAGTTCAAATCAGCATGATGAAGGCGTTCCAGGTCAACAAGCAGGCTGGAGCTTAAAGCACAACTTTCTCTGTGGTATTTGAGTGACCATCTGGTAAAATCTACCTGCTCATTACCACCTCACTGTCCCTGCCTCACCTGTTCACTCTCCGCCCATTCATTCCCAGTCCCACCACATGTCTCCTCCTCTTCCTTTCTGGGGTGATATATAACAGGAAAAGCCACAGGGATTCTCTCCCACTCAAGGATATTTCCAAAGTGCTGAGTCCAGATTTTTAAGGTTATGACTGAGGAGCTATAAGAGAAGAGGAGCAATTTTTTTTTCTGATTTTTAGGGTAAGCTGAACTTTCAAATTCCTAAAGATCTTGTCAGTTTGCGTTTAAATTTAAAATAAATCCCAGATTAATTAAATACTTTGCAGGTAGGAACTCAATCGGTTATTTTTGGAAATGATTAAAATCTTTTTATATCATTCTTCCAGCTAAAGACCAGGAGTCAATGTCTCCGTCTCTGGCTAGATCTGCTCCCAGTGAGCTCAACCATTGGTGGAACCAGCTAAGGTTTCGCCTGCAGAACAAAAAAGGATGGAATGAGATGCTGGATGAAACATTTCTCTACTACACAAAAAAGTACCTGAAGCCACTAAAAATGTGTTGTTTTTTTATCCAGAGAGAAGATAAAATTTATATGCATTAAAAGCAAAATTTTTTGTGTTTTTCCTAATATTTTGCAGCATAAACGACATTCCTCTCTTCTATGCGGCTAAAATCAACAGTGCTGGTTGCATCAAGAAGCTCCTAAGCTGTGCTTCCACCAACATATTTGAGAGAGGTAAGAAAAATACTTCTTCTAAGTAAAAATCTTTCTGTAAGCTTTTATCTGTCTTATGTCAGAGTTGATGTCAAAATTATTGATATAACTCAGGAGCCTTAGGAGAGACGGCCCTACACGTTGCTGTGATGAATGACAACCTGGACGCTGCAGTAGCTCTGATGGACGGAGCTCCTGAACTCATCAATGAGCCCATGACATCTGAGCTATTTCAAGGTTTGAGACTGTAAACACAGCCAAACACCTGCACATTACCAAAACGTCAAAATCTTAATATAAAAGGAAGTGAAACCAATTAATATGTAACTTGATACAAAATGGTTAGAGGAAAAAGCAAGCAAACTGCAGACAGGATCTTTAGATAGAGGATATGATTCTGCTTTTAAGTAAGAAACATTTTAAAAGAGGCCAGGTTAAACCTTTAGAAAAGAAAAGTTTGCTAAAATGTTCTAAATGAAAGAGAAACTATCCAAAAATTAGTTTTCACAGCCTCTTCTTTAAAAACAAGAAAGAAGTAAACAACGAAACCTGATGTTTCATCAGCTGAGCTCATTGAATGAGTTTCAACTGTCTATGATAACAAGGCCATTGATATGCAGATTGGGAGTGAAAGCCATTTTAGTTCAAAGCTTCACTTCCACCAAAGGTATAAATGATCCTCACTGCTGACCCTGCTGGAACAGCGGAATCTTAAACATGCATCAAAATCACCAAAACCTTCTGTGCTCTTAGAAATTGTTTCATTTGTGCACATTGTTGGGAATTACCTGGCTAATTGAAAGGATAACCTCCGTTTTTAAGAGAAAAGTGGTTTAATTGGTAGGTTTTTACCGATCTTGGTAGAAAGGTTATTTTTAATTTAGTGTCAATGTTTGCTAAAAAGGTTTCAGGCTAAAACACTTAAAAAATCTAATTTCTTCAAAAGACTCCCTAAGGCATTGTTCACAGTATGTCAGCATTGAGTAAAATCCGTATTACTTCTTGGTTAGAATAATAAACATGTAGCCACATAGAACAATTATTCATAATTTTAAACTAGTATAAGCTGTTGATTATATAATGAATATTTGATATATAAATACTATATATAATTGCTTTACAAACAGCAGCTGTTATTTATAATGTATATGTAAAACTTTACTATTGTATTGTGGAAACTAAGGAAATATAGAATAAATTCGTATTGAAACACCTCCTGCAATAGCAGCTTCCTTTTAACCGCTTATTGACAGAGAAGTTACAGCTCTCTGTTGTTCTAATCTTTATAGTGCTGCAGAGGTGTTACAAATTGCTATAAACTTAGGAATTATAGCTTCAGCAGCTAGCCTGAAGTCTGCAGCTTAACAGAAATGTTGCTTGTTAACTTTGTGCTTCCCCTTTAGTTTCTTCTAAGTAACTTTTTGAAAGCAGAAATTATTCTAAGAAGACGGAAGGAAAGGGGTTACTATTGCAGCCAGCTGACTAGCAGTGCAAAGCAATAGCTGGGGGAGTGCTAAGTAACTTCATTTTTTAAGCAAAAACATTGGCTATTCAACCACTTTCTCCTGCATCCCAATAAAGCAATCTAAAACAATGGAAAGTAATAATTTTAGTGGTCACACTATGGTGTATATACAAAGGTGTATATGACATTTTGCTTAACTATAACTGACACATATTTTACTTTTCTTACTATTTAATTTGGAAAACAACACAAAAGTTGAAATATACAAGTCTATGAAAGTAAAAAAGTAGAAATATTTATTTATTTATTTATTTATTAATCTGTTCAAACTCTGTTGCAGTCCAATTTCATTAGTGGTACTCTACAGGACAAACATGTCCAGTTTACAATAGAAAATCTACATTAGTCCAAATTCAGTTCAAGTCATTTGGTCATTTAGTCAGATTCAAATCCAATTACATAAAACCCAATGGATAGAGAAATAATTACCTAGATAATTAAACCTTTAGAATCAAATGTCCTGCCAACCTTTCTTTAATATTTTGCCAATTTCTAAAGTTGGTATGATTTTGTTTATCTCGGCCACAGGCATTACTCCTCTCCACATTGCTGTTGTGAATCAGAACCTCAACCTGGTTCATCACCTAATCAGCCGCGGAGGAGACGTAATCAACCCTCGAGTCACCGGTCTGTATTTCAGGAAGAGGATAGGAGGACTTTTGTATTGTGGTAAGTCAGCACAATCTTACAATAATATTATAAAAGAGATGCATATTTTGGAGGAGTATTTTTTGGTGTCTGTGCACATAAAACTGCTGTGTTGTTTTGCGATATGACAAAAAAAAACATCTAATGTATTTTTTTACACTTTTGTGCTTGCTCTGCAGGTGAGCACATCCTGTCTTTTGCTGCTTGTGCTGGTAATGAAGAAATCATCTCTATGCTGATTGATGCAGGGGCAAGCACCAGGATCCAAGATTATCTAGGTTTGAAGTCCCAAATAATTGAATTATATAGTAACAACAACGTTTTAACTAGTTTTTAAATGTAAAACAGTAAAGATGTGTTTCAATGCTACCCTAATTCTTCATCCTCTTAAGTATGATCACCCTGAACACTTACTTTCACCTGTTTGTCTTAATTTAAATGACTTATGCTGACTTCCCACAGATTGCTAAAGAGCTTTGCCAAGTTAATAAAAAAGAATATAAAGAGGTCTAAACAATGATTTCGGACAATAACACTGGAGTATAAGTCATGATTCTCACAGACTCTAGGATTTCTGTAAAATAAAGCCTACCAAGCCTATCTCCTTCAAGGAGACATACTTTAATGTTTATTTGCTTTTATTAGGTAGGAGAGACAAACTCGAGCTCCACTTGCAACCTAACTTTCTACAGCCATACATGCAGATCTGTTGAAATATAAAATGAAACTGAAACCCCTTTAGACTCAGAGGACTATCTAACAGATATTTAAGAAGTTAAACCCAAGTGCTGTGATGGAAATAAGCTTTACAAAAAGCAGCGAAATCTCTGTCATTTAAACAGGAATGAATGAAGTTATATGGCTGATATATTTCCCATGAAGGTTCAGGGAATTATGAAAAGCTCTAACATTCAACCTGATGATGTTTTGGGTGTAAAATTAGTTTTATGGTAGAAAACATGGGAAGTGAGTTGGCATGATGGACCCAAATGACCCTGGTCCAGGGGCAGTACTTTTTATATTGCCCTTAACCCAAATGTGGTTTTGTTGAGGAAAGTTTTCTAGAAGAATCTTCTAGATTTACTGAGATTTCAGTGCAAACATTAAAACTAGTAATCAAAGTAGGTTAATCAATGTAGCAAGTTGTTGCTGGGTACATTTTCAATTATTTAATTGTTTTATCAAATCTCAGGTTTAGATTAAACTGGGTGTAATATGTATTCATTTCAGTGGTGGCCCTAAGGTTAATTAAACTTGCCAAAATGTTATTTAGGAGATTTACTCAAACAAAAATAAAGCAAAGAATTTTTATCTGTTTTTCAACATCTCAGGGGTAAAAAAAGGTAAAATTAAAAAAAATAGTAAAATCTTTGGTTTAGTCTGGATATTTAATCTGTAGACGTAGCATCAGACAGAACAGTGTTTAACATATTTTATTGTATTTTTTTATGTTGCTGGGTTCACATTTCATTTACATGCATCTCATCTTTTAGGAAACACACTGCTTCATGTTTTAATTCTGCAGCCCAATAAGACCACAGCCTGCCAGGCCATTGACCTCATATTGGCCCGTGATGCAGAGCTGGACCAGTCCATCCCTCTTGACATGGTGCCCAACAACAGAGGCCTCACACCTTTCAAGCTAGCTGCCAAGGAGGGAAACATTGTGGTGAGTATGGAGCACAGTGACAGGACTTCAAATAAGGCTGGAGCAGGTTTGACTCTCCATGTTTCTCTCAGGTGTTTCAGCACCTGGTTAATAAGAGGCGTGTCGTCCAGTGGAGTCTGGGCCCCTTGAGCTCCCACCTGTACGACCTAACAGAGATCGACTCTTGGGCTGACAGCATGTCAGTGCTGGAGGTTATAGTGGGTAGCCAAAAGAGAGAGGTAGAAAACAGATACAATTTATGATTTAATATGGAGGTTATGGTGAGGAAACAATAACTGATTTGGTCCCTTGTTTTTCAAAGGCGAGGGGAATCCTGGAGGTGACTCCTGTGAGGCAGCTGGTCAGCCTGAAATGGAACCTGTATGGGAAACATTATTTCAGGTGATTTCTTCTTTGTGTGTAGTTTATGATAAATGTAGATAATAAAGCTGTGTTTTAAACAGTTTTTGTTTCCACCTGTCCTGCATCAGATTGCTTCTGTTCCTGTACCTCCTGTACATAGTGACCTTCACCCTGTGCTGTGTCTTCCGCCCTCTAAAGGATGCTGATGGGAACTACACAGAGACAGACCTGGACAAAACCATCAGGGTTCAGAAGACACTAAATGTGGGTTGAACTCGATTGTTGCAAACATTTACAGTTTAATTTCCTCCCACACAATTAAGAGTTTTCAACATAAGCAAACCTTAATAGTGTACCGGTAGTTACATAATGCCTAAAGCTTAATTCAGTAGCTCTGGCAGTATTATCATAATATCTGTAATAAAAACGAAAGAAAAACATTTTAAATCTCAATCACATATAAAAGTTCTTTATATAAATGCAGGATTTCACTCAAATATTAGGTTTTAGAATCAAAATGGGAAGAAAAAGGCAACTGCTGTTTAGATGGGTTCACTTTATATGACTTAGTCAAGAAAAGCTACAGTTCTGCAGCAGTGAAAGAACATTTTAACAATTAACTACTTCTTCCTTGAGTTTAAAAATCTTTTCATAGTTAAGAACAAGATCAATTTTATTTTGTTTAATGTTTTAATTTAGACATGGTATTTGGTATGATGTGGATTTTCTACATTTTAAACAAAATTACCTTCTGTTCATTTAGCTTGCTCATAGAATGTCGGTAACAGTTTTAAAATGGATTAACTGGTTTCCATAATCTCTCAAAATGTTTTAAGTACATTTTGATTAAGTATATCAGGAGGGGTTTCCAGTGTAAAATTTCTGTTAAATGACTTGTGTATGAAAACCCCCAAATAAGGGAACTGAAATTATGGTTATTCTGTAAAGAAAAAAAAATCCTACATTTTATAATAACTGGTCTTGTTTTAAAAAGTGCAAACATTTCACAATTAGCTATAACCCCTAAAAATCCAAATATGATAAATATTACCTAGGGTGTTTCTTTTATATATATATATATATTTTTTTTTTTATTCATTGAGCTGTTGTTAAAATATATATTTTGAGAACTGAATATTAGTCTCTGTGTGTAATAAATAAATTGTTCCATTACATTTTCATGCATGTGTATTCAGGTTGCTCTAAATATGTGAATCAGATCAAGATGTTAATGAATTGGTATGAGGGCACCATATTATGTTCCCCTTTTCTCCAAATATTTCACTTGGATCTCTCAACTATTCAGTTAATCAGAAGAGTGTATTTTCCTGTCCCTGCTTCAGGACAGTTATGTGACTTATGGGGACAGTGTACGGCTGGCCGGAGAGGTCATCAGCGTCCTGGGAGCTTTACTCATCCTGGTGCTGGAGGTTAGCGCATGACTCATGTTCTATCTTTATGCTTTTATGCAACAGTTGTGTCTATTAACAAAAATATCCTCACCGACGTCATTTTACCAACAGATTCCTGATATACTGAGAGTTGGAGCCAAGCGTTACTTTGGCCAGACAGCACTAGGAGGACCTTTCCATGTTATATTGTAATTATAAAAACTTTTACAGTGAGACACAAAAACATAACTTATATGAATATTGTCTAATGTTTCTGTTGCTGCTTTTTTTTTCCAGAATAAGCTATGCTTGCTTGGTGGTGCTGCTGTGTGTGTTCAGAACCTGCGAAGTGCAGGGGGAGGCCGAGGTTATGGCGCTGTGTCTGGTTCTTGGCTGGTGCAACGTCATGTTCTTCGCTCGCGGGTTTGAAATGCTCGGTCCGTACGTCATCATGATACAGAAGGTGAGAGAAAAATTTCAGTTATTTGGTTGTGTTTCTTAAACCTCATCTGCTCAAACATAAAAGCTCATTAGTCATGATGATGAAACAAATTTTATGAGAAAATCTTTAGAAAAAGCTGCAAATGACTTAAATACACAGAAAAAAAAAACTCTAAGGGAATGTGTGAATCAAAGTATATTCATGTCTTTGATTGGCCAAGTCAAAGTCCACACCTGAATCCAGTTTATTATCATTTGGCAAGCCCCCAAAAAAAGCATCTTATGATTTTATCATTTTGGATTTTCATATTTTAATTTGCAGAACTTAACATATAAGAGATATTGACAATGCAATACTGTTGCAATATGAAAAGAAAAAGTTTTTTTCTTACACTTGCTCTCATTTCCTCTTAGATTATATTTGGAGACCTGACAAAGTTTATGTGGCTGAGTTTCATTGTGCTCATAGGCTTTTCCACCTGTAAGTATTTATTCTTGGCTGTTTGAAAGGTTTTAAAAATATTTCTATATATTTTTTTCACCTAATGGTTTTTCTAACCCTTCTCTTAGCTCTTTGGATAGTGTACATGACCCAAGATCCCAATTCCCTCCCTGCATACAACTCCTTCCCCATCACCCTCTTCTCCCAGTTTGAGCTCAGTGTAGGCCTGATTGACTTGCCTGTGGATCACACCTTCATAACACCCCCCATCGTCCATGTGCTACATGCCAGCTTCTCAGTTGTGTCTTACATCCTGCTGCTTAACCTGCTGATTGCCATGATGAGCGACACACACTGGAGGGTGGCCCAAGAGAGAGACGAGCTCTGGAGGACTCAGGTAGCTGTTGCGTGCTTGCATGTCATCACCCTGTCAGCTTTGATTCAACACTGCTGTGTCATTGTTACAGCGGGGGTGTTTGTTGTGCAGGTTGTAGCCACGACTCTGATGCTGGAGAGGAGGCTTCCCCGCTGTTTGTGGCCTCGGCTAGGCGTGTGTGGGCTCAGCTTCGGCCTGAAGGAGCGCTGGTATCTCAGGTAAGAGAATGTGGTCCGGCCAGCTGAGACTCAGATCTCAAATGCAGATTATGAAGGTCAATGGGCTATAAAGGTAAAAGACCTGGTATGGACCATTTAAAAAAAAAAAAGGAATAAAAAAAAAAAAATCTACAAACAGATCTTTATTCAGTACAGTGTTTATAATTTTTAATGATGGCTATAAGATCTGTGAAAGAGTAGCCAAGGGAAAGTCGTTCTCCTAACAAACCACATATGAAACTCTGTAAACATCTTTGATTCAGATGAGACCAGAATTTAACTTTCTAGCCTTCTAAAGCAAAACAGCATGTGGTCGAAAGCAAACTAGATATATCATCATGTATAGCGTCCCTATATGAAATGTGGTGCTACAGCAATTCCAGATAAAAATCTGTTAGAATCTGCCTAAGACCAAACAAAGGGATGGGTGTTTACCCTCTAGCAGGTCAACGACCCTTAAAGAATATGTCCAGAGCTCCAAGGAATGATGCAGATAAAAGCATCCAACAACCCCACAAATCGATTGCAAAACCTGAAACAATGCAGTTTGCAGGCGCTTTCCACTCAGTCCAACTGAGCTTAAGCAATTTTTCACAGACAAATAATAATAATAATATTAAATCAGACTATAGATGTGATTCTATTCACATGTTTGAAAATAATAGCGGCTTTTATTGCAGAGGTAGGTTTACCTTTCAAAACCATATTTTGTTTTTTTTTTCTGCCTCACAATAATGTATTTTGTGTTGCTGTTTCTTTAAAATCCAAGTATAATAAATAATGTTGGCTTAGAAAAAAATAATTAGTTCTAGTAATTATTGTGAATGAGACAAAAGACAGAAACGTCATTGTAGCATTTGAATAAAACAAACATTGAAAATTTCTACATGGGCTTTTATTTATTTGATAAGGAAACCTGATGTATATTTTATTATACTGAGATCTCTAATAATGGGTTTCATAAATTCAACAATATATTTTTGGTATTTTTTTTATTTATATTTGAATCTCTGCCTAAATACAAGAGTTTCTGTTTAGGAGGAAAAATTAAGAATATCGAACTTTATTAAAATTTAAAAAGGAAAATATACACCATGAATTCATGTAGGATTTAAAAAAATCCTTTGGTTTCCAGAAAGTTTGCATGAAAATTACAGAGAATCGGTATGTCCCTGCATTTTTGTTGATTTATTTGACATATGAACCAGAATTTTCAGATTTCAGAATTTTTAAAATAAGGCCTTGTTTATTTGTTTGTTTGTTTTCGACAAGACATACCCAAACCACATGCTCTAGATAGATATGACATTCCTGAGGGATAGAAAGAGTCTTGAAGGTTATCTTTTCATTTATTTCCTATTTATTTTTTTCCTATTTTTTCTTGCTAAAAAAGGAAAACATACAACTTTTATAATGTTGTTTAATATTTCTGCTTACTGAAGCACTGCAGCTAACACAACTTTTAATAGTAAAGCTCAAACTTGTCAACAAATTCAAAATAATTTTTCACATCTTGTCCTATTTTTAAAGTTATTACTGGTTTAAATTATATAGAAAAATTCAGTCCAATGAAACTAACTCAGTTAGGATTTCTGGGTAATTATCAGTACCAAGTTTAAGGAGCCTTTGTAATGGATGCGTCCCATTGCGCTGGCTTATATTATAGAATAATGGCATTAAATCACCAGCAGAGACGAGAGGAGAGTCCAATAATGTTTAGCAGTCTTATCGTTTTTCCTGTTGACATTCACATTTGCTGCGATAGGAACTCTGTCAGTCAAACCATAAAGACAGTTTCCAAGTAAACTACATATATCCCAAATTTATCAGAGTTTTTGAATACTGCAGCCGAGTTTGGGTTATTATTCAAAGCAGATTGCATCAACAGTACACCGTTGCTTGCAGTGTCTTATTGACGTTGCAGCAACCCATAAAATGAAGCATGCATCGAGTAAAAAGAAAATTCCCTTTCAACAGTGAGAAAATTTTTTGTTCATTGTGAACAGCCACTTTGAACAGACTTGGAGAAGTTGAGCATTAAAGAAGAGTCAAACTATTGAAAGGGGTTCAAATTAGAATGATTTTTTTATATTTTTATATTGAAAATGTGATCTCCAATGCAGAGTGTATTCTGATTGATATTGCAGGATATCATTTAATGATGTTTCTGTTCTGCAGGGTTGAAGATAGAAATGATCCAATGATGCAAAAAATGCGACGTTACGTCAAGGTCTTCTCCAGTCTGGATGAAAAGGAGGGGAATGAAAAGTCAGACACAATGAAGGAAACCCCAATGCTTCGACCCAAAAACAGAGGATATGGCAACAGGAAGGCACAGGCAGGTTGGGAGATGATTCGTAACAGCGCTTTAGGTTTGGAGATGGAGCAAGAGGAGCCAGGGGAGATGCAGGACATCAGATACGTTTGAAAAGAGATTCTACCTGATCAAAATCTAAGCTGTTTGAAGAAATGGACTTGAACATTTATCTCTTTTATGTTTTTCTTTGTAGTAAACTGTGCAATTATTCCTGCAGTATTAAGCAATAGAGAAGCATGTTATTTTTATTGCAAATATATATTATAAGAATATATGTAGCAGCAATATATGCAGCATAAAATATAATGAAAGATCCACCTGTCATAAGAGAAATAATTTTTTATACGAGAATAAAAGATTGTTAAAATAAAATTACCAACATTCATTTATGAGTCAGCAGGACATTTATTTGTAGTACAAAATATTAAAATATCTAAATTAAAGCTGGTAAAAGCAAATATACTGATGTACAAACCATAAAACTCAGTAGTAAATATAATGTGATGTCATACATTAAATTCAGGCCTTAAATGTAATATTTACACTGTCTAAGAAGCAATGGATATGATTGGAGTATGTCATGCAAACTAAAGCGATTATCTGCCTACTGAGGAGAGGATCTTTGATGAAACCCAATTTCCTTCAGAATTGCAGCTGACAGATGAAGTAGGCTGAAGCCAAACAGGAAGCCCTGCCCCAGTTCTTCTCAACTGGACCATCACTGTAGAGATAGGCACAATCTTCGTTTTGTACAGGGTCCATCCAATAACTGCCAACATAGGAAAAATGAATGTTAATGATTAAACTGAAGGAATATGAAGATTATTTTTTTTTGGGGGGGGGAAGTAATATATTGTGTTGTGGCTCTCTTTGAGAACAAATGTGAAATAGAACCAAAGCTGAAAGGGGAACTTTGTTCTGAGGTGTTACTGTTCTTTTACTTTTCCACATATGCTAGGAAGGAAGGATTTGCGGTCTAAGATATTCCACAAAATCACCTCTGCTGCAGCGCATTACTGTTGACCCAGTTCCATGTGGCGTTATGAAGCCTCAGTCCAATCCAGTACTTCAGATTCCCTTTCTGTGTAAGAAATTTCTAGAGCAAAAGAGGAAAAAAGGGCTGATTTGCACTGTGTAAATGATAACAAACAAACTGCTTGCAGTGTTAATTATGGGGGATTCACCTGAACATTCTTGTTGGTAACAATAGCCAGAGACCCTCCACTGGCGCTGCAGTTCTTCTGACTCTCAAGCCAGGTCAGTCTGGTGGTGGAAAGAAAAAAACAGGACCTGCCATAGGTGAGCCACCCTGTAGCACACTGCTGGCAGCCAAAATCTACAAGATAAGACAAGGCAGGTAAGTTAAAGACAGCTGCAAAGCTTAAAAACGTTTACCAAAAATAATAACAAAATAATATGGTAGTACATATGTGAAGATATAGATTTTCATGATCCTCAGAACTTTCAGAAATGTTTCTATAAGCCTTGATGTTTAGCAGGATTTCCCTTTCCAAATATTTTATGCTTATAAGTCATATACTGTATCTATAAATGCAAAAGAAAAGTTAGCAAATAAATATTTAAATATCTATGTGTGCAAAGAAATAACAATGCAACATCACCAAAAAGATTGACATTTCCCTGAGAAAAAAGGAAGTGGTGACATTATGGTGGCTGTCAATTCTCTTCTAGTATGGGTTTTTGCATGGGTGGATGGAATTCTAAATATGAATGAATTCTGAATATTAATATAAATAAAGTCGGAAAGTAAATTTGACAGAAAATCTGATCACCTTAAGAAGACTGTGGATAACTGATGTCCTCAAGATCTTATAGAACCTTTGAAGAACTTCAGCATAGGAAGAGCTGCTTTTACCAATTCATTATATTTGTGGTTCTCCTGTGGCGCTGTATAGTGTGTATTTGACCATATTATAGTATGCTTGTTCATAGTCTCAGTTGATAAAAATCTGAAAAACCTGGATTTAATTATTGAAAGTTAAGTGATAAACTGTCAAAGTTTGTCCAAAAATTACCCAAAATTACTAAATGTCTGATGACAGAAAGGCTCCCACAGCATTGCTATCTGCAAAAGTACAGAATGGTGATTGTGGTTGTAGAAGCAGCTCAAAAGGATTTTTAGATATTGTTTATCTATTTCAGATGTTTTTTTTTTTAAGGTTTGAGACTGTGTCCTTCACTTGTCTCATTTACCCTTTTTGTCAGGGGCATTCTGCTTTCATGGTCAGGAGGAAAAAGTGAAAAGAAAAACAAAAACTTGAATGGCTGCTTTGAATGTTTAAAATTAAAAATAGACAAAAAATAAAGAACTAAGAAGTGATTCAGGTATGGACCCCTACGCAGCTACAAATAACTTAATTACTTTGCCTTTAAAAAAAAGCATTGTTTTAAGATTTTAATTGAGAAGATTATCTTGAAACATAAAAAACGTTCTCCAAAACAATTGTAAACAATGCAGAAAATATTCCTCCTTACGCTTGAACGGAATGTTTTGGTAGCGGTCCTGGCATTCCTCAATGCTGCATGCTGGATCAGGACACTGTTGGTCTTCAGATCTGCCATTTCCTGGGCAGACTGTGGTTGTATTTTGGACTACAAAACAGAGCACAGTGGGCAGGCTTGTAAGAGCAAGAATAATGCCCTCAAGCTGCATCTCTGCAGCTTGCAACATTCTGCATGGGGGATTTATTATTATCACCAAAAGCTGGATCAAAGGAATGAAATGTTGCTTCACAAACCCTGCAAGGTTTTGACTGTCTGTAAAACTCAAATTATCTGCTTTAAATCTAGAAGAAAAGGATTCAGATGCGCGTTTGTTGCAGATACATGGTGTCGTGTACTCACGTTTCACACCAAGTATGCAGACCAGTATGAGAAGAATGAGACAGACAACTGAGAGGATTAAACACGGCAGACGGTACAGTCCTGCATTCCTCTCAGCCTGTTTGCCTGGAGAGGAAAACCAAATGTCAGTGAGCACTACAAAGACCACCATCAGGACCAAAAAAAAAAGACTCCTGCTCTACCTTTTTCCCCCTCCAGCTCAACCGATAGTGAGCCTTCATCCGGTTTCTCTTTTTCATCCTTAAAATAGCTGCGCCAAAATTTGATGTACATGGGGAATACTTTGCTTCTGTAAGTCAGGCAGCTTGTTTGCTCTTTTCTCCTCCTGCTTCTTGCTCTGCTGACTCAAGCCAGCCTTTGGTGCAGTTTAAAGAGCCCTCCCTCCTACCCTAACACCATGACAACCCCCAGTAATCTCTCTATTATTCAGGCTGCACAGAGCTTGTCCTTGAATGCCCTGTACTCCTCTACGAATGAGAGAGTATCCGTGTTTCCGGTTTGGCCATCTAAATGAGATCCATTGTTCTTACTCTACCAGCAAAGTGAGGTCCAGTTATGATCAAAGACATTTGTTAGGAAATGTTTCTGGTCCTCACAAGCTAGTTTGCCAGGGGTTAGATTTAGGGCTAAGGTGGGAATTGAATTTAGTTTTAAGTAAGGGTTAAGTATGTCCTGGTAATGGTTAAGTTAAAGGTATAGTGGAGGATCTTTGGGAATTTTTGAAAAGATCCGCCCTCTCCACAAAAATGCACATGCACAACCATGTACCCACTCATACGAGGGAAAGGCTATTAAATGGGTGCGAGAGCATTGCCAAGCCCATTTATCCTCGTGCACGCTCTAAAAAGTTGCTGTTTGCATTGCTCATACAGGCTTACTTTACAACTGAAGATTTGCAATTTTTCCACTATGTCAGACTCACCACCGGTAAGTGAAAATGGGGACGAGCACGTAGAACGGGCTTACATAAACATATCGTGATCGATAGTTAGGAGGACCACTTATTTTGATGATCCACCCGGAAAAAGAACATCCTCCACTATAACTCCAAAGGTTTTTCTCAGGGTAAGACCAAAGAAAGGGATTAGGTCAAGAGGCTTTATTTAACGCAATGAACTGCTCCATATTGCATTCAATACCAAAAGGCATTGGTTCATCCCTCAAATTGAAAATCATAAAGATAAATTTAAAAGAGCCAGAGTGTCTAAACAGTCAGTTTTAAGGGGTGCTGACAAGAGTGTTGATAACAGTAGGGTGGCTGAGTTTCTGTAAGCAAAGATTTAACCTGTTCAGCAAAGAGGGTTTTCAATCTAATTTTTACCCATAAGATATACAACAAAATAATTCATGAAGAACTCTGCAGTCATTAGGCTTTAATGCAGACTTTTAGTAACTGTGTAGATGTGTAGACGTAACACGATTAGCAATTTATCCCACCAGAATTTCATGAGCTCTCACCCTGTAGGGGTTTGTGAAGAACTCTGCTCTAAACTATTGCATTAAAGTGTTTCAACTAATTTCATGGCCACAGGTCTATAATATCCAACAAGTGGGCATCCAGAGAGCCTCTACAAAGAGTTGTGAATTGGGTTGTCCACAGGGGCTTCATGCATTCCACTGTGGTACTACGATAGGACACCACTTGTGCGATAAGTTCAGTCCTGTCATTTCCTCACCAGCACCACTTTATTGCAATACCACAAAGAGTCAGCTGTTAATAGAGTCAGGAAATGATCGGCCATGTTAAATCACAGAGCGTGGTCAATGGATGCTGAAAGGCATAGCTAAAAGAGACCAATGTGCTTGTTGCAAGACTCATATATATCTAAATATCATGCACCTTTGAAAACAGCTCAAGACCAGAGCATAGCAAGCTTTATCTGATGTGTTTCCATGGCCAAGTAGCTGTTCCATGTGCTAAATGTCAAAGTGCAATGCAAAGTGTTGGATGTTGCGGTGTGGATCCACTGGACCGTGTAGCCATGGAGAAATGTTCTGTAAACAGGTGACTCCAGAGTTTGGAGCAGCCAAAATAATAACATTAACCATCTAACATTGTATCAAATGTGAAATTCAAAAATGGGAGATAATGGTGGCAGTGACACATTTAATGATTTTATTTTGAAACAAATATATAATTTTCTGCCCATTCCACCTTCTAAAAGGTATTCTCTAACTTCGAGAAACTATCTTGCCATGGGACAAAATGGCGGGCTTCTTAAATCATCTATGTTAATTACTTTATTTAAATTGACAAGAATTTCAAGAGTTCAACAGCTTAAGCTCCATGGCCACCAATTCTTACATTTAATAAAAGCTTTAAAGTTTTTTTTTTTTTTAGATTTAGATTAAAATGTTATTCAAAATGATTCTCTAAATAGGTTCCCTCTTACATAATACTTTCTGTTTCCATTCCATCTTTCCAACCCCTCAGTCAGCTTATAAAGAAACTGTTTGTACTTTAATCGCCCCACAAAATAAATCAAACATTATTTTATAATTACATTTGCTCCTTACAGTTAAGCACTTCAAATCGAAAAAAAGAAGGCTATGTAAAAATTGTGGTGTTTAAAATTTGTCATGGAGCTTTATACTTTCTTCTTTGTTTTTTTTAGACTCTTATCTTTTTTCTTGTCTTAATTTTCTAATGATACTGTCATTTCAATCTGAAAAACTCACACAGAGAGAAAAGATAATTAGAAGAATTTATTGATAGAAAGTATAGTCTTTGGCGCTCAGACCTCGGCAGGAACATTCATGCTGAATTATGCTTTAAGATGCACGAGTAGATAAA
>NW_015150501.1:435088-479132 GCF_000732505.1 Cyprinodon variegatus
GGTTGACAAGGTGATCTGCTGAGCAGAATGTGGGACTAGAAGACTGAGGGAGCTGACGCCAGGCTTCACTCGGAGACTCGGGAACTGTCCATGATGAGCAAGCATGAAGCGACAGTGGAGAGGAAAAACTCCCGCTTGGGAAGAAACCTCTGGCAGAACCGGGCTCAACATGGTGGTCTTCTGCCGGACCAATGCGGTGAGACAGGGGATGGTGACAACTGGG
The DNA here is from genome assembly GCF_000732505.1 of Cyprinodon variegatus. Lineage (NCBI taxonomy): Eukaryota > Metazoa > Chordata > Actinopteri > Cyprinodontiformes > Cyprinodontidae > Cyprinodon > Cyprinodon variegatus. Next base: position 435,312 of record NW_015150501.1, read on the forward strand.
ATTAATACTCTCTGATGAGGTTGAGGTGAAGCCGAGTCATGGATGACGATTCAGCTGCGATGGCGGGGAAGGGGATGGAGGTGGGTGAATTGTCGTCTGAATCGAAGTCCGACATTGCGATTGCAGGATAGCGGCTGGGATGAAGATTTGGAGCGTTTATAAAGTGAGAGCAGGACGCTGATTGGGCTTGTGGTGGAGTAGTTCGAAGCTGAATGGCTCGCTTCGGAGACGGATTAGCTTCTGATTGGATGGAGGTAAGTCAGAGTTTCTTCAATTGAACTTCCGCTAGAGCTTCATTAGTAATCATATCGATAAAAAGGCCAAATGTAACTCTGATTAAAATGTATAATTTTGCGTAATTTGTTAAAAATTGCAATTTCATAAGTTATTTCTAAATAATATTTCCCCTTTAAAACAACCCCAGTAGTATTTGTTCAAAATTGGCACAGAAATGATCTAAGAGACGGAGAATAACCTTCCCCTTTTAATATAACAAACTTACTATGCTTTTTCATTTTTTAGAGCAACACTTTTTTCAGTTAACATATAGAACCGCACTGTCTGCAGTATTAAGATATGGTGAACCGAAGGACATTTTATTGAGATAATGCTTAGCTATCAGGGCAACTGAAGGGCCAGATTTTGCAACCACAGCTAGAAGCTCACAGGTAGGATTACTACCATTTATACAATACCCAGGCTATTTAACATAAACTATAGCTCAGGTAAAGGTCCTTCATCAAGACCCTGATAAAACGAATCTGAGTTAACATGTACCTTATGTTTTACTGAATAGCTGTAGTTGACATCAGTCCATTCTGAGTCAGCCTGCAATCTTCAGCCTGGGCTTTGTAGCTCTGCTTCCTTCTGTTCCTGTGCTCACTATAAAACCCCCGTTGACTATGAGGCTGTAGGAGCTGTTTCCTCTATGTTGTGGCCCTGTTCAAGGCACTTAGTGAAACTACAAGGCAGCCTGGGGATCTCATACTAAACAGTAGTACACTTCACCAGTCAGAAAACGTATCAAATAAATGAAGAAAGGAAGTAGAATCATCATGGTCTTATCTTCAGGTAACACAGAGTACATGTCAGATTAAATAATAAAACTTCAGTGATAGTTTCAAGGTGTAACTTTATTGTATGTCTGGTACCATGTCTGTTGGTTGTGCTGTTCTTTTTACATCTCGTTGCAGGTGATGAAGCAGACTGAAAATGTTTTATCATTATCTCCCTTCTATCTCCTCTTTCTTTCATCTTTTCTCCTTTTTTTCTGTTTTTCCTCTTCTGTTCTATTTACATTGCAGTGTCCATATAATCTGTAAAACTCCCTGCATAATTATAATAAAGCTATTTATATGCATGAAACAAGCGGGAACACTATGGCAATAGCCCTACTGCTCCACTTGTGAAAGTAAAATCTGTTTGGCATCAAGACAATTATTCTTATTGCCACATTGCCAGACAGGATACTGTTGGAAAAAAACAAAACAAAAAGAAACCTCATGGTGTGGAAATGCTTTTGTTTCTTTTTGCAATGTGGTGATAGTGACTTACTCTGTAGCTAAAGGGATTTTAACAAGACAAGGATCCTAAATACACAGTGAAGAAACTCTGGTTTCAGAGACAAATTAAATCACTTTACCTGAATCATAGCAATATGTTCTTACTATTTAACTTTACAAGCTAAAAAAAAAAATCATGGTTTCTAGAAGAAAAAAACAAAACAAATAAATAATAAACTAATCAAATCTTACAACAGATTCAGCTTTTGACAAATTAATTTCAAATTGTAAAATGTTATTGTATAAAATAATTTTAATATTTATGTATACTTAGAAAATCTTTAGCTCTGAACATTACACAATGTTATTCAATTAGCACAATTGTTAGTATTTTTAATTGTACTTTTGAAGATATATCTTCAGGGCTAAAGGATTATTAAAAAGAGGTCTGATTCCGTGAAATAAGAACTTTCTGGAGTTTTGTCAGTTTTTCTTTTTTTTTTTATCTCTCTTCTTCTTTTTTTTTTAACTGAAGTTAACTGCAGTTCCTTTTTAGACTGCCGCAATATTTTACACGTCAATTCATCACTATTACTATAAATTGGTATTAGAACAAATATTCTGGAAAAAAAACTGATCTGTGTTAATTTAATCTTTGTTTAAAATGAGGCATTAAAATATAATAAATGTGTAATTATGTGAATGCTTGTTTTTCACTGTTTAGAATGAATCAGGATTGTTTTAATGCTAAGATACAAATCTATTGAAATAGCTTTGTTTGGCAAAAAACTCAAATGAACTAATGTCACCAAACAGTAATACTGTCCTAGGCTTAACTTTATTAAATGTTTTTGTTTTTTTTAAGTTGCTTTCTTAGTTCCAATTTTACATAAATAATTTTTGATATATCCCTGAGAGGCATCCAGACTGTTGACACGTGTTAGGTGTGTTGTCGGTTAAGGGACAACTAGACAATTCTTTTTATAACATAAGCTAATTTCTTCTATTTAGTTTTTAACTGTGCAATCAAATCAAATCACTAAATACAGACATACCTTCTTTTGATTTGACTATAGGATGAATATCAGACGCTTTTACGTAAACATCTTCAGTTGGACATTTCAGTTGTTCGTAATGGTCTGGTTCTGCTTCCTCTAAAGACAAAAATACAGACACATCTGGAGCTTACTTCCAAATGTTCACCACACCATTCATTTCAACACCTGAACAATGTCTCGATTAATAACTAGAAACCTTGCTCACCTTTAGTTATCACCTCCAGCATCGGCTCACCTGCTCCATCCTCTGCATGGACTCTTGGGCTCTCCGTCGGGATCTCTTGCATCTCCATGACAGCCTCTCTACTAATTCCCTAACTTTCGATTTACTCAGAAGGTCTATGGTCAGCTAACAATGAAGGTTATGTAACTTTTTCAGGGTGCTGACACAAATGCAGATGACACCATGTTGCAAATAACTTGATATCAAGATCTGATATAGTGAAAGAAAAATAGTTCCTTATGTCCAGTGTGACTAAGTTGTATGAAGACGCCACTTCCCCTTAGAAAGAGTTTCTTTTTGTTTTATTCAGCCCTTCCCCTAGACCAAAGGCATGACTGTGCTTCACTTGTAGGCTTCAATTAAAATGTGTGATGATGTGCTGGATTTTCTTTTCAGATGAGAAAAATTACATTCATATGCTTTTATTAATTCCTTAGCCCCCCACAAAAAAAAATTTCATTTCAATTCATCATATTTCTTTTTCTGATAACAAAATGTAAAATTTTCATTGGTGAAAAAAAAAATATTTTGGTTTAATACTTGCAAAACACTGCATAGAAAAAACTGCAGGTAACCTTGAAAACCCTTTGCGTACTGTGATGTATTGTGGTGTCTGCATCAGGCTGTGGGGGTTGTTTTCGACTGCAAATATGGAACAAGCTGTTAATGGTTAGTGGGATAGGAAGCTGAATCTGGAAAAATAAATACATAAGAATATCCTTGAGGAAAAGCTGTTCAGGAAGCTCAAAACAACTTTGTATTGGAACTGAGGTTTACTGAACTGAGCAGCCAGCCAACTAGAATGTGTTAGAATTGGCCAAAGTCTGGTAATCTAATGGCCATCTAACTATTCATTTTTGGTGAGAACTTGAGGTTCAATGATTCTCTTCATGCAAAATGAATGAGTCTGAAATATTTTGTAAAGAATCGTTAAATATTTGATATTGATTTGTAGATTCCTGTTGTCCTACTTGCACTAAATTATGTTCCTCAAAGGTAATGTCGATGTTCTTTAAGAAAAAAAAATGCATGCCACTTTTGAATATGTATAAACTAATCTAAAAATGTATTTATTTCCTTATGCACAATTGTATACTAGTTCTGAGAAATGAGTTATTGCAACATGACACTGAAAGTTCAAATGGAATGTGTTTACAATGCACTGAAGCACGATTGAAACAGACAGAAACTGATTAGAATTTTTTTGTTTTCTTTATTTTACGCAAAGAAAATTGTGATATTTACAAAAAAAAACAATACTATTTGCATTAAATACAGATGTCTTAGAAAGAAAATGAGAGCTTTCTCTCCATAGTTTTGATAACTCTTTTCATGTTTTCTTTTTATTTTAAAACCCATCCCATTGTGAAAGAAATCCGCATTAACTTTGAAGTGCTGATAAATGCATCAAGCTCAGCTTGAAATACTGCCAAAAAAAAAAATAGAACTTGAGACCCATTTTTTACCCTTTAAAAAGTCCTTCTTCCAACTTAAACTGCAAATACTTGTCAAAGCTACTATTCAGAAGTGGCGCAGGTCTCAAATATTTGTCAAATCTTCGTTCCAGTCTCAGTTCATCTACTCTCATTCTCCCTCTGGGTTCTTTTTCAGTCTTTTGTTTTGCTTTAAGCACCATACACGCTCTCATTGCTGTAAGTCATGTAGAGAAAAAGGTCCTCTTCATGGTGCTCCTGCAAAACAAGCACAGAATGGATCAGTATTAGCTTACAAACTGGACAACTGTGAGCCCTGGTTAAGTTTTTACAAAAGCAGAATCAGAAACAACTTTAAGTGCATTAAAAGGAGGATAATAGGAATAAAACCTCGATTTGGTTTGAGTTACCTCGTATACAGTTGAGAGAGGACAGCTGGATGGAGGGAGAGAGTTGTTAACGAAGAAGAAGAGCGCCTCCTCTGGTCTCAAAGACATACGCTGACGAATCAGAAAGCACAACTGGCCCACTAAAAAAGAAAGAAAGAAAAGCAGAAGGAAACAATCAGTAAGACAGTCAGCGAAGGTCATAAATATATTTTGCATTTGACTGGGAGGAAGTGAAAATAAAGGAAGACATTGCTCTTGCATTCAAACACTTGTAGTTTGTGTTGTCTGTGCTGCTATCACCTGTTAAATCTGAGGGTACGAGGTACTTCTTCTTGTCGAGCTCCGGAGCGCGTGACCTCGAGGCCCTCTCCACAATGATCTGAAAATTAATGGTTTAAATTAAATAAACAAGTAGATTTACATTCTTTACTTCAAAGATTATGAAAATCACATTTTTAAATTGACATCGTCTATCACATCCAAAGGCGATTTTAAAAAAAGAAAAAAGCTCTAGTTTTATTTACCGGTATCTTGTCAGGATGCTTGGCCCGAACTCTTTCTCCCTCCGCTCTCCTCACCTCCAGTGGGACAGAGCGCTGATACTGACTGCCCATCTGAAACACAGGACAGCCACACATGTAGTCCACAACGATGGCTTTATTTACAAATCAGACAAGAGAGGAAGAGCTCTGTCTGACCCCAACCAGGGTACTCTGTTTGTGAATGATGTCAGGCAGAAGAGAAAGTTATTGTTAGAGAAGATGGGGCTATTTTAATAACACTCTATGAAGAGGTTATTTACAATGCAATACTATAGAAATAACAACATAGGATAGTCATGTTGTAATGACAGCTGAACTGTAATGTGATATTACTTTTATTAAATTCATAACTAAACTTCCATCAAATGCATAACAATTGGAAAAATGTTGTATTTACACAGGTCACTTATAATAACAAAACGTGCTTTGTGGGTGCGGATCTTCATTTCCATATTAGAGTCACATTAAGTTTACTCTCATCGGAGATATGCATTCAAAAAGATCACACCCTATTAAAAAAATCAACACTGTATTTTCATGATTGCAGTACATTAACTTGATACTTTTTAAGGTTGATTGGTACCAAATTTTGTCTAAATTAAAGCAAAGCTAAAGCAATAACTAAGAATCAGCACAAAAAAAAAACAATTAACCTGTTTCAGTGTATACAGCAGTACAGTAAGTTTCTTTAAGCAAATATTTGTTAAGTTATGACAAATTGTCAAACAAGGATTTATTTATCTTTTTTTGCTAAGCTATGCATCTTATATAGTCATGGATTTAACCTGCTGGTTAAAAAAAAACAAAACAAAAAACAAAACAACAATAGCGGGGCTATCCTTTATTTAAAAAATATATACCCCAAACTGTTCGTAAAAAAATAAATAAAAAACATTTTTTCATCAGAAAAGGTTGGACTGCAAAATGTGTCATCTGCTGTGTGAGACTCTTTAACACAAGGGACTATTATGTATTTAGATTTATATAAAAGAAGCAATTATATGATTTCCATTGATATCTTCCAGCATGTCTCACATCTTGACATGTTAGAATCTATAAACCAATGGCCCCAAACAAATATCAGAAGCCAAATAGGTGACTTAACAATTTCACACAAAGTATGTAGTACCATGGTGTACAATTAAATTAAGCTTGATGTAACACCATTAAATTTTAATTAACATGTATATCAAATGCTTGATTAAACAACAAAGCTAAACTGATATATGCTGTGGTAAATAAAGACCATTCAAATCCTTTTTCTTGTGTATAAATGTCGTCTTATAGCTGCAAGCCTGGGATATTTCACTTATAAAATTATAATAAGCTGAAGACATACCACGAAAAATTATCTTGAACTTTTTATTAAATACAACTGATTATGAATACTGTGGGGGTGTGGTGGCCAAGTGGTTAGGGCTTAGAGCTTGGAATCCTGAGGTCCTGAGTTCGAGCCCCTTTCCCACAGACTGCCACTCTGGGTCCCTGAGCAAGACCCTTAACCCCACACTGCTCCCCAGGCGGCCCACGATGGCAGCCCACTGCTGTCAGAGATGATGAGTTAGATGCAGGGGTAAATTTCTCCAATGTGAGAACAATAGTTCAATTATTATTATTACTAATAATAAACCAAAAACCACCAGCTTGCTGGTTGTAGATATAATTTACTGTAGTTGCATAATATTTTCTACTATCAAAATTTGACTGAAATATAAAGTTAATTCAAATAATCGGTTGTCAGATAAAGCTCGAAACGTCCCTCTGGGACAAATTTAACCATTGCCATTAAGGTGCGAAATGACCAACACTCCATACGTGGGTACGAAACGGATTAGCCTAAACCTAAGCTAAAAATCCACATTTAAAGCAGGATGGGAAGGTGGTAGGAGGAAAAGGCCGAAGTTACCCTCCGCCCAAAACATAACAAAAGAAATAACCCCAGCAGATCTAAACGCGTGCATTTCCCATCCAGCTCATAAGGGTCAAAGTGGCTCCTTAGAACTGGGGCACAGGCTGTTGTGGGGAGGAGGAAGCTAGATTTTTGTTTCCCGGAGATGATCGTACACTGACGCCACGTCACTCCTAACAACAACAATGAAATCAGATAGCTTGCTCTTTTCCTGAGGTTGACCTACCTACAAATTCCCTGTTAAATATGTACTTATATGCATTTATCCTCACAAACCAGTTTCAGGTTGATCTGATAGACAGATTCTCGTTGAAGGTTGCAAATGTTTAAGTTCGTGGTGCTAGCTAGCAGCTACGACCGTAGATAATTCACAAAAATTACAGCTCACGTACCTTTAAGAGCAAAACAACAGCAAAAAAGAAGAATAACTAAAAATTCAAATAAACTTTGGAGTTCCTTTGTGTAGTGAAGTCGCTCAACGCAGCGGCATTGACTTTATAAGCCACCAAAATGTCACAACATGATACCCAAAACCTTTCTTCAAAGATGTCGACTGCTCTTCTCGGCAGAACAAAAACAACATATCAATGCCCGCCTCTTGGGATAAAAACAGCCAATCACACAAGGGGTAAATGATTGACAGCAAAAGGTCCTGTTAGAGTAAAGATGTGTGTGGAATCCTGTGCATTGATTGGTTAAACAGGTCCGCTTGTTTCTTGCAGCTACGGCCTGTTTTCCTTAACAGACAGGAAGGAGGACCAGTAGCGGATCCAAGTAAATTCACTGCCGTTTATTAGGCGAGCTACGTGCGTGGCGTGTACATTTGTCTCCTTTTTTTTTTTATTATATGAACTGTTTACAGTTTGTTCTGAACACACAGGCCCTACAGACAACACCCTGTCAAAGTTGAATGTAAATACGGCTGTTTTGCACGTTTTCTACCCTATGCTGATGAAGGTTCTCAGTCATCCAGGTCATAGTCATTCCGTAAAAATTCAAAAAATATCCACTGGACTTGGTTTCCAAGATTTGAAGACGTTTCGCCACCTCTTCAGGAAGCTTTCTCAATTCAAATGTCTGGATACCCTACATACATTGTGTTTGGGTTTTATTAGGAAAATGCGACGCTAAAGGAAAACAATACATGAAGAGCAACAAAAACCAATACCCTCTTAAAAAAAAGTCATGCATTGTCTGACAGCCCAATATAAAACACTACTGTTTTTTTTATAGGTGTCCTTATTGCTAATAAATCCCACCTGTGTGTGATATAATCCCTTTATTCTTACAAATATTCTTTGAAGGCCTTTGAATTTATTGCAGATATTAATAAACACCATTAAGACAAAGAATAAACAGCAGATAGAATGTAAAGTATAAATGTTTGAAGCAAGTACAGGCTTTAAAACGACACAGTAAGATTTAAACCTCTATACAAGTAATGGCCATCCAATCATTAAACTGAAAGTTTAGAAAAGAAGAAGATTTATAAATAAAAAAACAAACAGACACAGAATAACTCTAAATGAGCTGTAAAGAAGTCATCAAATCTACAAATCTGCCATCCATTGAATTTTGGAAAGAAGAAAAAAGGTCATGGCCTCAGATAATGGACTTGTATCTCTACTTGTCCTGTTAGGTCTCAGCGCTGCATTTGATACAGTTGATCATAATATTCTTTTAGAAAGACTTTATATATATATATTGTAGGAATTAAAGGAACTGGTTAAAATCTTATCCATCTGATCTATTTCAGTTTGTTCACGTTAATGAGAAATCTTCCCCATGCTCCAGGGTTACCTGTGGAGTACCACAGGGGTCAGTGCTGGGACCAATTCTCTTTACTATATATATATATGCTCCCAATCGGTTGAGTTATTAGACAGCATGGGATTAATTTCCACTGTTATGCTGATGATACTCAGCTTTATATCTGTCTATAAATCCAGACAAAGCTAACCCATTACATAGATTACAGGCATGTCTTGAAGAGATAAAAACCTGGAGGACTCTTAATTTTCTGCTCCTGAATGCAAACAAAACACAAGTTATAGTCTTTTGGAACAGAGTCTTTAAAAAAGAAGCTGATAGCCAGTCACTTCATTTGGATGGGATTAAACTGATTTCAGACAATAAAGTAAAAAAACCTTGTTGTTATTTTTGATCAGGACCTGTCATTTAAATCCCATATCAAAGAGGTTTCTAGAACGTTCTTCTTTCATCTGCACAATATTGCAAAAATTAGAAATATCCTGTCCAGGGGTGATGCTGAGAAACTAGTCCATGCATTTGTTACTTCATGGCTACTTGTAATTCTTTACTATTAGGAAGTCCACAAACTGTAGTTAAAAGTCTTCTGCTGATCCAAAATGCTGCAGCCACAGTTATGATGAAAATTAAACAGAGAGATCATATCTCTCCTATCCTAGCTTCTCTTCTTTGGCTTCCTGTTAAATCCAGAATGGAATTTAAAATCCTCCTTCTGACATATAAAGCCTTAATTGGCCAAGCTCCATCTTATATCGGAGATATGATTGTTTCTTATGTTCCTAAATCCCAGCAAATGCAGCTTTATTTTCTGTAGACCTCTTCCACAAGGTTATGGGTTTGTAGTTGGATGAGAAAATCCGGATTTCAGCCTCTGTTCATGTTCATCACAAAGGTTTTCTATAAGGTTGAGGTCAGGACTATATGCAGGTCAGTTAGGTTTTTTCACACAAAGCTTTTATACAGATGTGGGCATGCAATTAATTTAAACATCCACATTTATTTTGGTTATTTGTAACCAAATATTTTTACCAATATAGTTTAAATAAGATATATAATCTGAGGTAAAAAATACAATATCTGTTTGGATACCATTCACCTGTTTCTTTAATAGTTGAAAAAAAGAACTGGCATTTTCAATATACATACACAGCTAGTGATGCTAAACCTTCAATACTTGCAGCCCTCAATACAGGATGTAGAAGTTAACCTTAAAGCACTTAATATAAATACAAGCTTTACCTTTCAGGCATCCTTTTATAGAAAATAAAAAGAAAACCTTTCAGCTGATTTCAATAGTTTTGAAAATACATCTATATATCATTAAAGAAAATAGGTGGTTTGACAGGGACTTGAAGGAACCCACCTATGTTAAGAGAGAAAAACCAACCTTAAACAGAGGTGGTGGACTCAGATTCCAGCTTCCAAAAATTTACAATTCAGTTATTGAGATGATTCCTTCCAGATATCACAACCCCCACCCCATCACAGAGGAACAAAGTACCTTCTCTCTTCAGCCAGGTGAACAATCCCTCCTTTAACGAACGGCCCTTCACAATCATAGACAGATTTCAGGTATTACAGGAGACAATCCCCCCTTTAACGACAATCCCCCCTTTAATGACCAAACTTTCAGAATCATAGACAGCTTTTAGATATTACAGGGTATCAATGGAACTAAACGACCCGCTAGTCGGTTTTCATTTGCATGTTTCCAAGCAATACAAGACCTTGTCTATATAAAGCCTCAAACTCACTGCGGATCCAGACATTTGAATTGATAAACCTTCCCGGAGGGGAAGCGAAACGTCTTCAAACCTTGGAAACCAAGTCCAGTTGATTGTTTTTTTAAACCTTTATGGAGCTTCTTATTGTCCATTTCAGTTTAAAACAAACAAGAATGAAGATCAAAATCAATGCATTTTTTAGGGATCAAATGTTTCTTTATTTCCTGAATTTATTGTAATGTTTTGTTCAAGCTCTGTACATAGTTTGTTATTAGAAATGCAGACCTGTCAGCTCTCATGCATACATGGAAAACAAAAGAAATAAACACTATTTTATTCTTTGGGTCATTATACACAATACCAAAATAATTCTTATGGAAAAGAACAATATTAAAACATGATATCTGTGTGCACTGGAAACCTCAATGCCAGCTGGGCACTTTGCATAGCAGTTTAAAGTAAAGTAATTGTGTGTATAAACCAGGAATTGCTATCAGGCCTGCTTTTATTATCATTATTCCACATAGTGAAACAAGCTAAGTCTAATTCTGCACTTTGATTAACTATTTTAACTTTTTCAGCCAATGCATTGTGCTGAATATGTATTGTCCGTTTTCAGTAGTAAGATGCACCATAGCTGAAAAATGTATTTTAAGGACATCACCAAGTTCACTGCCTCTCTGATCATAACACTCAGACAGCAGCTGTAGCCTTTGTCAGTGTGAGAGCATCTGACAGGTTGCGCTTCTTCACTTTGTCATTGCTTATCACTTTCAAGTGGGACTTGGGCACCCATCCACAATGGAGGTCCGACAGTTTGATCCCCTCCACCCAATCTATAAAGAAAAAAAAAAAATCCAAAGTGAACAAACTTTTCACTTAATCTTAACCTACAATTCTGTGATTCTGTGATTTAAGGTCCAGTACTTGCTTGAATAGAGAAGTGTATATAAATACAGTCATGAATTATCAGAAATTAAACATATCACCACCTGACCTGCAGAATCAGGAAATTGCATAAGTAGAACTTGTATGACACTTTGAAGTAGACAAAAAAATAATAATAATAAAGCAACACATCAAGAACAATCTTTAAAAATTGTTTATTGAATGGATAGTCAAGGTAAAGCAAGAGAGTCTGGCTAAAAAACCTGCACTGTCAGGGCCCCTCATTGCAGACCTGCAAAATGGAGTCTCCTGCACTGTCAGGGCCGTAAGTTTATTCCAGAAGCTGTATTCGAGGCCTTTAAGAATAGCACAAGTTTGCTGCTAGTTTAGAGTTTATGATAGTGTTAAACTGAGCATAGGAGCAGGATCCAAATACAGAGACTTATTTCTATGTAGCACATATCTATTAATCCAATTGTGAAAGAAAGCAAGCTTCATGGGGAGTTTATCCACGCTAGCTTTTACTTTAGAAAGGCTTTGAACCAACTTCGCTTTTACTTTGAAAGTGTTTGAACACACTTCCCTTTCAAACAGCCCAGAAACCTCTAAGGGCAGCTCTGCAGCCAGAATACTGACAGTGCAGCTCTGGATCCTGACAGTGCAAGTCTGCAGCAAGACCCCTCTCAAGTTAAGGTATGGAAAAGTCTTCAAAGCTCTTTCTTAGTTTTTTTTTTTTTTTTTATTCACATATATTCACATATATTCACAAAAAGGTCAGAAAAATCTTGTCACACACATGGGGTGAACAGCCTTAAAGAGCACACCAACAACTAATCTAGAAGTTCAGAAAAGAACCCAGAAATACATATAAAGAACAGAAGACTTTCCTTGACTGAGTTACTTCAGTTTTAACAGCCTGAAAGAACTATGTCAAAACCCTATTCATGGGATTGATTAAAACCAGAAACCACAAGTGACCAAGATTAATGCAAAAGCCAGTTATCAGAAAAGCTTAATTGCAACTGTTTATGATACTGGGGCTCAAACAGCCATCAGGTTTAATGGGAAATTACTTTTCCAAATAGAGCTAGGATGTTTTGAACAGGTTAGAATTCCCTTAGTTAAACTTTTTCTAAAATTAAATTCAAATAATTGTAAGAAATCTGCAATGGGTAAGATACTGTTTTACTACACTTCTTTCACATATTTTTACAACCATAAAACACAGTTCTGTCAATAAACATTGATAATCATCAATATGGGGGAAAAAAGTGATTGTCTTACTGTCAGAGCTGTCCTGGTGAACCAGAATAACATCAGCTTTTTCTACAGACAGCTCATCAGGCTGCTGGGCAACATAAGCTCTGATACACTGCATCTGTGCTGACTCTGATAGGAAAAAAAACACAGAAGGTTAAACGTCAGGATTAGAATGAGCTGACTGAATCTATGGAATACCAACTTCGACTGTTTGTTGTGACACACTGTGTTTAATTAGCATTCTCTGGATTGTTTTTGCTTGATTTCTAAGTTTTGTTTTCTGTATTTATTCTATTGCATGAAGAGAGAGGCGGAAATCACAGCCTGACAGACCCAGTTTTACCTGATTAACAGTCTACTCAATTAGCCAGAGAACTGCTACAAAATACATGAGGTTTCTTTTTCATAAAGATTCTCTAAACAGAAATAGTCAGACAATAAAAAAATACAATTTAAATACATTTATTTAAATTTCATTTATTTAAAATTGAAGATTTTCATTATTTGAATCCATTATTTCTATAGATAATTATTTTTCCCTTGTATTTTACATATAACGAAATATCTACCTTGTTTAAACAATTAACAAAAAATGCCCAAATAACTTTAACTAATGAAAAAAAATAATGAGATTTTTTTATTATTTCATACAAATTAGCAGCTGTTTATCCACTAGGGGGTGGTAAAATGCAACATCAGATATACTCAAAGGGGATTTTCATTGAAATTTTTTGTCTTAGGTTACATGAGGTCAAATAAGATCAGTCAGATTGACTTAAAGAAATACTTTTTTTCAGCTTTTACTGTCATTACACTGTAGCAACAAAATAAACTCTCTGTGTTTAACCCATCCCCTTTGGTAGCAATGGGCTGCCATTGTGTGGCGCCCGGGGAGCAGTGTGGGGTTAAGGGTTGTTTGCTCAGGGACCCAGAGTCCATTTTGTGGGAGTGGGGCTCGACTCAAAACCTCTGGATTCCAAGCGCAATGCCCTAACCACTAGGCCGCCACTCCCCATACAGAATCTAAAACACCTATAACAGGAAGGAAACATTTTTCAATCCATGAAGCTATCAGTGTCTGCTATCTGCTGTAATTCATGTCTACCAATCAGTCATATGCCCCTTTTACAACTCATATTAGTTTTAAATTGGTGTTCCTTTGCATCACAGGTTTTATATTCATTCATTGTAATGGCACTTTGAACAAACCAATGAGTTTGAGTAGCAAAATCATTTTTAAATCTTACTCGAGTAAATAAAATAAATCAAATTTTCAAGTAATATTCAAATTTAATAAGAGGCAGCTGTTGTGGATAACACTTACTTTCCGCTGTAGAGAAATCCAGTTGGGGATTGGTCCTGGAGACGGCAGATATCCAGCGCAGCTTATCACTCCTAATTGTAAAAAAAACAAATGTGTAAAAAAAATGTATAAATGCTAAAATTGAAATGCCATGGAAACCAAACGGAAGCTGTCTCTCACTGTGTCTCTGTCCGTAGCAGCAGAGATCTCTGTGACATGTGTAAGCGGAAGCTGTTCTTCTGTAGAGTCTGGATTTTGACACGAAAGTCTTCTGTACGCAATTCATTTACAGGACAATGGTCAATGACGGTAAATCTCCCTCCTCTGCGAAAAGCACACAGAAAAAGAAACAAATGACACATGCAGCGGAAGAGAAAGGATGAGATAAGACCAAACAGATGACGAACCAAGACGAAAGATATGTGGAAAACAGGAAATAGCTGATGGTAACGGTGATACAATATGATGGAAGCACAAAATAACCTGTTTGCTGACTCACTCTTTTTGTAGAGAGACTAACAAGTAGTCATTGAAGAGATGTAAGTAAATGGTTCTGTCGGATTGCTTTAGAGAGAAATCCATTAGTTCAGTTACTGGACCTTCTCGCACCAGTCGCCTTTTCTGACTGATGAGAGGAAGAGTCTGAAACATAACCAGAGAGCAAATGAAAATAGATTAGTTTGTTATTAATTAAGCATCTGTGTAGATTTACTAGGGTCTATTAAATAATTACCGTTGGTTAACAAAGGCTCTAAATCAGGGGTCAACAACCTTTTTAAGGCTGAGTCAAAGGAAGGGCTACCAATACTGACCTATGAACTGGAGGGCTTGGCGTTCACCTAAACTTCTTATAAAATCAACATATTTTAACTTTTTTCTTTAAATTTCTAATTTTCTTTCAGATATTATTACTTTAAAATCTTTTTAAATGTTTAAATGCTATATATGATTAACATGATGAAATGTTCTATAAATGAATAAAAAAACAACAGCAACAGAACAAAGTAAAATATCAAAACAGGGAAGAGTAATCATGTGGCAGTCTGAAGGTTCTGAGTCTTATTCATTTTTTTCCAAAGAACATTTGGAAGACAGTTCACCTGAAGCTTACTTCACGGTTAGAATATATAAATGTAGTGCATTTAACTTTACACTTAGGCCAGAACATACCGGTTACGTACGACTTTTTAATCTCTGATCCGATTTCTTTTCCATATCACACTGACTGTCTATAGAGAGGCTCCGACTACGCAGGGGGGGCAGATCTGCTAAGATTTTTTTTCCACTTCTGTCTCTGTGCTATACACAAATTAAAACAAGTTCCCACTTGACTTGGACAGATTATGAAAAGTTATTAAAAAAAAACAAAATAAAAAAAAACACCGGCGCATTCTATAAAGCAAAGCCCCACTCAATGAGTCTGTGCAGCATCTCAAACCAGATCAAATAGAGAATGTTCATTTGCCTATATTAAAAACATAATGACATTTACGTCTGAAGAAAATAAAAAAAAAAGCAAAAAACTCCATGGGGCGGTTTATTTGCTGACTGAGGCAGAGAGAGGTGATTCTTAGCGACCTTACCTGCTCTGTCTGTCCCTCGTTATTTTGTTTTTTCGAGGCTCAAAGTGGATCACTCTTTTACACTATCCATTTTTTCTCCTCCTGAAGTATTTTCTTTTTTTCCGAGGAGATTGATAAACTGCGTTTTCTGTCCCTCATTGTTTTTGTGAGGCTCGAAGAGGATCACTACTTGATCTGTTTTCTGTCTTGAACTCCTATTGATGGTAAAGTCATATTTTTTTATGTTTTATTGGTTAATTTTGCACTAGTCTTTTCCGTTTGCTTTGTATGCCCTGTGCGATTCCGAAACTGACTCTTTTCCCTGTGCAACTACAGATTTTATTTTCTGTTTTCCCCAAAGGAGATGCGTTTTACTTTGTAAATGTGTCTCTTCCTGTCAGACCCTTGAAATTGCAGCTGAATTCAGCGTAGTCCCACTAAAATAGAAATTGTGTCAGGTTTGATATTCCCATTAAGTTTCAATGAGCACTAATGCCACGACCTCGTCCGATTTTCTGTCAGATCGGACGCAAAATTGGATTCGGTGTGTTCTATCCTTTAACCTTTCTTGGCAGCAGTTGTAAATTTGATGAATCAAAAGAAAAGTAACTCATAATGGAAAAAAAATCACGCAAATGTCAACTCAATACATGGATATGATGATTAAAACAATCTAGATCCAGTGATTAGTCATTGCTCACCTTGCAATCCACAAATTCCACTCTACCACTGAGAGACACCAGAGACTCAATGGTTTTCATTTCTGTGATGCTGTCGTTGCTTTCTTGAATAATCTAAAACAGAAAAAACACAAAGACCTTTGCACTGTTCTTTCATTATGTAAAATACTGTGTCTGTGTAAATATGTAGTTGAAAAACTGAGGTTCTGGTACCTTCTCCAGCTTCTTTAAAGCTTTAATAGTGTTTTCTGCCTCAACAGTTCCAGGAGTTGTTCTTTTTAGAATATTCTGGACAAAAAAAATTGATGTGGATCAGATAAAAAGAAAGTAAAACATCTAGATCAGTTGTAACCACAATTCAATGACCTTTGTTTACCTGGACCAGCAGCTTAATTCTGGTAATCCTTTGGAAGGGAAGTACCAGGAAGGATCGGAGAGGAAGCCTCTGACAAACAGTGCTCTTCTCTAAGTTGTCCACAACCCGCTTGAAGTTAGGATTGTCATTCCTGAAAACAAAATATCATAATTGACTCCATTTTATGGAATAATATCTAATCTAAAAGATGATTTTCAAAGCATCATAAAACTTTTTACATGAGTCTTTGGTAGGTGGCGTCCTGATACGACTGGTTGGTGAGGTAGGGCACATAAACCTTTCTAAAGCGCTGACAATGGCGAGCAATTATGTCGCAAACCGTAAAGTGCAAAACATCTGATTCCATGCGCTCCTCCAGCTTTGATAAAAACCTGGAACCAAAATGATACAAAAAACAAAAAACATCTTTGAATACATTTTTATCACAATAGCTCTTTTGCAAAAACAAAGATTTGATACAACCAAAATATTGCATGCTTCAAAGTTTAAAGCATCAAAATGCATCAGTAGATAAGTATAAAACTTGATCTACAACAGTGTTGAAAAAATCAGACCTGTGGCTGATGGCCCGAACTTCAGTCAGACGGGAGAAAAGCCAGTTCTTATCCTGATTGGTCAGCAGCTTCTCAAGCTCTTTGTTCTTGACAAACTGTTCAACAACTATGTCCAAACTTCTGCAGTAGGAGGCCTCTGAGGTCACCACTTCAAATCTCACCTTGAATACAGAAATGAAATAAAACAGTTAATGATATCGAAAAGCTTAAAAGAAGAAAATGACAGCTAGAATTTTAAAAAAGTGTAAATTCTGACTTCACAACACTTCAAAAGGAAGACTTATCAACTGCCTTTTAAAGAAACTGAAATATTGCTCTGAGTAATGTAACAAAATCTTCTGGCCAGAGATACTGCCAATAAAACAGTAGATCAGTTGAAGGGTTTTCTGCAATGTGTTAAGTTCATATATTTGTGTGAATTCAGGAGTCTGAGGTGTGGTGCTACAAGTATGAGCAAGCACAAGGAAGTGAATCCTAAAAAGAAAGTAAGCAGAGTCTACGATTGCACCACGAGTATAAGAGCATTTCAGACTGGGACAAAAAGATTTATAATGTAGCAAGGAGAATAATATATCAGGGATATTATTATTTAGTAGTTATAATTTCCCACTGTGGCAAACATTTTGAAAATATTAATTGAAAAGATGTGCAAAACTGGAAAAACAAGGCTGCATTTGGACAACAGAAAAAGAAACATCTCAAAATAGAACATCAACCCTGAACTTATCATAATAATTCAATTTAAAAGGAAAAGTTTGCCTATGAAAAACAAAGCTGCAGTGCCAAAAACCCTTCAACCGGCTTCACGATCATCTGAACTGGTGATTTCTCTTGTAGCTTGAGCTCTGATTTTCACCAAACTTTCTCCTTCACATTGATCCTTCCAGTAAATAACCTCAACGACATAGCTCTTATGCAACCATAACCATAAAGATGGTATCAGTGACCAATTCCTAGACACTTGAAAAGTCACCAGTACTCCCCGTGATTGTGTAAGTATATGATGTAAGAATGAATATTTCCATATGTAAAATTGTTATTTGTTTTGATATTATTTATTAATTTATCTTTCTTCTATAGCTGTAACCCACATCCAGCAAAAAGAGAAATAAACACATATATCTCTTCCTTTGAAAACAATAACTGTGTTTCATTTTTTTAATCAGATTGTAAAAAATAAGATAATAATACACATTATTTCTTTATATATATATATATATATATATATATATATATATATATATAAGATTATTATTTTTGAAAAAAGCCACTCTAACAGGTAAAATAATGGTTTGTCTATCTCAATGACATAAAATCCATGTAGAGTCTTTGTTTGTGGAAGTTGAAAGGCCAATGATTGGTTCACGCTACAAATAGTATTGTTATTTGCTGAAAGGCAGCTGTATGATGCAAAGTAGACTTTTATTCATATTTGTTGGATCCATATATGAAAAGGAATTTACAAGCCCGGGAGTCTACAATTAAAAAAAGACAGGCAGTGTCTGGAGTTTTTAGTCTCATGAGTCAGTTGTTTCCAGTAAACTTCCACGTAAAAGCCCAGATAACTATTTGTTGATTCAATTCTTAAAACTATCTAAATTAAGTATGAAGAACAATTAGATTGAACAAGCTCAAAACTTAAGAAAATCACAATTAAGAAGCCCTATTTCCTCTAGACAAGAACACTTGTAATTTAATGTTAATCGTGTCTTGTATATGTGGTAATTTATTTACCTCTTGCAGTCGCCTCTGATCCTCTGTGAGCCTCTCCAGCTCGGGGCTGTTCCTCACACCAGGCAGTTCCCTCCAGAGTAAGGACTGTGTGAGCGAGACCGATAAACTTGGAGAGGAGGCCCTGCGTTCGTTCTTAGAGTGCTCTGGAAGAGGCAGGGTTTGGGGACAGTTGTGGGGTGTGGTGTGGGACAGGGAGTGAGGGTGTGGGACAGGTGGTAAAGGAGGAAGGGGTCTACGGGATGGTGTAGGTGAAGCCAATGGAGAGCGACTGTTTGAATCATTCCCTGAGAGGGTATCAGAGCGAGACTGACGCAGGATCTCAAAGTTCTGTGTCTCCTCGTTGTACTGCTGGTAGAGCTGAGGACGATCTGAGCGAACCAGAGAAAGCAAAGGAAGTTAGATCGATATAGACAAATAACGATATCCTGAAAGTTATTCAACAAACACGTTTTTTTAACTTGAAATAATAAACAGGGGCAGCTTTTTCTATAATTGCCCTACTCTCTCCTGCCCCAAAAGAGACCATTTTATGAATAATCTATAAGACAAATGTGGAGTATTAGTATTGCTCTAGAGTCTAAAAAGTTAGTTTAGTAATATTTTGATTAGTCTATACATAGCTGTCCTATATTGTGTGTCTAAAACGTACCTAATGCCAATGAAGCATTGAAAATGTTTTCTGTGTTTTACTACTAGAATAAGTGTTCTGGAAATCTCCAGTTGTGTTTTAACTAATCCTCTTTTCACAGTTTGTTTCAGCTGTCTGACTAGTCTATGTATGCGTAATTTAGAGTTAGCATCATCAGCCACGAGTGTGTAGCAGGATTTCAGTGTCTTGTTTAAGTCATGCATTCCAAAATAGGGGTAGATTGGCAGCCCAATGCATCCTCAAGGGGATGGGTTAAATGCAGAGGTACATTTCTCCAATATGAGATCAATAAAGTTCCATCAAAAAAAATAAATAAAAATAAATAGATAATAATCCAGTAAAAACTCTGTAAATAGAGCTAAAGATTCATGAAAATGGTATTGAAAATGAGAAGGACTATAAATTTATAATTCGTACATAACATATCGGAATGCCAAGACACCGCTGCAGCTGAGCGCTTGCAGAAACCTGCAGGGGCTTGCACAAACTACTTTATAAACAGATCAAGCACAAACACATTCCTGCATCAGCCATGTGAACCTGTAGACATTTCAGATTGTTTAAAACACTAGTTTATAGAGTGGTTTAAACTGAACTGTAAAATGACACAGATTTTGACTTTGCTTGTGTATAAGGGTAGAGAATTCAAGCTAATATGAAGTGATTACGGGATAAACACTCACTGTCTTTGTATTTACACAGAAATGTGACTCACACACTCTGAGGGGAAATGCTCGACTGTGTCACCATTTCCCTAATCAGAGTCAGATCTAATGTGGTCTTCAGAACTGTGACTTTACTAACTGTTTATTTTAATCCTAAATCTCTTGATTTACCCTAAATAATTTTTCAACTGAGAAAAATAAAGAAGATAATAGACCTGTTAAATACTCTTAAAATGTGCATAATATGAATAAATTAAATTCAAACTGCAACTGAGATACTCACTATAAAAACTTGATTTCCTAGTATGTCTTCCAATGGAGTTTAAAACATTCCTGTAAGTGAAAAGAAGTAAAAAAAAGAAAGAACATTTTAATGCAGTGCATTAAAAGCAGAACAGAACTAATTCAAGGCTTGTGGGATAATTCATGCAGGGTTAAAATTATAAATTATTTAAAAATAATACTTTAAATGTTGTTATTTTTTTGACAAAAATATAATTGAACAATTTTAAGGATGTTGTACTCACTTTAGGTCCACCTCTCCCCAGCTTTTACTCCGGAAATCATCATCTAGAATAAGAAAATATCCATTTGTGGTGGAATTATAAAAAAGCATTTTAAGTGATAAGAAGGCTTTAAAAATCAAAATAAATAAAACTTGTAATAAATATGAAATAAGTTAAAATCAAATAGATTGAAAATAGATTAAAGTGTTTCTTAAACCATGCTACTCTTGTGTCTGAAGAGATCATTGATGTGTTGCCCCTTTTAAATCACACCTGTGGGTATTTCCTAGCTTTCCCCACCCCTGCTACTTTCCACCCAGTGATTATGATCACAACACTGACGTAGTTTCACAATTTTATAAAGAACTCAATATCTACGTAGCAGAGGACTGCTAAATATACAAAGAAGCAGATGACGGCTTTGAGATTAGGATTGGTGTGACAAGCAGTGAATGTCAATCAGATAGGGAAAAATAAGAAGCAAAAGACTTTGAATAAAATCAGGAAGTGTGTTTGGATTTTATTTGAAATTTAGAAAGCAATTATATTTTAAAAGTTTGTGTTATGCAAGTGATCAACCCCAACTGGAGGCCGAAACGAAAAATATGAGGGGATTTTGCAAATTTTAGAAGGATTAATGGATTGAAGTAGATGTCTCCATTTTTCCCCAGTCGGTATTCTGTCTTTACCTGTTAGAAAAAATATTCTGGTTCTGCGATCTCTTCCAACACCTTCTTCTTCGTCGGTCTCCATATCAACAAATTCTCCTTTTCGTCTCTCTTTGGTCTTACGGATCCCCATTCTTCGTAAACGGATTTCAGGACCGAAGTCCCGAAAGCTGCAAGAGCTCTTTACCGTCATCTCTCTAGTGTCAGTCATCTCATCCTCTAGGTTTTCCTCTCCACCTTGCCCCATCATCTCCTGGCTCTCACCATGTCCAGGGAGAGTCAGGAGGTCAGACGAAGAGTTGTAATTGAGAATGGGACAGCTACTGCCCTTGTAAAGAGAGTTGCTCACACTTAGATACTCATCCACCTCCCTTTCTCTATCTGCTTCTTCAACCATTTCTGCTAAATCAGCTAGATCTGTCTCCTCAGTTTGAGTTGCATCAGTCCTTTGCTCCACCATATCATTACTGTTTAACAGTATGTCAGAATGAGTGTAAGTGGGTGTTGCAACGTGCATAGCTTTAAACTGGTCAGCATGCATGTTGCCTTTGTTGTGCCCCATACCTCTAAAATCCATGAAGTCGTAATCCTCATCTTCCTCCTGCTCTGTCTCTGATTGCTGATCTTCTGTTGTCAGAGTCAGAACAGGCAAATTTACACTCTTGCGCTTAGGCTCCTCTTCATGTGTGCTGTTATCAGCATGCCTAACAGTCTGGCTTTCTTCCACTTCTGAGCTTGGTTCATCCTCTGTTTGCTCTCCAGAGTGTCCAAGGATCTCACGAACTACACTTGTGGCCCATTTAAGGTGGGGGGCTTGGGAACGCCGCTTAGGCATCTCGGATTCGCTCCATGTTCCACTCATTCGGATCCGAAAAGCCTCCAACTCCTCTGGACTCATTGCCTCCAACACCTCTGGGCTTATTGCCTGAGTGTTTTTATCATTAAGGAAATGTTGCATCTCCTCTAAACTGCCATTTGGAGGGATATAAGCACCAGAGTTAGTTTTATTCTTCTCTCTCCATCGTTCAAGGAGTCTTTCAGTCTGAGAGTCTCTTTTCTTTGTCCCCATATCATTGGTAGGTAGCTCTTTTTTCATTATCTCTTCAACTTCTATGTCTTGAAGATCCACGGGTGCTCCGCAACAAAATTCTCCCTCTGTTTGTTCTTCTGTAGAGAGGCTCCCTCCCCTTGGTGTGCTGTAGCCATTTCCTGCACCCTGACTTTCAGTAAGTAGTTTCTTCTCCCTTCTCATTGATGATGACGGCAGGTCATGCTGTGTACTACGTCTGTCCTCACCACTATTCCAATTATGATTTCTTATATTTGGGTGAACTATTCCGGCACCTCCCTCGTCCTCATCTTGTGACAGTGACAACTCACTGGTTTCTGACTGGGAAGAAGTTTGCCCAATCTTACAGAGGATTAACTTTTTTTCCCTCTCTTGCTGCTCCACATTAATCACTTCCTCATTCTCTGCTGTTGATTCCAGTTCTCTTTTGTTTGAATTTTCAGGTTTACTGAATTTCCGATGGTTCCTTAACTTCTGCTCCCTCTCATCCCTATCCTCTCCACCACTAGATAGAGTCACATTGCTATCCTCCGAAGAAAGCATTCTGTCTCTGTCTGGATTCCAGCTGCCGTCACTTCCCCCTCCGCTCCAAGAGTCACTCCCACACTCCTCCTCTGTCCCACTCTCAATGTTATTTAACAAATTTTCTCCCTTGCAAACCTCAGTCCAGCTTTGCGTTTTCCCTCCAGCACTATTTGGCAGTTGTTCCTTCCCCTGACCAAAGGTTTCACTCGAGATTTCATTGTCTTCTTCTTCATCTATACTCACTCCCTCAGAGTCTTCATTGTACTCTCTCCTCTCCAAATGCCTTTCTCTACTCTTGTATCTCTCATCTGGATCTGCTTGTAATAGCCTCACATCTCTCTCCCTCTCCCCTTCTGTGTGTGACTTAATATCCCGTTGTTCTACTCTTCTATCCTCTTCCTGCCTTGGTCGGGTCTTGTCCTTCTGTGGCTCTAACCACATTTGTCTCTTCTCTGAACCAGAAGTAGTGGTTTCATCCCTGTCTAACCTCTCACTTTTTACAAGTCGCCTTTGATTTTTCTCATCTGCCTGCCGAGGATCCATTTTAGACTCTTCAGCAACACTCCACCCTTTTCTTTGCTCCCTCTCAAAGTCCCTTCTGTACCTCACCTTGCTATCCCCCTCAATGCTCCATCCTCTACTATTTAGGTCTTGTGGTGGTACCCTTGGAGAAGAATCGCTCAAGGATCTGTTGCTTCTGTCTGCCTTTTCATCCTCATGCCTGTTTTTTCTCTCTTTCTCTCTCCTCTCAGTTCTATTTTGATAGTATTCCCTCCTGCCATCAGCTCCAATCTCTCGCCATATTTCCTTCTCTCTGTTCATTGGTTTCTCTGGTCTCTCTGGCCTCCCTCCATCCCCGTGCACTTCCCAACTATCCTTTTCTCTCCTTCTGTATCTTTCTTCTTTGTATTTATCCTGGTATCCATCCTTATCCCTGTCCTGTGGCACTCTGGTTTTACAGAACTCCTCACTCCTGCTGAACTCCCCTCTCTTTCTGTCCCTCATTCTTTCCTTGATTTCCAACTGTCTATCATCAGTATCTCCTTCACTCCTGGCATCTCTCCTTGGTGTTCGCTCTCTTCTTTCTCTGTTTATTTCTCTTTCTGGCCTCCTCTCCGGAGAATATCTTTCAGCCTCTCTCATATCCATGACAGGTCTGAGCTTTTCTCTTTTTCTACATGCATCCCTATCTCTCCTATCCATGTCCCTTTCTACTGTCCTCTCTTGAAACTCAACTCCAGACACCTTATATCTTTCTCTCCTCTGTGTTCTGATATCTTCTTCTGGTCTCCTTCCTTCTTCTATTGCTCTGCTTTGGATCTCATCTCTCTCTCTTTCATGACGCCTTCTATCTTTCTTTCTATCTGTCTTCCAGTCATCCACCTGCTCTCTTTTGGGTCGATCTCTCTGCCTCATTTCTGCATCTTCTCCAATCATTCTCCTGCCAGTATTTCTGTCTACCTTTCTCTCTCTGGGATATGTACCGCCTTTGTTATTCCTTTTCTTCACAACTCGTTCACTCTGAGTAATCTCTTCAGTTGACAGGGGCCTGCCATGTCTGTCTCTGATGTAGGCTTGCCCCAATTCCCCATCTTGCCGCTCTCTAACACAAGGAGTTCCGTCTCTGTCTGATGGTCGCTCTTGGCTGACCTTTTCTCCATCCCTCATTTTGTCTCTTGTTTTCTGAGTTTCGGCTTCCTTGCTCCTAGTTTTACTTGGATTGCTGTCTCCTCGATGGAAGATGCCCCTCATTCCAGAAAAAGGACTTTGGTCCCGAAAGACTTTTCCACCAGAAAGAAGCTTGTCCATCGCTGTAAGGCTAGAAAGAGTGTAACAGATGTTAGAAATTGGCTTTTTGGTTTTTATTGCACAATAAATTGAACAGCCTAGAACATGGTAGTAGTTGTCAGTAGTTAGTACAGATCAAGCATTGAGAATAAGCTCAAATACAACATCCAGAAATACTGCAAACCTTTAGAAAGTGTTCAGTCTGAAACTCTGATATGAATCTAATTGCTAAACTTAAAACTACATCAAAAGTCTGTGCTTTCATTTTTCTATAAATTGCTTTACATTTTTTTCCAGCAAAAAAAAAATAAAATAATTTGACAGCCAATATTACAGGAGAAAGTGAAAAAACATTGCAGAGGGAGGACACCCTTTAACACCTAAGTAAGAATGCAGCACTGCCCTGCAAGGCATGCAACATACCACAAGAAACCTTCCAAAGAGTAGGGGCCCATGACACATAGGCAAGGCATGTAGCATTCAAACTAAAACTGAATTAAGTATGAAATCGGTCTTCCAATTACAGAAATGTTAAAGAAGAGAGTAATAATACAGTAACTCACCTGAAGGTGTGCCTTGGGGAGATGTGGTCTTTCCCCTCTGCTCCAATTCAGCTCAAAAGCACTGGATTGCACAACATATTTTTTTTCCCTTGTGCTGACATTATCTGGGTGACAGAGCAATGGCTACTTGTTCTTCAAAATAAATCTAAGTAGCTTTTCTGCCTTTTTCCTTTCTCCTTGGTTGTTTTTACTCTTCTGAAATGTTCATGTTTACGCCTGAATCCTCCTTGCTTTTTCTTCTCTTGCTGCCTCTTGCTTTCTACCCCCCCCACCTCTCCTCCTTCCTCAAATTCCCAAACAAGTCTCAACAGATTGACACTTATCTCTTCCCTCCTCTTTGTCTTTGTCTTGTCTTCACAGTTGCTGTGGCGTTCCACAAGGAGATTCTCTCACAGGCAAAAATATTTGGTGTGTCCACTACTGCTGTCCCCAGTGTGTGTGGACCTCACCTCCGGCAACAAAACAAAACAAAAACAAATTCAGAATCCTCTCCTCTCTCCTCTGTTCCCCTATTCTTTCTCAGAGCACAGGAAGTACACCTCCTTGCCGTGTCTCCATGATTGGTAGAGACGCAAGGGCCGGGTGTGTCTACCAAACAAGCATAGCCAAGGTAAGGGTTGTGATAAAACAAGGAAGGCAAGGGGGAAGGGAGAAAGAAAGTGAAGAGTGAGAAAATACAATTACAAACAGGAAAACTTGTGGTGGGAGGAAAAGAAAAAAAGAAAAAGTTCCCTTCAGAGGTTTATGTGCAGTAGAGGAAGGGAAACCAAATAATTTTCTTCCCTTAGCTTTTAAAAAAACACACAGATGAAGCAATCACAGGGAAAAGCAGGCAGGGAGGGGCAGAGGCAAGTGGCAGTAAATGATTTGTGTAACAATGGCTGTGATGATTAGGCAGCCAGGGAACTTAGATTAAAAGGTTAGGAAAGACCTAACTTCATCAATGACAATAAGAACAAGAAATGTGCTTGTCTCTTTTTTTAATGCTCTTTGGTCAGGTATTGACTCAAAGCTAATGCAAATATATCATCCCCCTTGGAAACTTGGAAACCAAGTCCAGCGGATAATTTTTTTTAATTTTTACGGAATGACTATGACCTGGATGACTGAGAATCTTCATCAGCATATCCTCCCCCCTTTTTGATGAATTTCTTGATGCTTGGGCTTGTTTAATTTAAATATTAAAAGAAAATTAGAAAATAGAACTTGATTAATCTCACAATGGAGAAATGAAGTCTCTGCATTCAACCCATCCCCTTGGTGAGCAGTGGGCGGCCACTGTGCGGCGCCCTGGGAGCAGTGTGGGGTTAAGGGTCTTGCTCAGAGACCCAGAGTGCAGGCTTTAGGGATTGAACTGGGTACTTGCAACCTTCTCAGAGCACAAGTGCACTTCTCTAACCCCTAGGCCAACACTCCCCCAAAGGAAAAAAAGAGCACAAACCTGGTGTGATTCCTTCACAACGTGGGCATATGCTTACAACTCTTGTCCAATGGGTATTCACCCCACAAGACCATAAATAAACAAGAAAATATGTTTTCACAGGTAAGTTCTAGATGGCATGAATTCAGGGCTATAACATCAAGGCAGGGGGCTGTTGGCTATTTTATGACATGACATGCCTTTTGAACCCTTAAGGGGTGAATAAAATGCTTTGGCAGGTTGGATTCTGCCCACGGGCCCCAAGTTTGACACCAAGACCTAAAGTCTCTACCAAGTTTCTGTATGCACCTCATTGATCTTGTCATCAACTTGGACCAGGATCCCTGTTGCTGATAAGATAAACAATCCCACTGCATGATGCTTTACCAACATGTTTCATAGTCTGGTTGGCTAAAGAGGGGGATACATTTTTGTCCATATGTGACGTTTTGCGCGTAGTACAGTAAATGCAACTGCAGTCTAAAATGACTCAAAGACCATCTATGATTTCTTTGATTCATTCCCTATACTGTTTTTGGAAATCTGAAAACTGCACTTTTTCAGACCCTTTTACATATTTAAAATTGACAAGATTTATTTGACTAAACATTAAGTTCCCCAATCAACAATTTTCTTCATAGAATTCTGCAGCGTCTTCAGAGCTACTATGTAATAAACCCTCGGCATATCAGCTCAAGGACACCTAGAATTTTTTCGGTAGTTTTGCAGTTGCATCGCACTCTTGTTTTTTTATAAATTGGTTGCACTCTAAGAGACATTTAAAACTTGCGATATTGTTTTGTAACCTAACTATGCTTTACTCACTTAACTATACATCTCAATAGCTTTATCTCAACTGTCAGCTGTGTTTTTCAGGTTTTATTTCTAAATATTTTTCCAGTAATCTATAAATCTTCACAATCTTCCTTTTCTTTGTGTTGATCTATTACATAAGATATCAATAAAATGTTAACCAATGAGAGCAATTTCAAATGGAAAAAAAGGTTCAAGAAGTATGAATAGTGACATGAGGCACAATATTCACGTAAAAACTTTAAATGAAACTAAAGTTTGCTTGCATTTATAAAGAAGACATAATCAGTTACACTCTTTGAATTTCTCAAACACAGTTCCACACCTCTAGGCGGTTACAAGGTCCAACAGCTGATTCAGTTATATTATTTTTGGTTCACCTGTTCATAACCTTTGCTCAGTTTTATTGTATATCCTGTTACGTTGCTCGTACCATGCTTAAAATCAGTTTATGATTTACCATGATTCCCTTCAAATCAATAAGTGCAACGCCTTGCCTAATAGTGAGAGGTTTCAAATTGTAATGAATTAGTTTTGCTAGCTATTACTATATTCAATAATAACTCTAATAAATCCATCCATCCATCCATCCATCCATTATCTTACACGCTTGTCCCAATTGGGGTCGCGAGGGGTGCTGGTGCCTATCTCCAGCAGTCAATGGGCGAGAGGCGGGGTACACCCTGGACAGGTTGCCAGTCCATCGCAGGGCAACACAGAGACACACAGGACAAACAACCATTCACACACACTCACACCTAAGGACAATTTAGAGAAGCCAACTCTAATAAATAAATCAAATAAAAAAATCCTTGATAACTTTAAGAGATTCAAATGGTAGTAAATGTTAAATATTTGAACCTTTGTTAAAATCTAAATTTATTACATTGAAAAATCTTTTTTTAACTATTGTGGTATTGGTTTTTATCTAATTTTCATTTAAATATTTTACTTAGTTATTCTGTTCATTCAAAACTTGTTCAAGCTGTCATTACAGCTGACAAATAAACCCCATCATCTGGTTAACTCATTCTGCATCAGCAGAGCATCACCTGGTTTCTTTCTGTGTTAACCTGCCCTATGGCTTTTATTGATGACATTCATAGATAAAATTATTACTTAATCTAAAGTTACTCAGGAATATATCTAGTAAATAAACACTGATAGACTCATTCATATTTAACACACCATTACAGTTTTTCTAATGTTGCATAATTTTTTTCCAATTAACAAGAAACAGACTCCAGTTAAACAATTCCAATTCTTTTGAAATTACTACATGTGTATTTTGACCCTTGATAATTAAAAGTATTTGGTTTATGATTTAAGGAAATTGTATATTTCTGTGTACCATACGTCTAAGTGTAGCACCTTCTACCAATTCCCTCTTACATGTAAAATAAAGCTTTTTGTGATTCTGAAAATCAGTGTTTGCTGTCTTGCTTGAATTGTTACTTTTAGGTATATAGGCTACTACTAACATCTACTTGTCACTGAAATATATTTTCCATTACTATGAAATTATTTTGATCCGTTTTATTTTGAAACCATAGGTAAAATATATCTTCTGCATAAAAGTGACATGTTATTTTTGTAGTATTAATCATCACATTTAAACATAAGGTATTTTTAAGATGACAAACCCTTTATAGGTTACATTTAATGGTTAATGTTCAGTTCTATATTGACTAAATACAATAAGATTGTTTTACAAGTAAAAAGAACAAAGTGCTATTTAATGCAAAAATTCTGCTGTTTGCCTTTGAGTGGTTTGTTAAGGGTCTGCCCTTCTCCTCCTTAATCTTGTCTTTTTATTGATCTTGCAGTTTGCAAACTGGGTCGTTGACTCAATACAAAAGGGAATTCCACTGTTCTTGTGTGATTAAACTCCAAAGAGGTTAAAAGTGGGTATTTTGTTCAGATTAATGTTGATAAGTGAGAACCAGTAAATACAGCTGACTAAAAAGCAGCCGTTGTTTTTAACCTTGTTGGAACATTGAAAAAGTGCTGATGCAATTGGAAAGAGTAAACTGGCCATACTGGTATCAGCGCTGAAAGCTTAAAGTAGATTCCCAAGCAGTTATCCACAGGCACACAGTGCTTTGAAGATGCAATCTAAAGCAGACCTGTCTCCTCTGATCCTTGGTATAAATTATGCTTTTTGTTCAGTAATCTTCTTTAACAACCACCTGAAGCTTTCTAAGAACAGTAGGATTTACTCTAAAGAACAAGTAGATTGTTTCCTACTAAGTAGGTGATTTCTTAAGAAACTTGTTTGCACTGGAGGAGGCTTAACAAAAAATGTAGACCACACTTTTCACTTTTAGATTTGTAAGAAAAATCATTCTTCACAAAAGCCGAATACAGTATCTCAACACAATAAAATTTTGGATTTGAACATGACAAAATGTGCAATGCTATACAGTACATGCATATAATTCCACCACCAGTTAATTGAGTACAATTGTTGATCTTTGAAACATGCTATTTTTATTAATGTTTCGATTTAATGAAAGGTTTCTTTGATTGTCTGGGTAGATTACAAAGTAATTTTTTGAAGAGAGTAATTCTACTCTGCTAGTTCATAATGTGGAAAGCTTTGAAAATGAGTGCATATTTGTCTGTTGCTAGTTAGATTAGTTCATGTACCTTGCAGACAAAGCTAGCCTGAAAATAAACCTTTCTAAAAGTGTATTAAAAAAACAAAAAGTTAGTTTGTCAGGGTCATAGCAGATGCTGCAACTTGATAATTTATTGTAATTAAAGATGTAAAAGGCCTCAAAAATTAATTTTCTGTCAACAGCTGAATCACAAAAAGCTGTTGATTTAATTTAGCAAACTAAACTGACCACAGATGGATAAAGTTTATCTACATGGAGTGTGACTAAAGTGATTCCACAAACAGATTTCTCTGACTAGGTGACTATGCTGGGTAACACAGGACAAAAGTATGGAGGCCCAATTCTGACAGAATTGTAAAAAAGAATACATAAATAAATACTAAATAAATAAATAACCACATATTTAATTTTCAAAATTGTTAAAATGGCCCTACATACAACAGACCCAGTCCAGTTTACTAAGAAATTAAAGAAATGAACCTGGACCAAAGTAAGGTGTCTAATTAAGTGACAGACTGCTGCACCCTAAATGCACCAGGGAGCGTTATCACGCATCCTTCCTCTCAGCAGCTGTAAGACTTTATAAGTCTAAATATCCATTACTGTAAAAATGTCCATAGCTGGATATTGGTTATTTATTCTACAGGTGCACAGTATTCATATTGTTAAAACAGTTTACAGTACATTATTTTATTGTACTGTAACTCTTCACTATTATTTCATTCTTATACACTTTCTAAGGTCCATATTTGTTTGACAATTTTTCCATAATCTTTTTGCTGCTGTAAACACCAGAATTTCCCAATTGTGGGAGAATAAAGGGATTTTCTATTATATTATATGCTATAATGTGTTTAGTAAAGTAAATTGTCTTACAGGTTTTCCTAAAATAATTTTCTCATTAACGTGTTTAGGGAATATGATGATAAACCCTGCAGACATCCCAAGTTCCAAGTTTTTCTAATAAATAGTTGTTCAAATGTTCCCGGATTTTAGACTATGCGAGGTGGAGTTTTTTTTTTAATGCGAGTGAGAGCGGACTGTACGATAATTCGTGCACTATGTGCGGATTAGAACTACTTCGATTGCGCAGACAACAAGAGAGAGCAGGGTGGGAGGAGGAGGTTGCTAGTGAAACCTGTGCAGCGTATCTGTCCAAAGAGCTGATTGGATCAGTGTGATAAGTTTCTCTGGGTTACTCTCTGGCAGTCACATAGTTACCAGAGGTTTACCTCTAGGTACTAGAGGTTTAATCCTCGAATAAAAAAACAAAAATATAGGATTTACTAAATTATATCCACCTCNGTGGGAGAATAAAGGGATTTTCTATTATATTATATGCTATAATGTGTTTAGTAAAGTAAATTGTCTTACAGGTTTTCCTAAAATAATTTTCTCATTAACGTGTTTAGGGAATATGATGATAAACCCTGCAGACATCCCAAGTTCCAAGTTTTTCTGATAAATAGTTGTTCAAATGTTCCCGGATTTTAGACTATGCGAGGTGGAGTTTTTTTTTTTAATGCGAGTGAGAGCGGACTGTACGATAATTCGTGCACTATGTGTGGATTAGAACTACTTCGATTGCGCAGACAACAAGAGAGAGCAGGGTGGGAGGAGGAGGTTGCTGGTGAAACCTGTGCAGCGTATCTGTCCAAAGAGCTGATTGGATCAGTGTGATAAGTTTCTCTGGGTTACTCTCTGGCAGTCACATAGTTACCAGAGGTTTACCTCTAGGTACTAGAGGTTTAATCCTCGAATAAAAAAACAAAAATATAGGACTGATTTTACAGCAGAATTTACTAAATTATATCCACCTCTAGTGAAGGGGAGGAACAGTGGCGGATCTAGACCAAATGTACCAGGGGCCCAGAGTGTTTTCATGGGGGCACAGAAAAGCATAAAATAAAAAACAGGGCAAGGGATTCAAATATATTAAGAGAGCTGCATGAAGTTAAATTTCTTTTCAATTAGGTTCAATAAAAATTATATTTCTTATGGGGTCAATATAAAATTAGAATTTAGGAATTTTACATATTTTTGACTTAATTTAAGTTAAAACTACCGTTTTCTATAAAAATTTTAATTAGAACTCAAGAAAAACAGTTAAATTCATCTTATTTGTTGTGAAGAAAAAAACATTTAACAGATGAAAACTGGGATCCTATCTCAATACCACTGTAGCTATCACCTTATTGTTTCTGAAAAATTAGTAAAACAGAATTTGTTAAGAAAAAAAGAATAAAATAGATCCAATGGATATATCAGCAACCATGTCTGTTCCAATGCATATAATCATTAGAATTTCTTTTAAGTATTATGTCTTCAATACAGGGGCCATAACAGGGGCCCCCATTGGCCCCTGTCTAGAACCGGCCATGGTAAGGAATGACGACACCATGGCGAGGTGCACTGTACGCTGAAGCCCCATGAAAAACAGAAATCACAACCGATGTTCAAGGCTACAAGATTGAAAGTATTGAAAATTACAAATAAAAGACTAATTCTGTTCTGTTTTGTGTTTAAGAACTTAGTAAGTTCTTAAACACAAAACAGAAAGTTCAACTTACTGTTAGTTAATAAACAGTTGTTGAAGAGTTACTGTAGAGATTTGGTGAAGTCTATCTAAATAACAACTGATTAAAGCTCATCAATGCCAAGAGTCAGACAACTATTTGACGAAAAGCGTGTAATGGGAAAATATTCGCTGCTTGGTTTTACTAAGAGGATATTAATCAGAACTTTTTTTCCCTTTTCCCCACCCGTAGCGCTCCCCTGTCAGCTGACGCGGCAGGCAGAGGACAGTCATTGGTCGAGTTCCTCCCAGTCACGTGCGCGTGTTTTGTGTGTAGTTTCACTTCCGCATTACGCCGCTGTCTGTAGCCTGTTAGCATCTCTAAGAATATCACACTTTCAACAAACCCTCATAAGATAACCTGGTAACTCTCCTTGATAAAATCAACGGCGTTAGCTTTGCTTCCTAAAGTCCACTGTGATTTCATATTGTTTGCATGAAACAAGCGCACTTTGGTGCTAATTCACTGAACCAGGAAGCGAGGTTAGCGTAAGGAAGCTCGTTGCAACTTATTCTGCCTTTATTTTAAACAGTGGGCTCGAATTAAACAGGAAACCGATTTAAAGAAAAAGAAGCCATGAAGGTAAGTGGATGACACCGATACAAGTTTAAGTTTTATAAACTGTAACTTTTCGAAAATGTGGGTTTATCACGTGAAGAAAAATAGACATGCTTCATTTTAAAAGCACGAGCCTGTCTGATGACCTGACAACCATTGTTTGCAGTCATGTGTAGCTGTCATGGTTGCCTAAGCTTTATGGAAATTGTAATCAGTGTGGTTTCAATTAAGATTATGATTTAAATCTAAAATGATTAGAAAATCTGTCCGATTGTTATCTGTTTTATTTTGGAGGAGAATTTAAATGCATATCATTTAAAGATTAATTTTGATCAGAAATGTTGTTATATTCCACATATTCCATATTCCAAATATTCCACATCAATTCCATACATAGTCAGACATGTAAGCATATGCTTTTAATTATTCTGGCTAGTTGCAATAATTAAAAAATACTTTTCTTGAAATGTTAAGTATTAATTTGTAGAAGACCAGCAAATAAAATAAAAGGAAATGACCAATTAAAGTCCCATTGTAGTGGAAAGTTGTCCTCTGGTTTAAACTAACCCTTAGGGAGCAGATTGATGCCCCAGCAAACAAGAAATCTTAGAATCAGAAAATGCTTAATTGGCAAGTAATGTTTTTTTTTTGTGACAATGTGCTACTCATAGACAAGCTAACATACATCTGATGCGTCATCTGAATTCATCAAAATGGCAAGGACTTAGCGTTGTCCAATTAATGCTGGCAGTAAGGAAGGAGGCAGGAAAAGGAGCCTGTGTGCTTTCTATCATATTTCCTTAAGCGTAGGGAGTTAGCAGGGTTCCTTATTGGCATTAAGGTGCTAAAAGGAATCAAACAATCTTTTGAGTGACATGATGTATAAGCACAGCCTTCTTTGTTAACATCAACAAACTTCTCTTCAGTTTATTTTTATATCGGCAATTCATAACACATGTCATCTCAAGGCACTTTACAGAGACAATTCAACCAGATCAAACAGTCAGATTGGTTCAAATGTTTCTATCTATGGAAAACCAGCTGATTGCATTGACTCATTGACTCTTGAACAGTCCCTTACACCAAGCATTGCCTGTAGAGACATTAAAGTGGAAAACTCGCTTTGTAATAGGAAGAAACCTCCGGCAAAACCAGGCTCAGTGTGAGTGGCCATCTGCTTAGGCTGACTGGGGTTCATGGAGACAGAAGCAGACATACAGAACGAAACAGAGATACAAACGGTAATAGTTAACTAGCTCCAAAGGTGGCTCTGTCAGGGGATAGACACAGCTAGGCAGGGTAGCTCCAACCGAATTCTGTTAGTCACAGTTAAAGAAACGGGACTACACTGGAAACAGGGCAAGCTATAAATATCTATAAACAGAGATGCAGGAGCACAGCTGATATTTCAATCCAGGACGAAAAGAAATAGACCAGATGAAGCTACTATGATGAGAAAAAGGAGAGCATTAAGTTAAAGGTTGAACTAAAAACTTCTGCAGAATGGAAGAAAAGAGATATAATGAAGTGGGATGACGAAAAGGGGTCCCTATGTCCTCCAGCAGTCTAAGCCTATAGCAACATAACTATAGAGATAGCTCAGGATAACCTGAATGCATTATTGCATCATGAGTAAAGTGTCTTATACCAGCATATGTGCACGACTTCATACATATCCGTCTGCGTAATGATGAACTTCAGGAACTAGGGGCTAGTATTCGATGATTCGTATGCCCGGGGTTCAAGTGTGACGTCTGAGGTTGGCTTTTCTGTGGTGCAGATGCCCTGCTCACTAACCGCAAGGGCAAAGTCCTGTGAATAAAAAAAAAAAGTTGTAATTATAGTAATACAAAAAAATTGTGTTATATCTACAACAATCATAGTGAAAACTGTTAAATTGATTGATGTCTGTTGACCATGAGTCCCAGGGTGCCTTGTCACCTGCTTGTGTTGTCTCAGCTTTATCTTGAAGCCGTCATTTTTTAGAATTAATGTCCACACCACAAAAAGACCAGAGGAAAATCTCAAATGTGCTTTTTAAAAACCTTTGTCTCTGAATGTTTAATATAAACTTAGCTGCATTGTACATGAGATCATTATGTATAACTGTGTTCATGTTGTTGCTTTTTAAAATTCCTATTTATTGTGGCCCTTTGTACAGCACCTGGCTCTGTTTTTCTATTCCTTTAGAAGTGTTACAGTATATAAATAAGCTGGCAGTTATGGATGTACTTGGATTAATGGCCACGTCGCAGTTGGATCGGACTGGCAAACTCACAAATTAGATCCTATAGAGGGAGTTGACATGGTGCAAATAAACTTGCCTTATTACCATTAACCAACCCACTGCTGTCAAATTAGTTTCTTATATATTTTATTTCAATCAAACTTGTGTTAAGCTAGTGCTAGTAGACCCTTTACTTAAATGGTAACTAGATCAAAAAATAGACATGGTGCATTAGCATCTCACAGACAACCTTTGGTAAAAAAAAAAAAAAAAGCCACAGTATCAGCGTCTTTACATGAAGACTAAAATAAGAAAGGAACATGTGATAGTTGATTTTATTGACTCAAGCCTGTTGATCAACTTTTAATACTGACACAGACTTTTCTCTCATGTGGTGCTTGAAATTGCAGATTCAAATTGATTTACAGAACACTTCTAGCGGGGGCATGAAAACGAAAAAGCAGCTTCCTCTAAATGTTCTCCTTTATTCTGGCACCATAAGTTGTCTTGAAGATGAAAATGAAAACGTTTGGATGATCAAATAGCATAGTTTATGAGTGAAAAAAACATAAACCTTAAAATGAAAAAGCAGTTTTGGTAATACAATTTTAAAGATGAGCAAATTATGAATTAATTTTGGTGACTTTCTGCTAGTTCATCTTTTGAAAATGAAAGGTTAGACTTTTTTTTTTCATCATTTATCATGAGCGCCCTTCGAGAACGAAATGAAAATGCAGTGTAGATTGTTTTATGTTCTGGTCAAAAAAATGCAGCTTTGACTTTGAAATAAAAAAAAATATTTCCTTTAATGTTTAATGTGCAAAATTTTCTATTCAAAATATAAACTTTTTTGAATATGTATTTTAAAATTCAATGTTAAACATTCCTTTCCTAATTTTACTTAAGTTACAGAATAAATTGCCTTGGAAAATAAAATAAAAAAAAATGTAGTCTGGATAATCTATTAGTACTTTCTATTCTGAGCATTTCTATTATTACGTTTACATTTTCTAATTTGACATTTTAAAATGAATTTTAGTCACTTTTTGCTGGGACATCTTTTAAATGTAAAAAGTAATTTAATTTATCATTTAATTTAGTTTATTGCTAAAACAATGAATCACATTAATTGGGATTAATCCATAATTGAAATAATCGTCAACTAATTTAGTAATTGATTAATCATTAACTAGAGTATAGAGACTCTAAAGCATGTGTTTACCCGACCGAGCCGTCCATTTAGAGCAGTAAATATGCCAATGTTGTTAAAAAGAAAAGTAATATTTTGTTTATAGGACAAAAAAAATTTTTCATCTATCAATATGCTCTATCCAGAACAGTTTCACCTCGTTTTAATTCTGTAATAAAAACGTCTTTGAGGATTTTTTTCTATTCAATTATTATTGAGTAATTGAAAAAAATATTTACAGATTAATCAATTAGCAAAATTAGCATTAGCTGCAGCCCTAAATTAATTTAAACATTGAGTTCACTTGGAGAATAAATTAAATGCAGTTTAGATTATTTATTTTTCATTTTATTTAAAGGGAAAATTAAAAAGCTTTCATTAATGTTAATTTGAAGATTTGCTTCAATAACTTTCTTTTTCTGTTCCAGCTGCTTAGATTTCCCAGACGAAGCTTCGTCGTGTTGTGGGTCCTTTCCATTCAGCTGGTGCTGTGTAGGATGGGTGTGTTCGCTGGGGATGGCACTAAGGCCTGCAAACTGCCCTTTCAGTCTGAGTCTGAAAGCAAAGCCCTTAATAACCTGGAACCACTGGCCAACCAGAAGTAAGGCTTTGGTACCACATGCACAGTCTCTTTGAAGTAATAAAATGTTAAAATTCAAATCATTTCCAATCAAATCTAATCACATCATAGTTAACTTGATGGTGCTCCTATCTTGGCAGCTTTACAGTGGACGTCACAGTCAACACTAGCAGCTACCGATACGTGTTCCAGGTGTGTGGAAACGCAGGAGGTGTTCCTGGAGCCGGAGTCATTCAAATTAACCTGAAAGCACAGGAGAAGCCAACAGTTATTGGCCGTTATGACTCAACCAAAGCTATTGGAGGCAGTAAGACTCTGCAACACATGAAAATTCTTCTTTAATTAATCAGAATTTTTGTTTGGCTGTTCTTAATAAAATGCATCAAACTACAGGCTTCAAAAGAATCAAAGACATTCATTCATTCTTCTCTTTTTTTTTTTTTTCTTTTTGTCTGATCTTTCAGGTGACTGGGTAATGCTGATCTACAGTAATGGGGATCCATATGACAACCACTGCAACAAGGAACCTAGAAAGGCCATTATCATGATCTCCTGTGACAAAAACACAGAAGCGGTAAAATAAATGCTGATAGGGGGGGGTGCATGGTGCTATGTTGTTTCAGGTTTCTCACACAGCTCTCTTACTTTTTTAGGCTTATGAAAACACTGATAGTTGTTTGATACAATGACTCAGAATTGTAAGCGGGGTGAAATGTTGAGAAACGTGCGCTAACATGCTCTATATGCACGTAATTTTGCTTTCAGTAATTGATTAGCACTTTTGTTTCCAGTGAAGGTGACATTTTTTTCACAGTCATTGCTATGTAACTTTTCCTGCCTGGAAATGTTTCTTTTTTTTTTTTTTTTTTTTTTTTGGAGAAAGTCAGAAAACCTCATTGTATCTTGTTGTTTTATTCCTAGGGTAAGTTAACGGTGGTTCTGGAGGACAATAAAAAGCAGAATGATTGCTTTTACCTCTTCGAGATGGACTCCAGTGCGGTGTGTCCTGTAGTTCAATCCCGGCTCAGTGCTGGCTCCATAATACTTATCATGTATGTAAAGCTATTTCCACTATGACAAGCAAAGCACTTGTCACACTGCAATAAGAAATGATGATTATAAGGTTTTTCTTCTTTCAGTGGGTTCTGCCTTGTGGCAATTTACCTTATTGGAGGTTTTCTGTACCAGCGGCTGATTGTTGGAGCCAAAGGAATGGAGCAGTTCCCTAATTATGCTTTCTGGGTGGAAGTTGGGAACCTTACAGCGGTAAGATGTGTTACAAATCCCAAAAGAGCTTTAATCACCCATATATTTCCACATTTAGTACCTTTGTAACCGCAAAGTTCAATTAATTTTAATGGGGTGTTATAAAACAGACCAACTAAAGGAAAGAAAAATTATTTTAGTAGGCATTTAGATTCATTGCCTAAACAATACATAAGGATTAATGAACTACCCAAAAAAAGGTTTGAATATTAGCATTTTTCTTTTCTTTTTTTCAATTGAGGAATTGCTCATTTTGAATGATTAAATGCAGTTACTGTGGGATTTGTAACAACATAAATCCCACTTCTTTATGTAACTGAAGGAGGCTATTTTAAACTATATTTTTCGGGAGTAGTATTTGTTACTGTTTACTATGACATATTATCACAGCCATACAGTTGCCTAAGAAAGACTGTGAAGAAATAATGTTGAATGTTTTTTTTATCCTCACTTTTATCATTATTCGGGTTGTATGACAACATTTTAAGGTCCATAATGCCCGACCCTAGTTTTAACTGCTGTTTTAAACATCAAAATCTGTTGTGTAATTTCCATTAATACTCCAAGAACAAAACCCTAAATGAACAGTCAGAGCTAAAATGAAAGAAATCAGTGCGTTAGAAAGGCCCAGTCAATATCAAGGCTGAAATATCCAGTTTGACTGAGCTTGAGCTCAATTTTGTAAACTGAATGGACAGAAAGTTCAATTATTATTTTTTTAATAAAAAATCAAGGCGTTTAATTCAACATGTGGTTCCTCAAAAGGTTAGGCTGGTGTGTCATCCATTACATTAAAAAAAAAAGTTAAAGGGGTGTGATGCAGTGAAGGATGTTCTCTTATTTTCCTTTAACATTCAAGGTGAACTTGACTCACTGTTTACAGGACGGCTGCGACTTTGTGTGCCGCTCCAGAAACCGAGAGGAAGCTCCAGCTTACAGAGGAGTGACCAGTGAAGCTTTAGAGGAAGAACCAGAAGAGAGAGACGACCACTTACTACCTATGTGACCTTTGAATATTAAAAACCTGACATTCATTTTTCGCTGTGTGACACATGTTGCGCTTTGAAAGCTTAGATAAAGTTACTGGTGCACACAAGTGTGTTTTCTTTGCCTGGATTACGTCAGTCCCCTGCTAAAACCTTGCTTGTATTCTAGACTTGTGCCTCAAAGAAGGATGTGGTACCTGAGAGGCTGAAGGCTGATATTCCTCTCATAGTCAAAACATTTCAGCTTTAGTTCTACTTTACCTTAAAACAAAGGGATTCAAACTTATTTGGAAAGGAAAAGTTTTTTTTTTTTTTTATGGTATAAAAAGAATGTAAAATAGCGATGACTCATGTTTCTGCTGAACTGATGGCAGTGGTTGAATGATTGTGCAAGTAGCACCAAGATGTTTAGGCAACCCTTGCTGCAGGTTAATCTTTGTAAACAGCTTGTTTGACCGAAAACGTTAATTTTCAGCTCTAATACAGTGGCAGTGAATACAGCCTTGTGGCACGTGTACAGAGCAGAGGAAACAAAAAAAACCAAAGTTTATGAAAATCTATTAGTTTGTTTTATTTTATTTTCCCCCAAAGTAAAAGACAGAAAAAAAGTTTGTACAATAATTATGTTTTTTTTTTAATGGTTATTGGATCTTTCAGGTGAAAGTTTTTTGGGTTTTTTTTTAACCCATAAGGTCAAAAAGATGTAAAGATCATTGAAATTAGTAGTGCAATTGTTGTTCAACTTGAACGTTTTCACAATGGTTTTTACTTTACAAATCACAATCATTGGCACCCAGTTATAGAGATCTGTAAAAACAAAAC
Organism: Cyprinodon variegatus; assembly: GCF_000732505.1. Lineage (NCBI taxonomy): Eukaryota > Metazoa > Chordata > Actinopteri > Cyprinodontiformes > Cyprinodontidae > Cyprinodon > Cyprinodon variegatus. The sequence continues at coordinate 475,710 of NW_015150501.1, forward strand.
TAATGAATCTACACTGGAGCATCTTATCTGAGCACATGTTCGGGTAGGATTAGTTGTTTTTTACTAAATCAACAGTGGCACAATTGGTGGTAACGTTAAAAGTCTAACTGAAGCATTTAAATTCATTTACAATTTTGATAATTGACCAGATAGACTATTAAATTTTATTTAGTGATCTATTACTTTCCATATCCTCTTGTAATAGAGGCTGATCGAGGACTTGATATTCTTTACCCTACAGGTGCATTCAGTCACAGGTGAAATGTAATGAAAGAACAGTTTCTCAGGATTGTAATAGAGATGCAAAATTAGGGCATCTGCATCTCCAGAACGACTATTAGAAGCTGGCTACATTACAGCCAGTAGGGATATTAATATATGAAAGAAAAAATAATTTTCTGTCCTGCTAGCACACATGTAAACATGAAATAAGATTAAACCTTCCAGGGAGTTTTCAAAAAGAAAAAGCAGCTCCTGCCAGCAGAGGAACTGTGATGCTATGGGACTGTTTTGCACTCCAACTGCACCTTGATGTCACAGACTTTGAAATACAACTTTAATGTAAAAAAAAAAATCTTGTGGTTATTGTCTCTTAACAGCTGGATGCTGCATAATGTTTCTGCTAGCAGCAAAGTAAAGAGACACCTACTTGGCACAACTCCACATTTATGTATGAAAACCATAGAAACTTGTCAGGCCACACCTGATGAATACTTATACATGTAATTAGAGGTGTCAAGTAGCAAAGTACAAATACGTTATGTTACTTAAGTAGAAATTTTGGCTTGCTATACTGTACTGGTAATTATTTTTTAGACAACTTTTTACTTCTTACATTTTTTTTTTTGCAATTATCTCCACTTTCTGCTCCTTGCATCCATCCTTTTTTTTCTAAATAGACTGTTTCCTTTAAGCTCATTTTCCTTACAGCCTGTTTGTATTTGAAAAAAATAAAAACCACTAAACTAATTTATTTCATCCAGACAATGAATTTCTTTGTGGTTGGACTCAGTACTGCACTAACTTGTTGTTCGCCACATACCAAAATAAGTAGCTTTTCAGGAAGATACAAAGTCACCTTTGACACTGTTACTATTGGTTATAAAGCTAAGAAAATAAAGTATAAGGAAGTTATTCAAAATTGTAGAAAATTTTTCCTTTAATAGAGAAGTGTAGTATAAGGTTTAGTGCTTTCTTTCTTTAATTTTTTTTTCCTGCATTACTTTTACTTTTATATTTAAGTACTTTTACTTGAGTAAAAAGCTTAAGTTTATACTCTAACTGCTTTTAAAGGGTTAAACAGGATTTATACTTCTATTTGAGTAATTAACATTAATACTTTTGATACCTCTAGTTGTAATCTTGTACTCAATGCAGTCTGCTTCTGATATTGACCTTTTTTTCTCCAACACAGAAATTGTTGATCTGCAGAAATTTGCCATCCTAATTCCAACCCCTAAATCCTTTAGAAGACATAGAGTGAGCTGGCATATTAAAGAAAGGGGACCGGTGTTCTGAGATTGCTCTGTACGCGCTAATTTCATTAAAGGTTGGCCGTAAATTTCTCTATTAGCACAATGTGCAGGTGTTAACAGAGGGGAGGATAATTATTGGCGATTTTGTTGAATAGTAATGTGAGATTTGAATAAAAATACTTGGAATACATTTTTTTTCAATTTGACTGCATTAAAAAAAGGCTTCAAAAAATTATTTCCATTTTTTTTTTCTTACTGATCCCTATCAGGGGTATCAATGAATGTAGCTGGCACTGTATATAATCTCCCCAAATGATTTCAAAAGTTTGGTAAACTGTGTATTATGTTTTGATACAAACCAACAATAACTGTCCATTATTCAGTGTTTAAAATTTCCTGGCTGCTTAATTTGGGGTAATTGTTACCCCAAACATAAGGAATAGTTTTACATTTTTAGTTGTACACCTTTTTTTTTTTAACTTGTGCTTGACCAAAACTTTTCAGATGCTGCTTTTGCTTCTACTGTAAAACATATGGAGTGGCAGTGAGAGCGCTTTCTGCACTCCTTACTATTATAATATGTTAGTTAAGTTAGTTTAGAGGAAAACATCCACAACATTTATATATTCTTTATCTAAATTTGAGAATAAATACTGCTGAAGACTATGATGTTTTTTTTTCCAATTTTGTCGGGAGTGTTTTTGAATTTCACTTCATACCTTACTCAGTAGATGATAACAGCTTAATGCTTCATTTTCTCTAGTTGTTTTTTTCAGCGTATTTTTTCCTGTATTCTGTGATGTAAATGGTTTCACTTGTACTTGAAGAAAATAAAAGAAATACATCCAGGTTTTATAATTGTCATAGTAAAGGGTAGTTTAACAGTCCCAAAATATTATTTTGCTTAAGATTTTAATTTTGTTTACTTGAAGTCTTCCCTTTTTTTCATCTTTAAGATCCAATACAACATTTTGAAACACATTGTCACAGTTACATAGACCAAAACTCCTATCCCAATATGCTTATGTTATTTTCTCCAATTAAGTCCTTATCTTGGAGATTTGTACTTTCAGGTTCTGTCTATCTAGCATAGATATGCTTTAGGTGTGGTCAATTCTCTTTTGTCTTCAAGTCTCCTTTCCTCATATTTCTTTTTAAGGACACACACTGCAAACTTTGCTGATGTTGATTATGCACAACAAGACCTAAGCTTGAAATTAGTATAAAAAAAGCTCTAAATATCTTAATCAGAAGTATAGTCCAATAGAAAACTTGAAAAAAAGTTGGTCATGAAAAGTTTTAAATATTACAAAAAATGCTACCCGTGAGGTAAAATATTAAAAGTCAGAAAACTGCAGATCTGCAACTAATCTACATAATTTCAAATTGTCTAATCATGAATATTGTTGCTCTATTTTAAAGACAGTACAAATTTACTGGATGGGTTCCGGGGTGTAAATACAACGTTCCTCTCCAGACGGCAGTGTTCTATGCAAGTATTGGTCCAAATGAAAGATTGGTTTTTGTATTTTTTTTTCTAAATATTATAAAACCTCTAATGCTTTGTTCCCACCTAACCTTTGTATTGAAATGGCATTTCAATTTACTGAATTAAAATGTGCTTTGTGTAAGTCCTGTTCTGAAAACCAACTTTTATTTTACTTTTACCTGCATCATTCAACATATAGGTAATATTAATATCAGGTAATACTATCTGCCTTGTAAATTAGATTCTGATTTCTATAGAACATGTCAGCAGAAAGAAGCTAGAAGGACTTATAGAAAATGTCATGAAGGTTGAGCAGAATGCAGTTAAGAAAGCAAAGGACCAGTGCTAGCGGTTAATAATGACTTGCTGTAAAAACTTAATAAAAGACCAAAAAAAAAAAAAAAAATGGAATTCTGTTTCTTGTCAGTTTTATTCTAGACCAGGGGTCTTAATAATAAT
>NW_015150501.1:479374-511292 GCF_000732505.1 Cyprinodon variegatus
CAAACTGGTCCTATCACTTTATTACATATGGAGTAATGTAACGAAAGTAATTTCGCTTTGGGATAAAGTAGGAGCTTGATAATCTAATAAAAAAAATGTATTTTTCAGCTTATGGCTGAATAACTGATTCTTTTCAACAATTTTTGAGATGCGCTTTTACACAGTGTGCAATATTAAAAACGCTATAATGTTTTTGACCAGGAGGGGTCATTGTGGAGCATTTAAATCGTTAAGAAATTTTACGTTTTCCTCTACAGTTCGATATTTCCTCGTATCTTTGGGTCATTGTTAGCTGTTTCTCCTCTGTTTCTCTGCTCTACATTTTTAGATAAAACACATTAATCAATTAATTGATTGCGCTTTAAAAACAAAGCGTATTCCCGCCAACAACTTTTGCAAGAACTGTAAGTCTATCATTTTTCAGACGTCACCTCCACGTTGGTAAAAGCCACCCCCCGTCAATTTACAGCTCCGTTGTACCACAGCGCCACCTAGCGACCCTCCAGAGTACAAATAGAGCATTAGAATAAGTGGCAGGAGGAGGGCTTTCACTGCAAGCAAAAAAAATCTTCAAAGGGATTGTCGTTCCAAGTAAAACATAATAAAAAACACAAAACAAAAATAGCCCCAGTGCGGTGAGTTCATAATCTATTTAAAGGACAAACAAGCCTCACGAGAGGTAAGCACCTGAATACATTTCAACTTACAAATCAGTGGAATGTAGGGGGGGCTGCCCTCTCTCTATTTAGAGCAGCTAACATGCTAACCTGTTAGCATCTTGTAATTACTACTTTACGTTAAGTATTTTCTTGTGTTGCAAAAGCCTTTAAATGTTTATAACTAAAGACATGACTCCTAAAAGTAGGATACTTTCACATAATCTCTCCCAGTTAAGACTTTATAAGGTATATAACTCAGTGGATGAGTAATCTCTAAGTAGCAAGAGTTAGATAGCAACCGTTGGATGAGCAGCTTGTTGTTTTCTCGGGATCTTAGGAACTGTTGTACTTTGTTAATTTACTCACATCTATTTATTATATGTACAACAGTTTTGCAAAGGAAAACTGAATCCTGCCGATTGTTGTTAATGGTTAATAAGGTCTGGCTTGGGCGGTAAAAAACGCCCATATTTACACTTTTGTTCATTAGCTTTGCATGAACACCCAGTTTTCTGATTAAAAGATTTATTTGAGTCAACCTTTTTTTATGTTTATAATCCGTGTCTCTACCTAGACTGTCTATGTAAGGAATTATATTTTTATTTACTTTTTACATGTCTTAGATAAACAGGGATTTTAAATAATAGGGACCATGATTGTTTTTTAGGGATGTATTTCTTATACTTTATCCTTAATATTAAAATATATTTTTCAGTATATTACCAAAATGTACTACTTTAAAGATAGTCAAGATGGACATTGTAAAGCACTTATTAGTTACTGCTTGCAAGATATGCAATGTGCTGGTAAAGATCCTCAGTCATCCAGGTTATAGTCATTCCAAAAAAGTAAAAAAAATAAAATAAAATAAAAAAAAACAATCCACTGGACTTTGTTTCCAAGTTTAAAGACATTTCGCTTACCATCCATGACGGGATGAGAAATTGAAAATCTTCCTGGATGTGAAGCAAAACGTTTTCAAACTTGGAAACAAAGTCCATTCATTTTTTTAAACTTTTTTGGAAAGATATGCAAAGCTTCAAAAAGTTTTTAGCCTTAAAATCACCAGAAAATACCTAAAACAACAGTTACGAGTTAAATGGTCCTCCCATAAAAAGCTCTGGAGAAGCTTTGAAAAGCACAGCACCAATGCCCCTCCCCCACCTATTACTGAGCACCACAGCTCAGCTGGTTTCAAGGAAACCTAAAAAAAGAAACATATTGAGAAATTTCTTGTTTTACATCGCACTTTCTACCCTCTGTAAGTAGTTACGATTAAGTCTTTAATAGTGCGTCTCCTTCCTATGGTTCAAGGCACTGTCTACACTCTTTTTTTAACTGTTTCTGTATAAAGTTTGTGTTTGTATTAGAATGTTGTTGTTTTTGTTTGTTTGTTTTCAATGTTTAAATAAACCTAATTGTGTGCCGCTCCTTCTCTAGCTGTTGCTATGCACTGTAGCTTAACTTACCAAAACAGGGTTCCTACACTTTCCCCTTACATTTAAATAAATCTCTAATAAACCTAGACCTGTTTTTAAATTATTAATAAAGCTATGAGCAACAGTTCTGTTAAGCTGCTGACTCTAGGATTAACCTAAGCTGATAGCCAATTAAAAAACTAGTATTTGGTTTATGTAATCCATAAAAAGCATAAAGGAAAAGTATTTTAAACTCTACGCAACAGAAGTGATTTCATCCACATGCTTTTGTCTGATTTTTCCCCTATTTTATCTAAAATCTTTGACAGAATGGACATGCTTTTGGAAAAAGGATAATGTTAACTAAATATAAGTTTATTTGATTAAGGTTGAACCCAGTCACTTGTGTGTGGAAATGTATAAACTTTTTATATATCAGTGTGTGAGTGTGTGTGTGAATGGGTGAATGAATGTAGTGTAAAGTGCTTTGGTCAAGTCTCCTAACTTGAATAAAGGCGCTATATAAGTACATGCCATTTACCATTTTTAAATGAAAACCATCTGGGTCAGTTTAAATTTGCCTTAAAAAAAGATGTCTTATCATTATTGTTTTATTTTAATGTATATTTAGATAGAAAACTTTAATGGAAGCGGTAGAAACATTCTTTGATGTTTTTCAACATTAAATCATTTGGTTTCTAGCTGCAAATATGGATTCAGGTGAAGACCAAAACGCAAACAGCACAAACGGAAACCCTCAGACGAGTGGGAACTCCCGTACAACCCAGATAGCCCGCATGTCTTTGTATGAAAGACAAGCTGTGCAGGTAAGGGACTGTGTTTATAAACTGGTGTCTCTTATTATTTATATTAACCTTTTTCATACACCTTGATGAAATGTTTATATATATGTTGTTTTCTTTAGGCTCTACAAGCTCTGCAGAGACAGCCCAATGCAGCCCAGTACTTTCAACAGCTGATGCTACAGCAGCAGATCAATACGGCCCAACTGCAAAACTTTGCTGTGCAACAGGTGATCCTGAATATCACAGCAATTCATGTTCATATTCACCATTCCTTTATAAAATGTTGCTTTTATTTGCTATGTTTTTTAACCCATTCAGCTTTATTTCACTTTTTTACAAGGCCACGCTTGCAGCTAGCCGCCAGTCCAATACTACTAGTAACAGCGTGTCACAGGCTACCACCACCGTAAGTTTGTTTGTTGAAGTTTCACATTATCCCTGATAAGTCTTATAAAGTAGAGGGTCAGATCAGTTTTAAAAATGTTTCATTTCTGTCTTTCCTGCAGGTCAATTTAAGCACTACGTCTGCAGGTGGTACTATGAGCAATCCTCGTCCACACGGTCCTGCAACGACAACAGCCCTCAACCAGTCGGTGCTCTTGGGTGGAAACTCTGCAGGACAGGGACAGATGTATCTTAGAGTGAGTTAAAATACTTATATTATCAGCAATAATTTTTATATTTTTATTTCGTATTTATATCTGTTTTTTTTTTTGTAATATGTTTTTGTTTTTATCATTTTTCTCAATTGTTGAGAAAAAACTGGGTTGACAAAATTTTTTTTATCAATTTTTTAAGAAATATACTCTTTGTCTCCTGCTTCATCCACGATCGGGTCGCAGGGGCAAGAGCCTCAGCAGAGACTCCCAGACTTCTTTCTCCACAGATACAAGAGGAGATGGAGGAGTAAATCGAGAGCTTTACCTTTACCTTTTCGCTCAGCTCCTTCTTTACCACAACAAACGCGTGCAGCTTCCATATTATAGCAGCATCCACACTGATCCGTCTATCGATCTCCCACTCCATTTTCACCTCACTCGTAAACAATACCCCAAGATACTTGAACTCCTCCACTGGAGGCAGGGACTCTCCTCCGACCTGAACAGGACAGGCCACGTTTTCCGGTCGAGAACCATGGACTCCGACTTGAAGGAGTTTATTCTCATTCTGGCTGGTTCACACTTGGCTGCAAACCTCCCCAGCGCCAGCTTTAGGTCTTGGCATGAAGAGAGTCAATAGAACCACATCATTCGCAAAGAGTAGGAACAAGATCTGCTGGTCCCCTACCAAACCCCCTCCGGCCCTTGTTGGTGCCTAGAAATCCTGTCCATAAAGGTTAAGAACATGACCGGTGACAGAGTGCAGAACAGTCCAACATGCACTGGGAAGAGGTCCAACTTAATGCTTGCAATGCAGACCAAACTCCTGCTCCACTTGTATAGAGATCGGATGGCCCCTAGTAAATGGTCCCTGATTCTGTACTCCTGAAACGCGAGGGACCCAGTGGAGTGCCTTCTCCAGGCCCACAAAACACATGTGGACTGGTTGGTAAAACTCCCTTGAACCCTCGAGCAGCTGGTCCGCTGTTCCACAGCCAGGACTAAAAGCACACTGCTCCTCCTGAAGCTGGAGGAGCGTCAGCCAGACTCTCCTCTCCAGCAGCCTGATAAAGGCCTTCTTCGGGAGGCTGGGGAGTATAATCCCCTATATCCGAACACACCCTCTGTTTCCTCTCTCTTATGCATGAGAACCACTACCACAGTCTGCCAGTCCAGGTGCACTCTCCCAGACCTCCATGCGGTATTAAGGAGGTCTGAAGGAGATAAGATATGACTACAAAGTCAATCATCGACCTTCGGCCTTTTGTGTCCAGGTGCCTAGTGCATCAGTGGACATCCTTATGCTTGAACATGGTGTTCATTATGAACAATCCACAACCACTCAGGTTCAGGGCTGGGGGTCCATTCCTTATGATCACGCTTTTCCGGGTGTTACTGACGTTTCCCATGTGGGCCTTGAAGTCTCCCAGTAGAATGATGGAATCCCTGGGAGAGGCGTTATCCAACACTCTCCTAGAGAAGCTAAGAAGGCCTTGTATTCTGCACTGCCTTTGGATTTTAGGTGAAGATGAAGGGATGCGACCCTCTTATCCACCAGAGTAAACTCCAACACGAGTCGGCTGAGCTGAGGGGAGACAAACAGTTCCACCCCCCGCCTTCGTTTCTCCCCGCGGACCACTCCAGAGTAGAAAAGAGTCCAGCCTCTCTCAGTGTTTTGGTTTTCAAAGGCCTGGCTGTGTGTGGAGGCAAGCCCAACTATTTTGAGCTGGTATCGATCCACCTCCCACACAAACTCAGGATTTAAAACATTTTCTAAAAAATATAGTTTCAGTTTTTATTTTCCTAAATAGATTATGTAATTGCATTTTTCCCTAATGCGTTTAACTATATGTTTACCTATAACAGATTAGATTATTCCTCATTTATATATTTTTTACTTTTAGTCAGTTGGATTGTGATGCATGTTGTGGGTATAGTTTAGACATGGAGTTTGTATGTTTCTTACCCATATTTATTCAAATAGAATAGTTTTGCAGTTTTTTTTGTTATTTAGACAAAAATAACAAAAATAAAATTGCTCTTGAATAGGATTCTAAACTGTTGCCTTTTGCGACAGGCCGACCAGCAGTGCATAGTAAAATGGAGGGTGAGGGATAGTGTTATGTATATATAAAATAAGGAACAGATTGGTAAAAAATGTAACTGCTTTTGAAACTGTTGGAACAGTTAGTGTTCAGACAACTAGAGTAGAGTAAACCAAAGCATTCAAAGTGCTTAATCTTGTAGTTGAAAGACAAACAATCGGAACATTTCATCTTATCTGTTTGCAGGTGAATCGGTCTCTAAGAGCTCCGCTTGCCCCTCAGCTCATCTTTATGCCTGGCGGGACGACAGCCGCTGTAGCAACGGTCGCTCAGACGCAAGCACAACCCCAACAGCAGCAACAGCATGATGCTGCTTCTACCACTACAAGTGCCCAGTCTGACAGTGATCAGGTGTGATCTGGTTAAAAATAATTCAGGGGTGTTACAGCAATAGAAAAGCTGTGTTTGACTACAATTTTTTTTATTTATTTTTTTGGTTTCTCTGTTTCCCAGGTGCAGAATCTGGCTCTGCACTGTGTATCCAACACCAAAACAGCTGCAGGAAAGGCTGAAAATGTAGAGAGGAAAGATGCTGGCAGTTTTCCTCTCACCCAGCAGCAGCAACAGAATTTCCCTCAGACAGCTCAGCAGCAGCAAGTGAAGCCGCAGCAACAGATTGCCAAAGCCAGCTTTAATCAACCATCTGCCTCCAGCGCCCTGACTGTGAAGACTGCCAACCAGGCCGTCACTGTCACTCCTGCAGCCTCTGTAGCTCCATCCTCATCTTCCTCGTCCACAGCCCTCCCTCTCTCTCAGCTCCTCTTGTCCCCCTCTGCTCCCCCTGTCATCCTGGTTCCCAGTTCAAACGTTACTACCTCAACCCAGGGCTACCCGATTGGTTCTGTGGCACCAAAGGCTAACATGAACCCACAGACTCTCGTGGTGCAGCCCCTCCAACAGACAAACGCTAACGTGGAAAAGGGTCCAGTCCCAATACAGCCCAAGACAGCTCAGGGACACCGCCTACCCCTTCAGCTGTCCCCTCGGCTGCCGCCTCCCATTCTCCCAGCCCCACCAAGCAACAGTCAGGCCAACGCCGGTGGTCCTAACCCTCCACACATCCCAGTCCAGCTGGTGGGAGCCAGGCAGGGCTTGGCAGGAAATTCACAAGCTGTGGCCTTGGCTCAGGTGCGGAGCACAACAGCTCAGGAGAGTCCTTCTGGTGTGGCTGCTAGCTCATCCCCCAGCAGCGCTGCCATGGTAACATCAGAACCTACTGCTCTGTTAAAGCTTTGTATTTAACTAGTGCTAACTACCACCCTGTTTGTTCCACATATTTTTAGACAAAGCCATCCCCAGGCTCTCTGAAGAGAAAATCTGAGAGTGATGCTCCAAATGAGATATCAGAAACATCAGATTCTGCCCCATTGAAAGACTCTGCTCCTCCTTTATCTCCTGCCCCCTCAAAGGACTCAGGTAGCTCTCTTTGAGCATTTTAAATATAACCTAAAATAATTGACAAGCGAGTTTACACCCACTCATTCAACTTTTTATTTTCAGCTCCTTCTGTAGATGCCTCGTTCTCCTCTCCCCCCACCCTGTCCTTACCTCTGCCCTTGTCCAGAGTCGGCCATGGAGACAAGCTTCCTCAAGCCGTGGTCAAACCTCAAGTTCTCACTCATCTCATTGAGGGCTTTGTTATTCAAGAGGGAGCCGAGCCATTCCCTGTAAGTTCATCCCACCACTAAACTGAAAAAAAACATCTGATAATATTAATCAGGATGAAAGGTATGGGTTTCAACTCAAATATGGTTTTACCATTTTTATTTTCCTGCCCTTATAGCATTTGAAACAAAAAATGAAATTCTTCCTAATTAATAAAAAAACAAACATAAATCACTTCTTCTCTATAGCCTACATTGATCATTTTAAAATAAAGGCATATTTGACAGATGTCAAATATGATGTAGATCATCTTTCCTCTGCTTCAATTTAATTGGATTGTTATGCATTTCATTCCTTCCTTGCATCCTTTTTACTTTAATTCCCTCCTCATGTACTATCTTCTTTCCTTTTATTCTTACCCCTTTTCCTTCACCCATCTTGTTTTACATCTTTCCTTTTTTGTACCATGCTCTCTTTTCCAATCTTGGTGTCAGACGATCCTTGTAAAACTCGGTTCTTTGTGTTTGAAGATGAATATACAGAACTAAAAACTCTGAAAGGTTGAGTCTAAAATATTTGAACCCCTGGAAATAGCTTTCTTGTTAACTTTTCTTTGCTTTGGCAGGTTGCTGGACTCCTCAAAGACAGAGATTTTGCTCTGGTTGGCCGCACAGAGCATGGCCCTCCATGTAAGTAAAGATGCATTTGTTTACACAGGTTCCCTCTTTGTCGTTTGGTGATCTGAAAGTTTTATTTGTTTATTACAGTGTTGAAATGTGAGTACTGTGGATGCTTTGCACCAGCCAGCCAGTTCAGAGGATCAAAGAGGTTCTGTTCAAACACTTGCGCTAAAAGGTACAGTTTCATCACTCATGAAGACGGATCATTATTGTTACACAGCATTGCAAAACTAATTCACAATTTGTAACCTTACCAGCCACAAATCCAGAGTAATTTTATGGGATGTTACACACTAGCAAAAACATGCATAATCGGAAGTAAAAACTATTAGATTAAAGCTAGTGCTTTTGGTCTGGGTTTTATTCATTTGCTGTTACATGATGTGATCTAAATGTGTCTTAGCTCAGAGCGGTCAAAGGAACCAGTTAACGACTGACCCTCTCGACTTTTAGGTACAATGTAAGCTGCAGCCAGCACTACAAGTCCAGCAGAGGGAGAAATGGTGGGGCGGCGTCACTACCTTCTAACACCACAGAGAGCTCTGCTAAACGCAGAGGTCCTTCTCGAAGAGGAAGCTCCAATAGCACCTACAGTAAAGTATCGAGCAAGCATCTTTCTGTCAAGGTGAGATCCGTTGTTTTGAAGAAAGAGGTCTTTGTTGTCTGTTTGGTCCTCTTCAGTATTTAGCTCTTATTGCTGACTAAAAATATGCACATTGTGTTAGTGCTGCAATTCCACACAGGTCAGGAATGATACGAATTACTAAGAAATACAAGATTTTTGGATTTGTGTGAAGTTTGAAAATGACTGGGTTTCATTTATGATCCCCCCAAAAAAATTCAGTTATGACACAGGTAAGATAGATAAAGATAAATTGTGAGGTGTTGCTTCTTATTTACACAAATATTATAACGTTTTTAGGACAATTTACAAGAATCTAAGAAGAATACTGCAGGAACCCCAGGAAATCAGTGAACAATATGGAGATGATTCCTGGAATCATGATTACATTTGAATTAAATCGTACTTTTGACAGTTTCATTACAATAAGATAAAACAGCCTTTAGCCAAGCTTCAGTTTGAAAATGGATGTTTAACTTAGAGCAGCTGTAGTTTTGTCTCTGGAACTGGATCATCAACTTGAATCCTTCACTGAGTTAAAGACTACCTTTAAAACCTACCTTTTTCGGTAGTTCATATTATTCATGTTCTGTGTAAAATAATGGCTTAAAGGTGACCTGGACTCTAGGATTACTATGATTCCCTGATGTGCTGCTAAAACCTCATTGTTTTCTCTGGCTTCGGTTCATTTTCTGTTGGATCACTGACAGAAAAGTCTTAACATTTTAAACTTAAAAAACCTCTGAACATTTCACATATCGAGGCAAATTCTATTTCAGTGTTAAGTTGCTTTTTGACCCTCTGATGTCTCCTTTGCAGTGTCATTCAGAGTCCAGTCGCTCAGACGATATGTCCAGCGAGGGGGAGGAAGACAGGGATGAGTCCTCCTCGCTGTCGAGAAGCTCCTCGCGCTCCTGCCTCAGAGCTCAGCACAGCGCTCCCCCCTCAGACAGTTCCCCACCTGGAAGCCTTCCTATCGAAGGTGCTAACTTCCTCTCTGCCACTCCGGCTCAGTGGAGCGTGGAAGAAGTCTGCAAGTTCATCTCCTCTCTTCAAGGTAGGCTGGCAGAAAACTATTTTGGCTTTGATTATTTAAACACGTTCAGGTCGTCTGTTCTGATACGTCTCCTTTGCTTCCTGTGCGGTTTAGGCTGCGAGGATCTGGCTGCCCAGTTTCTGTCCCAGGAAATAGACGGGCAGGCACTCATGCTGCTGCGGGAGGATCATCTAATCTCTACTATGAACATTAAGCTGGGTCCGGCTCTAAAGATATGTGCCTCTATCAACAGTTTGCGCGAGTGATGAATGTGCTCTACTATCTCATGTCTCATAGGAATTAACACTTGGACTTGAGCTTCTTGGAGATTGTCTGGGTGTATTTTTGTTTTTGTTTTTACACAAACAAATGTCCCCTATTAATATGAAAGTGCTTTTTGATCACATGACCCTTTAAATCCAGCTTCTGCTATTTGCTGTTCCAGCTTCAGGGTAGGAGGGTTCTTAACAACCATTGAGTAACATAAAGGGATGTGACTGATTTTGTGAAAAAGTAGCAATGATTGGCTGAGCCAATGACATTTTGATCTCAGTACTTCCTAAAACCCTTGCAGAACTTTTCCCACGTTTTCCATATTTTATCACATCGCAGCTTCCTTTTCCTCCAGACATCTTGCTCTGTCTCTCAGCTAAAATCTTAATAGAAAAAAATTGGACAAGATGTGAGAAAATGTGATGACTTTTCTCCAAGGCTCTAAATGTTACATGGATGTAGACAGTATTCTTTCTGGACTCTGAATGTGCAGATGTATACATACTGGTATGTGTATCACAAACCCAAATATTCCTGTCGTTAGTGTTTGTCTTTTTCAGAAAATAGATATACTGTTTATAGACTTTTCCAAAACTGCAAAACTCACAAGGTCTTCCTGCTTAATAATGTCACCTTCTGGTCACAGAAAACCAGTGGAACAGTATTTCTAAAGGGTGCTTCCGGTTTCAGGTTCTCATAGTTACATTTCTATATGTTGTTTTGTTCTTATGTTTTTGTCATAGATGTCAAACTCAGGCTTCAATCACACCTCGATGACACTCAACAAGCCTGTTGTTTTTAGTAGTTTCTTTAGAATAGTTATGAAGAGTTTTAGTTTTCTATTTTCTCATTTTTATAGTACAATCAAAGTTATTTTTTCATGGAAACAATATAGTTGTAGAAGCTTTAATAAATTACCCAAAAAAAAGGTACCTCTTATGCTCGGCTCTCTTAAGGGCTAAATAGAAGTACTCTCTGTAAATGTATGCAGTACATATCAATAAACATTACAGAATACTGAAGCTGGGTATGTGATTTATTGCTCACAGGTTAATTTCAGCCTCTCATATTTTCATTCACATTTGAGTATGTAAACTGTCTGAGTTCAGTTTCTGCTCCAGATGACCAATTCTGCTTAAGTAAACATGAATAAAGATATTATTAGTTACAGTGAGAGATCCTTTGCTTTTTTTACCCTTATACTTGTTAAATCATGTTGGCCCATTAAAAAAAAAAGAATCACAAACCGTTTCTGATCTCATCATGGACAGGTTCAGGTTATTAGAAAGATGCACCAAACTCAGGCTCACAATATCTCTTTCTTGTTCAACAAAATCCCCCCTTTGTTTCCAATGTGACCCTTAAAAAGTTAAATAACTGAGAAAGAAACAGAATCATTTTACCAACAATTATAAAAATCCCTCTTAAACGTACAATGGAATTCCAGAGTTTTTCCAGAAGGAATCCAAAGGATAACTTAATTCATTTTGTCAAGCTGAACGTGTTCAGAGTTTGTAACACTTCAGTTGTAACTTAGAGTTTCTTATAAAAGTGCTCCATTAAGCTTGGAGATAGTAGTGCAAATACATCTGTTTTTCTTCTTTTGGCATTTCACACTGGAGGCGATCAGAAAACAGTGTAGCTGTTAGTCTCTCCATATCCAGCTTCCTGCAGGTACTGTTCCAGGTTAACCGTCCCAGAGGCTTTGAGGGCTTTATCCGAAGCGCTCTTTTCTCCTGAAACAAGCTTTCGGCTCACCTCCGCCAGCGAGGGCCGATCCTGATCTTTCCACTGGCAGCAACTTTTAATGAGTGCATACCTGAGAAAAGAAGCAGAGGTTTTGGTGAAATTTTGCACAAAATTAACAACTTAAAGGGGGGCTATTTATTAATCTGTAGCATGTTGAGGACACTTACAGTGAATTGGAACAGGTTGAGGGTTTTTTCAGGTTTTTTCCTCTCTGATGAAACTGCAGAAGCTCATTAATTGAGATTTCTGCAAATGGAGCTTCCCCTGGAAGACAGAAATACATATTTATAAAAAAAAAAAAAAAAAAAAACGAGTAAAGAGACCAGATGTAGCCTTAATATGAATTCTGGTTCTCAACAATCAAAGTAAAAAGTGTTAAGCTTAGAAAACACAAGAGCAACGTTTTCTTAGTTTTTCTGTTTGTTTGGAACTGCTTTAAACCACATTACAAACTGCATCATCAACAAGTCATACCAAAGTGGAAAGTAAACAGGTCAGCGTTGCCCTAGCACATAATTAAACTGCTCTGCATGAAAACATAAAAGGAGAGAACAGTCTGAGAGTAGGACAACATATCGGTTCTGTGGCTTTCAACAAAAAGTAAATATAGCTAAGGGAGTTAGCATTAATGTTACACATTAAAATAGAGAATATATAGTTTATTTTAAGTGTTGCAATATCATCCACTATTCTCATCATATTCCTAAACAAATTGCATTTATTTATTTTCAAATTATATATTTCCAAGGTTACCCAGAATGTGGCGAGACATTTCTATTAAGCAGGTTTTCTATTGATTTCATGCATGTGCAGTCAGTAAGAGGCTGGTGACCCCTGACTGCTGATAAGAGAATAATTTGGCATGTTTTTACAGACCTTTCCAAGAGCTGCTTCTTATCTGGTTTCAGAATTAAAATAAGTTACTGAATTTTGATGGGTTTGGCTCAGCAGTAAAGCCTAAGCTGTGTGAGATCTGTTTCTATCATCCGTCTAAGAGCTAAACACATTTTTATTGCTGTGGGAAACATAAGGTGTCCAGTACTTCTGCTGGATTTTTCTTCAAAGTAATTTATACTTCGGAAAAGATATCTATTCATCAGCCTCCACAAGAGGGTGCTAATGTTGTAGTGTTCTGAAATCATTGTGGACTCACCTAGTGATGCCATTTCAAACAGCAAGATCCCAAACGACCAACTATATGAGCAAACAGAGCCAAGAAGGATTGTGGTTAGCTTTAAAGACATGTGATCCTCTAAAAAAAAACAACTTGCAATTTTCAAACAAAATAAATTTAAACTGAGTCTTCTTTTTGCTCATTAGATTGATAAAGATTTTATAGTAATGGGAATTCTATAAACTCACACTGTTGACTCATTGAACATGAACATCTCTGAAATTAGACTAGATTTGTATTACATCAAGTTCATTGTTTGAAGACAAAACCAAACTGACATGTCACTGCTCTTAGTTGCTGGCTTCCTGACCAGCAGCTCGGGCGCCTGCCACTTCTTCATGCTGGGATCATCCCTCTGAGTGGCTTTCTTGTTCTTCCGTGTGTAAACTCCATGAAGGCCCCAGAGCTTGGCTGTGAGCTGCTTAGAGACCAGAACGCTGCTGGCCCGGATGTTTCCATGGAGGAGGTCTTTGCTGTGGAGGAACTCCTAACAATGCAGCAAAACAAGAATTTCAGGATTAAACGAGCCAACCCCATTAAAAGAGAAACAAATAATCTAATAAGTTTAGTTTATATGGAGAGCATATAAGACAATAATAAAATATAATAATATCTCAAACATTTTTTTTGTTTCTTAGGTATGATGGCTATAAAAAAGGATTATCATAAAATTGTGTACATAAAATATATCTGATTTAAGTTAAACATGTGCTTGAAAAAAATGTATTAAGATTGTTGTACAAACCAGAGCAGAAGCGACCTGGTTGGCCATAGTAAATATTCTCCTCTCAGTCATTTCACACGGAGGATCCACGTTGTCCTGGAAGACAAAGGAGATAACAGAGTAATTCTGAGCTTTCAGGTTTAAACAGAAACACTGCTTTTCATCCTGTCTAGCCGATTTTATACAACACGGTTAGAAAATAAATATCTTTAGGAGACCATGCATTGAATATCTTCAACCACACTTTTTGAGCTAATTATAACTCCCCTTATTATGCAAAACACATTAGATTACTGCCAGATCTTTATAATAAAAAGTCCCTTAAAGGTATAGTGGAGGATTTTCGCTACCCTCTCAACTTAAAAAAGAAATGCACATGCACAACCCTGTATCGCTCCCGATAGGGAACGCCTATTAAACGAGAGCATGCACAAGTCCATTTCTGCTCGTGCACGCTCTGTTTAAAAGTTGCTGTTTGTATCATTCAAACAAGCTTACTTTCCAAAAGAAGATTTGCAACTATTCCACTATTTCAAACTCACCACCGGTACGTGAAAATAGGAACGAGGACGTAGGACGGCCTTACATAAACATATCGCCGGAATGATTGACAATTAGGAGGACCACTTATTTTGATGATCCACCCAGAAGAAGAACATCCTTCGCTATACCTTTAAACAGAACCAGTCTGGCAACAGACATTGCTAGTTTATTAACTTCAATTCAATATCAGTTAACAGATTTGTACATTGGTAATGTATTTGGTTGCTACAGCAAATTTTCAAACGGATAAAAGCAAAATCCTTCACTACAAACAATATAAAGAGGTTCAGTCTGTTTTCTGGTTTTATTTGTGCACACCAAGATAACCGGTTAAAGGGCTGTGTTCTCATGCACTAGGAAAATAAGGGCAGGTTGAAGAATATCTGTAGTTTTACTTGCAGAACTATCTGAAATGTATACTGAATGATGTCTATAAAGCTGTATTGGACTTTATCCTATATGAAAAAGTTACACCACTATTGTTTATTAGCTATTTTACTTATTTGATAATGACACAAAAGCATGGGTGGGGAAAGGCCTTTGGCTCAAGTTTACTCAGCGCATGGTGGTGGAGTCGGGTCAAGGTCGGATTACTTCCACACCAAGTACAAATAACTATTGAACATGTTTAGAACCACACCAAGATCACTTCCTCCAAATCATCTTGGTCTGGTCGATGTGAGACTTCATTTGCTGTGCTCACATCTTCACAAACAAATCACACTAAGCAGGGAGGAAAATTAAATCAGTTTAGTTTTTAAACAACCTTAACTGTGAAAACACCCATGGGGTTACAAACCCATTTCTTAGGCTTTAGGACTCCAACAAACTATAGGGGGAGCCAAGATCCTGAAATTGATAAAACATGTTGATACTTTACATAATTACTCCAAGAGAGCATCAACAAGTCATCCAGGAGGTTAGAAAACCAAAACAATTCCCAAAGCTCTGCAGACCAGAGAGGCTACCTTGGTTCAGGATGACTTGCCAATATTTTTAGTGCTGTGAGTTCTGCTCTCTGTCAGAAAATTCTGGAGGACAATGTCCATATTCCATTTTGTAATCTTAAACTCTGTTAGATGCAGGTTATACAGGAGGACGGTGAGATAAAGCAAGTCCCCAATGAATAGCTGAATAAAAAATAATACATTCCACCACTGTCACCTGAAACACTCATGATATTTATCGTCCATGCTTGAAGACATTTGTTGCCAAACAGGATGGCAAAACCAATTAATAGGTTTACATTCGGATTATCATTTTTCCCCCCTTTGATAACTGAAAGTATCATTTGAAAAAGGATTATTTGGTTATGTTTGCCATGAACTAATTATCTGAAACATTAGTATGGGTGAATAATGTCAAACCTATCATATCTGAGCCAGCACAGGGAAATGGATTATTGTACTGGAATTTTCAGAACATTATTCAAAAGGTCACAGGTCAAAATTTTCAATGGAAAATACATTTATTATTGTGGTGAGAGGACCTTTCATTTAAGAAAAGGTCATTCAATAGATTATTAGAAAGAATGTCCTTATTTACTGAGAAGAATATTTGAAACATCAAATAATAAGCCAGTATAAAGAGAAAAGTTTGAGCTACAAATAGCAGCATGAGAATTTTTTCTTTAAAGCTGTTTTCAATATATGTTCTTATTTAAATTAAATTGTTGCTTTTATACTTAGTTTTAAAATTTCTTCTTAAAATTTAAACAACCATTATTCCATAAATATTTTCCCATGAGGTGCGATGGTTGGTTGGTTATCGCAGGGGAACCGTTTTGATGTAGACACAAATAAAGTTTAAGTATCATAAGATACGGAATAACAAGTCTAAAACTTTAAGATTGTAGTGATATGGAAAGTAAACTTCTTAGACACAGTTTTTTGGAATTTGGACAATTTTAAAAAAATGTGACAGAAATCATTATTTTCCCCTAACACACACAAAAACAACAACAAAAAAGAAATAAAAACTGAAAAATAATCTTAAGAGGGTTAAATGCATTTTCACACCATTAGAGCTTAATATCTGGGAAATGCTTTGTAAGAAAACTTAATAACACCCTACCTGTCTGCATCGCCACAAGTAGCTGAGCAGGTCCCTGTTTTCAAGCTCCTCCACCACTGTGACCAGGGGGGCTCGGATTGAGACCACCCCCAGCAGCTCTGGCAGGAATGGATGTGGTCCAAGCTGTGCCAGGAAAGATGCAAAGCCCAGGAAGTTGTGTCTCTCCACGGCATCAGCTGAGTCTGTAAAGGAAAGATTCCTTAAAGTCATGTCTATAAAAGGTTTATCCCAGACCTGTATTTAGTAGACAAAAATTCCCCTCAGTTTCTCACCTTTGAGGACACGGAGAACCACATTCCTGTTTTCCATGCGCGCCCTGTAGAGAGACACAGAGGGGTCGGCGTGCATGGAGAAGGAGCCCTGCAGAGGGGTGACCAGGTTAAAGGACTCTGGCAGCCTCTGGCGGGGCAGCTCCCTTGGCTGGGCGATGGGAGTGAAACTGGTCTTGATGGGGTCTGGTAGGGGGTTGGTTGGGAGAGAGGGTGGGTTCACAGACAGGTTTTGGGATTGGTATGTTTTGGGGGGCTGAAAGGTGGAGTAGGAGGTGGGTAAATCCAAGGCGATGCTTTCGTGCTCAAGGACGTTGATACCAGGTGGAGCTTAGAAAAGAGAGGGGAGCAGAGATACAATCAGTTTGAGGAATTAACATATAAATTAGTAAAAGACAACAAAGGTTTACATATGGGAGAGCAGTAGAGTCCTCCACGGTATTATTACTATACATTCACACAATTATACTTTACACATATATCCAATATGTTTATATATACTTTATAGTCAACATATGTGCTATATATCCTAAGTTCATATTTTCTAGTAAACTAAAATATAATTTTGGACTAAATTGGCCCACATTGAAGCTTATTTTACTTGTAAATAACATCAATGTCTACTTATTCTTTATAAGATTATTCTTTGATGTTTATTGAAATTAACCCTTTAGTTTACTGAATAATATACTTTTGCTTTGAAGTCATAATCTTTGTATGCCTTAATCTAAATTGGGTATAATTTAGTGTACCTTTATATAGTAAAACTTTATTACATGCATGTTAACTAAAAGTTTACCTGGAAATTAAACTTAAAGTTGGCCAATTTACGGTAGTCCCAGGAGGTTTGATTCTTAATAAACTTCCAGTACACTGGGTAACCTTGGGATATATATTTTTGTACAGTTGAGTATACTTGAAAATATGAACTTAAAATATGTCAAATATATAAATAAATAAAAGATTTTTTTTTTTATTGGTGTGTTTCTCCTTAATTAAAGCAAGTAAATAAGATAATCTGAAATGAAACGAGTACTTATACCCTTAAATAATAAAATTACATATATACAAAGTAAAATAAAGTAAAATAATAGAATTTAATAGATAATAGAATTTGTTTTTTTTTCTTATTTTGAATGTAAATATTTTTATTGCATTAGCAAAACATCATATTTGCTCAAATCAAGGGAAAATACAACTGACTTAGATTACATTTTTTTCTTGCATTGTAGGTAAAATAAATCTTATGAAGTATATCACTGACAGGTATACTGTAAGTAAACTGAAAATATACTTGCTTATTTGCATTTAAAATAGGTACACTTCAAGTACACTTGCGTGTACTACTTTTTGGTAAGGTGAATGTACAATAAAGATACTTTGAAGGATATTATCACTCTACATCATTGCATGACAAGTTTTGATGCTATCCCCCACATAGTTGTCATTTTTCTTTTGTTCTGCTTACCATCAATGCCTTGCAATATTCTCCTGGTGGTCACATTTTTCCGGGGACGGATTCGGTCAACCTTCTCTGGGCAGAAGCGCAGCAGGAGAATAAAGACCAGAGTGACCAAGAAGCTGGACAACAGGAGGATGGGAACCACGATCACCTCTTGTTCATAAACACGGATCTCTGCAGGAGATCAGACACAAGGAAGCATCACTCTACAGGTCTGACGTACAGACCTGCTAGTGCTCTAGATCTACTGAAACATACTTTTCTAGTTATTAGAGAAATATATCTCTATCCCCTTAGTAGAAAGGTGAAAATATATGTTTTTATGTCCCCAATTTTAACCAAATTTTTCATTTTTGTATGCACTTATGTGTACAAAATGACAAAATAAAATCTTTCTAAGTCTCTAAGTCTATTTAGTGGTCATAGGTTCATGACTGTGATAAGACTCACCACAGACAGTGTCTCCTGCTGTGCAGCGAGAGTCTGATCCTGACATCCTGTCAAATAGAAGGACATTAAAGAAAGCAATGTTGAGAAGCAGAAATAACCTCAATGTACAAATAATCCCCAAAGTTGGTAGAACCATAAAACAGGAACATTTCACTAAAAAAGAAAACAGACAGCACTGAAAGACAGACTTGGCATAAAATGTGAAAACCCTTTCTTCTAGTCACTTACTACAGGTTGATTGTGGAGGACTTTAAATAGACAGCTAGGATTCTACAAAGGTGAGGGTTTCCCTGACAGACAGTAATATTGTTTATGGAGACAGGTCAGTAACTTGACTCTCATACGTCAGCACTCAGTAAGGCCTCAGTTTGTAACTGAGACCAGGAACTTCAGATGCTGTTACTCTACTGTCAGTCTATGTTTTCTTCTTCCTTTTTCATCATTAAAATTTTTTCTTTAATTTAATTTTCACAATCCCCAAAAGTCTCATGCGCTGCTGGATAAAACTGTATTTGTGCCTAAATACTTCCTGTGCCTAATAAATATTTACCACTGAAACTTGTATAATTAACACCAAAGACGGAATGCTGTCATCTGTATGCCATATGTTGGATTCTCAGCAGTTTTAAGAACTTTGCGAAAATACAAATTAAATATATTCAGTCCAAGAAGGAAACCTCTTCTCCCTCATGATCATCCTTTAGCGTCACATCCTAGATCCCCGAACCTGTTCATCTACATTTTTCTATCACATTGAAGCCTGTGTCGCATCTCACACCCAGTGTTAAAGCATAAGGAGCACAAACTTTCCACCGACTGTACAACAACAAAACCTCCATTTTCTACACTCTTTCTGAATCTATATTGTCTATAAATGACCTGATGGAGCTGATGGGTTTCAGAAACACAAAAAAGACAGAATTACCTCAGTTGTTAGGTTGAACTTCTGTACCTCAAAGAAAAAAAATAGAGTTGAATCCACTTATTGCAGGTTCATTATTGCTTTCTTCACAGAGTTTGGCAAGTTCCATGCATCCTGTCAGTGTTAAGCTCAGCTCCTCAGCTCCTCTTAGGCTCTAAGGGATCAATTTGCTGCTCTCTGTTTGTCTACCTTCCCTCCTTTGGTGTATTCTTTAACTCCACCCTCATCACCTGCGTAAAATACCTCTTCTCTCCTGTTTCCTTCTTCTTCTCTCTTCGCTCCCTTTCTCTTTTCAAGTTAAGATGCTGAAGACTGAAATCAGAAGTCTGTTCTTCTGAAGGCACAGCTGAAACCTTTCTTCCTCTCTGAAAACCTTCCTTTAGCTCCTATATATGTGAGCTCCTCTCTTGCTCTTGCTTATCTGCTCTCTGTTCATGGAAACAGGTCTAGCCACTCCTTGTCACTTTATAGTTTCCACCTCTTTGTTCAGCATGCTTGACCTGAAACCTGTGTGACTGGCTATGTTGTCTCAGGGGCATTTTGTTAGTAAAAAAAATATTTTTTTTTAAAAACAACAGTCTTTCCTTTTAATAACAGTGAGTTCAAAGTGTTTTTATACTTTACAAATACATTATTCACTCACAATCCTACTAATAATTTCTTGTTAATTTCAAACTCTAGAAAAAAATTAAAACAAAATCATAGTTTTTCAGCTAAGATCACAAAAATACATCTAAAAAGTACCCCATGCATTTGTACTCAGTCTGCCTTTCTGCTGACATCACTCATAAAATAATAGAAAATACAGCAACGTTAAGAAACCATCTAACAAGTAAGTCCTTGTGTGTAAATTAAATGGAGTACTTACTCAGCTGTTCTGTAAGGCCTTATAAGACACCATTGAGGAAAGAATAGCACAACAAGGACCAAGCATCATGAAGGCAAACCTCCAACCCTGTTTGAAGTCTTCCAAGGCCTCCAATGAGTTTTCCTACCCCAGATTTTGTTCAATCTATAATTTCATACCTTTCAACCCTGACCAGATTTCCTGCCACCCTCTAAGCAACAGCTTTCCCAAAGCATGATACTGCCACTACCGTATTTTAAGTGGGAATGGTGTGTTTAGTGTGAATCACAAAGAAACTATGTGCAGACCAACAAGTGAAACTGTGGTCTCATCTGACTAATAAACTGCAAAGAGGATTTATTAAGCTTTTCTGTGTGCTGTTTTCTCATAAAAGACAGATTTTTGAAATGCATAGTTATTGATTGCCAGTATGCCTTTCAGGAACTGCTTATCTCTGCAGCTTCTCCAGCGTTAATATGGGCTTCTTGGCTCCTTTTTCAGAATTATACTCTCCACACCAGGCCTGTCGGTTTATGAGAATGGCCATGTATTGGTAGGTTTACAATAGAACTGCACATTATACCTAAGTACAATTGTCACTACGATATTTAACTACTGTATGCAATTGTGAAATATCTCTGGAAAACTTGAACACCATATGATAATATTTCCTTAATGCAAATTCAGCAAGTCAATAATATTAGCTAAAGCTCACAGATTGATGGGATCTTTATGATAAGGTTAAATAAAGGGTGCGGAAAATATGGGATCCTGTTGGTTCAATAAACATCTGAGGTCTTTACAGGAGAACTGGATTAATACTAAGACTAAATCCAACAAAGGTGGACTCTGTTTCTGTTTACTTTAAAATCACACGCTACTTCGCATCAAATGTCCTCTGTAACACACTGCATATGTGGCTGTAATGTTTAATGTTAAAAAAGAGGGTTGAATATTTTTTGCACACCACCTAATCTAAGATTTTCTAATATAAGTATAAATCTGATGATTTTCATAACGACAGCTACAGATCTATTTTTAAATATATATTATAAACAAAACATTGTCTTGAGACAAAGTTTACACAATAAACAGGCCAACTGTATGCCTAGAAACCTTAAACAAATCCATTGTTGCTACCTAAACACAATTTACAACCAGATTTCTTCTTTTATTGTTCTTTTTAAGGTGTTAAACGATGAAGAGAGCAGAGAAACTAAGCCCACCTCTTTTAGTGTCTGAGAATCATCATAAATCCGTCTCAGGGCTGACAGCTCTAACCACAAATCCTCTAACCACCAATGCAAACTGTTGAGTTTGTAATAGGTATAACCACAAAATGAAATCTCATGTCTGCACACATCCATGACTGACAGGACCCGAGTGGTAAATGTGTGTCTGGCCAGTTTAATAATGATTATTTTCCATCTGTGTTTCCATCAATGATCTAATAACACAGGGGAATAATGAATGTTATCTATTAATGCCACTGACTCAATGACATCAGCTGTTTCTCTTGCTCAACAAATATCAGCATCATTATGTAACAAAAGCAAACAAACCTGGGACTGTAAAAGAGATTAAAGGGTCCAAATATTCACTGTTGGAAAACTTGCCTTTTAAAATGAAATAATCTGGCACATTTGGAAAGCTCTAGTTTCCCTGACAACAGGTCCCCAACAGTGTATGTTGGCCTTGATCGTTATGTTGTCATACATTTGTAATATACCTACAGTACATCTCTGTTTATTCGGAAAACAACTTGGCAAATACTTAAAGGCAGAACAATTATCTCTCTCTCTATATATATATATATATAAATAATGTGGGCGTTGATGGGTTAAATATTGTAAACGTAAATGTCTGTATTTCTATAGCTTTTTGAGATGTTTTGTGCTGCAGTCATAACTTCACATGGGGAATGGGCTTCTTTAAGCCTTATGTCCCTACAGTTTCATACCAATTCACAACGGGGTTTACAATCTGAATGTGGGTTTAAACCACAAAGAGATGGAAGGGTACAATTTAGTTAAAAATATTTTATTATTTTCAAAAAAAACTTTTCATATTTTCCAAAGGGAAACTTAATAATGATCTTTTTACATAAGGTCCGTCTGGATCTCCTCCCTCTGGGACGAGTACAAACAACCTCCAGGCCTCAGCTTATGATGTAAAAGAAACTTGTTTCATTTTAGGGAGAATGTTTTATAAAATCTTATAAGATCACAAACTTTTAGTAAATGATTCAGGATTTTTTTTTATAACAAACTGTGCTGGTCTTTAAAAAAAAAGGCATTTCATTCATTGGAGTCCATTAATCTAGTCTCTCTGAATCAAACAGTGGAATACTGGCTGCACAAATTAGAGCCACGTCGACAGCAGTGCTAAAAATAAAACAGGATCCTTTTGTTTGTTGAGTGAAAGCTGAAAAAACACATACTGTACTATTCATACCATAGATGCTCCAACCTGTCGAGGCTATTTACAGCAACATTGTACGTTAAATTATTGAAATCAAACTGAAATTATAGAAGAGTTAAAGAAAAATATGAAGTTGATTTAAGAAGGCACAGTTTAGTGTGGAAACATTTTATTTTGAAAGGATCTTTGATCTCAGAGCTTGGAGGCGGAGCTATTAGGAGTAGGTCCCAACCACTTCTCTCCTGCAAAAAAAAAAAAAAAAAGATGAATCTCTTTTAAAAGAATAAATGAGGGGTCTCGTGTATAAAGTATGTCTATGCACAAAAAACTTGCAGCACATTTGGGATGTATAAAAATTAACTCTGTGTGAAAGTGTGCCGCAATCCACACTAACTCTTGACCTGCCGTGAGAAATTTCAGCTGTCGGCAAAACTTTTAATCCAAAATAACAAGCTAAAAAGCATTAAACTAGCGCTGGAGCAATCTGATTAATTATAAGACATATATAAGGTCTTTTGTTATGCTCTATCCAGATCTCCTCAAGTAGAAAAGTTTTAGTTTCACCTGGTTTCATTTCATAAAAATGTTTCTTTATAAATCCTTTGGCTATACAATTATTAATAGATTAATACAAAAAAAATCAACAGATTAATCAATTTGCAAAATAATAGTTAGTTGTAGCAGTTGCAGTAGTTACCAACAAGATTCTGGGAATGTTTACTTGGCAGAAGCAAAGGAGTTCATTTATACCGGTTGGTTATGTGGCACTGATCCAATTTAATCCACACCTTGTCAATATAGCTGAGGTCAGAGCTTTTCAAAAATCAACTTTTAGTTTATTTTATTCTAAAGCTGCTCAATGTATCACATTTCAATAAAGACACATGAAATACTGTATAACAATAGAAAAGAAAACTTGGATGCTGTATCTGTAGGCTTTTATACTAAAAGTGGCATACATATTCTGCATGCCATTAACATGTTTGACTTGATGGATGGAGTTTTTGCCCTAAATGACTTCCAAAGATGTGTATTTTTATTTTTTTTATGGCTGAGCTGCTTAAATTTAGAAAGAGTGATGTGCATACTGACAAAAAAGGTCCGGACGTTATGAATCATTATCACGATCCTCTATTGCTTTGCTATGACATGTTTTCTGGATAGAATTCAGCTATGTTTATGCAACAAACGATTTTCATGTCCCTTTGTGATAATTATCCTGTTAGAAGTGTAGCCTTTTAATCCGACCTCAGATGATAGGAAACTGGTTAGCATATTCAGGAACAACCAAGGTGACCCTTCCATAAACTAGGGCTGCAGCTATTATGCAATTCGATTAATCTGTTGATTATTTTTTTATTAATGGATTACTAATCGGATAGCAAAAGGTTCCTTAAAGAAAATTTTTTATGAAGTCAAACCAGGGGAAACTAAAACTTTTTCACTTGAGTTCTGGATAGAGGATATTGACAGCATAAAATGTTTTTTTTTTAATCTTAACTGTAAAATATTTATATATTTTTTCATAATTTTGATATAATTATTAGGCTTGTTTTAGAGCCACTATACTCCAGTTAATGATTAATAGATTACTAAATTAGCAGACCATTGTTTTAATAATAGATTAATCACGATTGTTTGTTATGCCTTACCATAAACCACAGTAAAGATGATTTGACCTCATCATGGACTGAGGGGGCAGTGATTGAGGAAGAGGGGTCTCTTCCTCCGATTTTAAATTAGGGTTTACGGTCAGGTGAGATCAAGATTGAGATGCCAACCAAATATAAAAATAAAAACTGTAATTACAGCAAGGTGGTGGTAGAATCATGTTGAGGGTCTGTTCCACAGCCAGTGGTACCAGCATTGCAAAAAGGTGACGAAATGTG
This sequence comes from Cyprinodon variegatus, assembly GCF_000732505.1. NCBI lineage: Eukaryota > Metazoa > Chordata > Actinopteri > Cyprinodontiformes > Cyprinodontidae > Cyprinodon > Cyprinodon variegatus. The sequence goes on from NW_015150501.1 coordinate 503,701, forward strand.
AAAGGAGATAGCTGTGAGGTTAACTCCTCCCAGCCTGCTCTTGTTCCAAATCATTAGCAAGTTATTTAGCAAACATTTAACCAACCTGTTCCAAAAGGTAAAGAGGTAACCTCTGTGTGGCCTCTGACCCCTTTCCTTCCTTAAGTCGGTTCAACAAGGTACCAAAAGCTTCATTTATCCTTGTTTTTTTGGCTTTAACCTGAAAATTGTAAAGCTTAGAAGTGGCTATTTCGCAGATCTAAACAGACCTGTTATTCCAATAAGTGTAGAATCATATAGCATTAAGGTTGACATTGTGACCAAAAGCAAGAAATTAAACATATGTTGTGCAACCTTAGACACTCTGTGGATGTGTTGTTTTTGAAAAATTTATCTTTTTGATGAAAACAAAAACCAGTTATTGAAATTCACCAAAACTCAGGAGATAGATGGTAAAAAACATCGATACAGTTGGCTGTTCTAACAAGAAAATGAACCCAAAGATGTAAAAAGGATTAAAAAAAAAAGACCTTATGGAATAGGTTGACATCGACCTCACTGAAAAAATATACAGAATACATAAAACCTGAGTTCATGAATGCTGGTGAAGATTCTCAGTCATCCAGGCCATAATCATTCCAAAAAAGTTAAAAAACAACCCACTGGACTTTGTTTCCACTTTGTTGTCCACTCTATTTTAAAAACAAAGTCCAGTGGATTGTTTCAAAACAATTTTGAAGAGTCCATTAAAGAAAAGCTAAGGAACTGAAATGAGCTCCACCATTTCTGACAGAGCAACAGTCAAATATTCAGCCAGAATTACGCCATGTTGATGTTGGCTGATAATTGCGGTTGAGGTGAAAATTTCTCGGGGGCATTTAGGCAAATGTCAGCGGTGTAGGTGTGCATATTTGAATCTGCATATATATTTTAAAGAAAATTTACACAATCTTTAGAACTGAATTCCAGAATTATACACTATTAATATAAAAACACTGATCTTTATCTTATCATTCCAACCAAGAAATGGTTCAAATAAATAACTCTGACATTAAATCCAGTGATGATTGAAAAGATGTACTGTACTGTCTGTTTACCCATGCAGTTGGCCATGAGCTCAAATCTGTCGGATCCGAAAAACATTTCAGGTTTCCCATCAATATGACAAATCACCATGGGGAAACCAAACGCCTGGGGGAAAAACACAGGAGATTGACTTTTAAGTTCATTTTTTTTCTCCATTTTATTTGGATGTACAGAAGAAAAGCTAAAGTAGCACCAACCCCATAGTTTAGTGCTTCCTCGGTCGTGTGTTTGAGCTTATCTTTGATCTCCTGGGAGGTGCACAGCTTTAGTGCTTCCTCAATCTTACTGTCGGTTAGTCCTGCTTTTTTTGCTGCCTGCAGAAAACCCCCAGCAAAAAACAAAAAATTTAAAAACAAAATGATGTGACTTAAAAAGTGAAATTAGATCAATGTGTGTCTTTAGACTAGGATGGACCTCTGAGAAGGATTGGGGTTGTGTAATGTCTTTGTCCTCACTCCAGATCCGCCTCCACAGCTCCCGGGAAACCCGCTCCACCTGCTTGTCTCCACCTTTCTCGATCTGCTGCACTGCTGTCACAAATCGCATGGCAGACAAACTTCCTGAAAAACAAAAACCAGGGCATTATGTTTTATTATTGTTCTTCAACACTAAGCTCCAAGTAAAAATAAACCAATGCATCAATCGGCTGATATTTTTTGTTGATTATTATCGTTTTTGTTTTGTTTTTTAATCAGCGTCGACCAATACATGAATACATTGGTCGACTCATTCCTTCGCTCAGCAGTTATGCCTTAAGGTCACATTAGCTGCATGTACTGTTGCTCTCTCCATTTGTCATTTATTGTTAATGCTTTGTTTGATTTATTCATAATTTTGTGTTAAATTGAGACATGCATAACATTTGTTATCATTGTGTCATTTTTATCATGTAAAAGGAGGAGGATAATTTTTATCATGTAAAAGGAGGAGGATAAAAAAATAGCAACTTCATGGATCCGCTCAAAAATCTGTTAAACTGATAAACTGTCAACATAATCAGCATCGGCACAAGCCTTAAAAAAACGCTATCGGTCAATCTCTAGTTATGAGCTGCATGTTTAAAATATTCTTGAGAAAGTGCTGATTTTTAAAAACTGAATGGTAAATATAAAAGCTAGAGAAGTGGGAGACTTTTCCTTATCCTTGAGATTTTTAAATAGTCTGAATGGCATCGTCTCTCATCCATCTCGAGTTTCAGTTTCAAGAGAAACAGCTTTGAAAGGCAACCTTTCCTCCAAAAACCATAAATACAAACTGCCTGAGAAAACAAGGTCAACATCAGATCTAAGTGAAGGAGGGAAGAACAGACTAAAGGAGGTAATAAGGTAGAACACAATAGTAGACAATGATAGAGGGAGTAGGGATGATCAAAATGGCTGTTACCTCAATGTGCACTATTTTGCTATTTTTGGAGTTTTTTTACATGTAGAAAAATAGACCCAAAAATGAAACAAATAAACAAATCAAATACATTAGTTTCCCCCATACTGTCTTTCCTTTTTCCTTACAATTTTTGTTTTTTTTTGGAAGAGTAAAGGAGCAGCAATGATTGCTAAGGTGAAGACCAACCTCTCTACATGGTCATCTTATCTGCCTCTACACCACTCTATCTGGAAACCTAGTTCCTACATTTTTATATAAAATTTTGACACTTTAAAGAAAAAAATTTTTTCTTCGTCTAAAAATTGTGGAAATCAAAGTGTAAAGTATCCAGGTTTGCAACTAACTATTTTGCAAATCAATTAATCTGTTGATTATTTTTCAAATGAATCGATTAAATTGGATAGCCAAAGGTCCCTTAAATTAGATTTTTTTATGAAATTAAACCAGGTGAAACTAAAACTTTTCCACTTGATGAATTCTGGATAGAGAATATAGATGGAGGAAAAACTTTTTTATTATAAATGCAAATTGTTTATATATTATTTTTACAATTTTGCTATAATTGCTACTCAAAGTAGGCTGCTCTGTTGGCTAAAGGTCTATTTTAGAGTCTCTATACTCCAGTTAACGATTAATCGATTACCAAATTAGATGACAGTTATTTCAATAATCGATTCATCACAATTAATTTGATTGATTGTTTCGGCCCTAAAAGAATCAACCTTGAACCTACTTCAACAGAATTCCAACAAATACTGAATTAGAGTTGCATAATATATCAAACGGCATTGCAACCTCAGAGCAAGCCTCAAACTGATGGAATATAATAATTCAAGTTTATTGGATGTACTCTTCCTGCTTTGATATCCACATTAGATGTTTATAGTTTTGGCAGATAAGTTCAAGAGTAGCTAGAACATGATGAAGATGATAAACACTGCAGTAGTATCCCAATTAGGGCCGAAACAATGAATTGAATCATAATGAATTCTAATTTAGTACTTGATTAATCATTTATTTTATTATAGAGACTGTAAAATGTGCCTTTAGCTGACATAATAACCCACCTTGAGCAGCAATTATACCAAAATTGTAACAACAAAAAAACATGTAAACATTTTACATTTAAGACAAAAATCTTTTTAATCTGTCAACATGTTCAAATCCAGAGCTCCTCAAGTGGCAAAGCTTTAGTTTCACCTGGTTTCATTTCACACAAAAAATCTTCTTTAAGGAACCTTTAACTATCCGATTATTAATCACAAAAATAATCAATGGATTAATCATTTGCAAAATAATCAATAGCTGCTGCTTTAATCCCACTATATGTTTTCCTGACTGTGCCACCCTATAATGAAACTTTAGTTATAAAAGTATGGTTCAGCTTTTTATACGTAACGTTAGCAACCTTTAAAGTACAAATATCACCTTCTATATACTTTACTAACACATTACTATAAAACTAAAATACTGAAGAACTGTCAATAAGTAACAAATAAAGTTGAAGATTATAAGGGACAATAAATAAATAAGGTAATTATTACAAAGAAGAATAAATAAAGAAGCTAATTAAAAGAGATTCATACATTTATGTCTCACTATATATTTCAATTTCTACCTACATTTATTAGTTTATTGTATTTTTCGGTGCAATTAATTGTATGCTTATTTATTAATTGAGCATTTATTTATTTCTGTATTTATTTTTCAATATGGCAGAGTTTGTCCTCCATATGGCACTATCTCAAAGAGGTTTTTAGGAATAATAAAAAAAAAAAATAGCTTTCAATTCATATAGTTGCATCTGGATGTTTTTTTTTTGTTTTTTGTTTTTTAAGATTACTTTATACTTTTATACTTTAAGTAGTTTTTGGAGCACATACTTTTTTTTTTACTTTTACTTGAGTAAAGAGGTTAAGTTGATACTTCAACTTTTACCAGAGTGTTTTTAAACTGCAGTATCTATATTTCTATTTACCGGTAAGTAACAAATGTGTGTACTTTTAACACCACTGATGTTTTTTGATTGATTGAACAAAAAAAAAAAAGTAAATTGGATTTTAATAAAAAAAAAAATCACAACCATTTTGTTTGTTTGTTTTTTTAATGCTCATAGTGTTTACCTTTTTCGAACATGACCTCAAAGGGGTCAGAGGGGGGGTTTATAGGCACCTCAAAGTATTTGGCCAGGCGGTTCATATCCTTCGTCATGTAGGCAAATTTGTTGGGGACTAAACCAGGGGGCTTGTTTCCTATCATAAAAGAAACGGATTATTTCTCAGTCCATTTCCACAATGATGCAAACATACCCCCACCCTGTCCACCGACCTGCTCCCTGCATGACGCCTCCCAGAAACGCAGGTCGCAGCTTCAGCTCGATGTTCCACACATTTCTGTAGCGACACATAACCTAGAAGCACAGACGATTTTAAAACCCTCCAAACATGAGTAAGGTCCTTAAGAAGGGTAAGAATAAAGTGACAAACCTCAAACCCGAGCCAGGAGTAAGGGGAGACCACATCGTAGAAGAGCTCCACCACTTTCTTTGAGGTCATCTTCAGGTTTTTACGTTTCCACTAAACCCTTAAATTTATCTTAAATGAGTCACCTTGCAGCCTAAATGTCGCCTGCCTTAGGACTTCTCCTGAAGTGTATCAAAGTTCAACAAACCTTGCGCAAAAACAACCAAGCTTCATGTTTGTAGTTCTGCACATAAAAGTAGAAACAAATACAGCAGACAGCCGTTAGCAAAAACCACGAGGCTAAAACCAGAGACCCAATCTGACTCAATATTTAGTCTCAACATAACATTTTTTATCAACGGTGCAATAAAACTATCAAATAAACCTAAATATAAGCACAAAAAACTACATAATGATAAAAAAATAAATAAATAAAATATTTTTTTCTTCTTCTGGTGTTTGTAGAGGTTGACCAACGACACTCTTGTGCATAGCTGCCATCTTCTGGTAGAACGACGAATAGCAACTATTTGAAAAACAAAGATTATTTATTATTATCTTGTATAAAATACAGATACAGCAATATAGATAAGACTATAAGATATATTATACATGTCAAGTGATACTACACCTTCATTTGCCTTTGTTTTGTTTAGAATATTGTTAAAGATAGGCTCTGTTTATGGACCTCAAAGCTCTATCTCTCTGTTTCTTTTCCCTGAAAAGAGATCACTCGGAAAAAACTCTTTAAATAACATTTCATAAGTTATATGTATTAAATAACCAGGAGACATGACGACAGATTTTGATAGAAATTGTAATCTTACTCAGATCAGAGAAATTGCTTAGAATATACAGGAAGTGGAAGGCATTTCATACATCCCCAGTCTGCCACATCATCCTATTTTACATCATACATGTTAGCAGATGATTAGACATCCGTGGCTCCAGCCTTATCAAAATAGGACACCGCTCTCATTCCATCTCTAAATCGTTGCCACGTACAGAATGAAGATTATAACTGTATATCCAGACAGAAGAACTGTCCTAATTAGATTAAAACGTCAGTTCTGATGCGCAACATGCAGCTCATACCAGGGTGTGATAAACTCACACATCTTCAATGATAATTATCCCAACAATATTAATTTTCCATCTTAAATTTCTGTCAGTAATCGCAGCTGTTTGTTCCCCAATGCAAGTCCTTAACTAACAAACTCCTTTTCTTTTGCACTGATATTACATTTTTTATGTCTTCCGTGTTTTTTTTGTTTTTTTTGTTCTATCATTTCTTTTCTTGATGTGGAGTATCTATATAGTGCTAAATGAATGACGTCGACTGGATTAGCAAAAGGAGATTTAAATCCCATTTGCTGCCATTCTTTGTTTTGAATGTTAACCTGTGAAAATCTGTGTTTTCTCTGGATATTTGAGTTTCCTCTGGTGGACTGGCCACCTGCCCATAGATGGCTGTGAATTGCAGGATACTCACCAACCCATATTGTAACAGCCAGTGAAATTGGACTTTTATTCTGTAACTGAAGAGCACTTATTTTATACACTAGCCTGAAATAGCCCTTTGTAGTTATTCTAACATCTAGTAAAGGTGTTAAAAAGATTTATAGTAAATTCATATTTACTTCAGAAGCCTGACCTTTCTAAGATTTTTTATCATTTCTATATTTTAATCCATGCGTTAATTACAAATATAAATAACTAAAGAAACTTTAGTTAGCAAAATATATGCAATTAAACATCCATCCATGCGTTTTTAGTCGCGCTTATCCCAAGTGGAGTCATGAGGGGTGCAATTAAATATTTATTATCTTATTAGAATAATCTCAGGTTGTACAATTTTTGCCCCTGGTCAATTAAAAAGAGCATCAGATTGTTTTATCAAATCAAAGGCCGGATTTTTTAATGTGCTAAACATGAGACGGCTTCCTGTAACAAACACTTTTAAGTATGAATACAAAGGATGTCAGTTTGGTTCAAGGCTGTGAATGTTGCCATCTCATTCAAATGCACTTTTTTTTTTTATCCCCAAAATTTTATAGTCTCTGTATTTGTACTCTTATATCACCTTAACACACCAGTTATGGTCTATGATCCCAGGATCTCAGTGTTTTCTCAGCCAGTTCAGTTAGGGGAAAACAGCCTCCTCCTACTTTCCACCTTTTAACCCGGAATCCCCTTCAACAGGAACTGAAACTATTGGATTTCTTTGGCTGATTTTATTACTACTATAAAAACTCTTGCAACAATTTCAGAAAGTTTTTGATATTCCATTTATATTTATATGTTTATTTGCCTTAATTATTTCCTTTTTAGCACACTGTTGCACTGTTTTTTACTGTTTGTTATGAGGTCTCTTTTTTAAATGAAAACCCAGACTGCTTGTAAAGATAAATGTTTATCCATGATGTGCTTTTAACCATAAAGTTTTTCTTCACTTATTACTTTGGTAGCATCAGTCTGAATGCTGAATATCTATTTTGTTATCATTGTGTTTTCCTCTTTTTAAATCTAAACCTAATCTACAATCCAATTAAACTGTCCCTCTGTTGATACAGTTCTTAGGTCTTTGCTGCCACCTACTGGATTAATGCGGCATTAATACTTTTTCACAAATTAGGACAGAAAAATAATATTAAGTAAGAAAAACACCTACATAAAAAAATA